>NC_072391.2:43217500-43520227 GCF_028885625.2 Pongo pygmaeus
GAATACTGTGCTTTTCCGATGGGCTTAGGAAACGGTGCCCCAGGAGAGTATAGCCCCGCACTTGGCTCAGAGGGTCCTACGCCCACGGAGTCTCGCTGATTGCTAGCACAGCAGTCTGAGATCAAACAGCAAATCGGCAGCGAGGCTGGGGGAGGGGCGCCCGCCATTGCCCAGGCTCACTTAGGTAAACAAAGCAGCCTGGAAGCTTCAACTGGGTGGAGCCCACCACAGCTCAAGGAGGCCTGCCTGCCTCTGTAGGCTCCACCTCTGGGGGCAGGGCACAGACAAACAAAAAGACAGCAGTAACCTCTGCAGACTTAAATGTCCCTGTCTGACAGCTGTGAGGAGAGCAGTGGTTCTCCCAGCACGCAGCTGGAGATCTGAGAACGGGCTGACTGCCTCCTCAAGGGGGTCCCTGACCCCTGACCCCGAGCAGCCTAACTGGGAGGCACCCCCCAGCAGGGGCAGACTGACACCTCACACGGCCGGCCAGGTACTCCAACAGACCTGCAGCTGAGGGTTCTGTCTGTTAGAAGGAAAACTAACAGAAAGGACATCCACACCAAAAACTCATCTGTACATCACCATCATCAAAGACCAAAAGTAGATAAAACCACAAAGATGGGGAAAAAACAGAGCAGAAAAACTGGAAACTCTAAAAACCAGAGTACCTCTCCTCCTCCAAAGGAATGCAGTTCCTCACCAGCAACGGAACAAAGCTGGACGGAGAATGACTTTGACGAGCTGAGAGAAGAAGGCTTCAGACGATCAAATTACTCTGAGCTACGGGAGGATATTCAAATCGAAGGCAAAGAAGTTGAAAACTTTGAAAAAAATTTAGAAGAATGTATAACTAGAATAACCAATACAGAGAAGTGCTTAAAGGAGCTGATGGAGCTGAAAACCAAGGCTCGAGAACTACGTGAAGAATGCAGAAGCCTCAGGAGCCGATGCGATCAAATGGAAGAAAGGGTATCAGCCCTGGAAGATGAAATGAATGAAATGAAGCGAGAAGGGAAGTTTAGAGAAAAAAGAATAAAAAGAAACGAGCAAAACCTCCAAGAAATGTGGGACTATGTGAAAAGACCAAATCTACGTCTGATTGGTGTACCTGAAAGTGACGGGGAGAATAGAAACAAGTTGGAAAACACTCTGCAGGATATTATCCAGGAGAACTTCCCCAATCTAGCAAGGCAGGCCAACATTCAGATTCAGGAAATACAGAGAACGCCACAAAGATACTCCTCGAGAAGAGCAACTCCAAGACACATAATTGTCAGATTCACCAAAGTTGAAATGAAGGAAAAAATGTTAAGGGCAGCCAGAGAGAAAGGTCGGGTTACCATCAAAGGGAAGCCCATCAGACTAACAGCGGACCTCTCGGCAGAAACCCTACAAGCCAGAAGAGAGTGGGGGCCAATATTCAACATTCTTAAAGAAAAGAATTTTCAACCCAGAATTTCATATCCTGCCAAACTAAGCTTCATAAGTGAAGGAGAAATAAAATACTTTACAGACAAGCAAATGCTGAGAGATTTTGTCACCACCAGGCCTGCCCTAAAAGAGCTCCTGAAGGAAGCGCTAAATATGGAAAGGTACAACTGGTACCAGCCACTGCAAAATCATACCGAAATGTAAAGACCATCGAGACTAGGAAGAGACTGCATCAACTAACGAGCAAAATATCCAGCTAACATCATAATGATAGGATCAAATTCACACATAACAATATTAACTTTAAATGTAAATGGACTAAATGCTCCAATTAAAAGACACAGACTGGCAAATTGGATAAAGACTCAAGACCCATCAGTGTGCTGTATTCAGGAAACCCATCTCACGTGCAGAGACACACATAGGCTCAAAATAAAAGGATGGAGGAAGATCTACCAAGCAAATGGAAAACAAAAAAAGGCAGGGGTTGCAATCCTAGTCTCTGATAAAACAGACTTTAAACCAACAAAGATCAAAAGAGACAAAGAAGGCCATTACATAATGGTAAAGGGATTAATTCAACAAGAAGAGCTAACTATCCTAAATATATATGCACCCAATACAGGAGCACCCAGATTCATAAAGCAAGTCCTGAGTGACCTACAAAGAGACTTAGACTCCCACACATTAATAATGGGAGACTTTAACACCCCACTGTCAACATTAGACAGATCAACGAGACAGAAAGTCAACAAGGATACCCAGGAATTGAACTCAGCTCTGCACCAAGCGGACCTAATAGACATCTACAGAACTCTCCACCACAAATCAACAGAATATACATTTTTTTCAGCACCACACCACACGTATTCCAAAATTGACCATATACTTGGAAGTAAAGCTGTCCTCAATAAATGTAAAAGAACAGAAATTGTAACAAACCGTCTCTCAGATCACAGTGCAATAAAGCTAGAACTCAGGATTAAGAATCTCACTCAAAACCGCTCAACTACGTGGAAACTGAACAACCTGCTCCTAAATGACTACTGGGTACATAACGAAATGAAGGCAGAAATAAAGATGTTCTTTGAAACCAACGAGAACCAAGACACAACATACCAGAATCTCTGGGATGCATTCAAAACAGTGTGTAGAGGGAAATTTATAGCACTAAATGCCCACAAGAGAAAGCAGGAAAGATCCAAAATTGACACCCTAACATCACAATTAAAAGAACTAGAAAAGCAAAAGCAAACACATTCGAAAGCTAGCAGAAGGCAAGAAATAACTAAAATCAGAGCAGAACTGAAGGAAATAGAGACACAAAAAACCCTTCAAAAAATAAATGAATCCAGGAGCTGGTTTTTTGAAAGGATCAACAAAATTGATAGACCGCTAGCAAGATTAATAAAGAAAAAAAGAGAGAAGAATCAAATAGATGCAATAAAAAATGATAAAGGGGATATCACCACCGATCCCACAGAAATACAAACTACCATCAGAGAATATTACAAACACCTCTATGCAAATAAACTAGAAAATCTAGAAGAAATGGATAAATTCCTCAACACATACACCCTCCCAAGACTAAACCAGGAAGAAGTTGAATCTCTGAATAGACCAATAACAGGAGCTGAAATTGTGGCAATAATCAATAGCTTACCAACCAAAAAAAGTCCAGGACCAGATGGGTTCACAGCCGAATTCTACCAGAGGTACAAGGAGGAGCTGGTACCATTCCTTCTGAAACTATTCCAATCAATAGAAAAAGAGGGAATCCTCTCTAACTCATTTTATGAGGCCAGCATCATCCTGATACCAAAGCCTGGCAGAGACACAACAAAAAAAGAGAATTTTAGACCAATATCCTTGATGAACATTGATGCAAAAATCCTCAATAAAATACTGGCAAACAGAATCCAGCAGCACATCAAAAAGCTTATCCACCATGATCAAGTGGGCTTCATCCCTGGGATGCAAGGCTGGTTCAATATACGCAAATCAATAAATGTAATCCAGCATATAAACAGAAACAAAGACAAAAACCACATGATTATCTCCATAGATGCAGAAAAGGCCTTTGACAAAATTCAACAACCCTTCATGCTAAAAACTCTCAATAAATTAGGAATTGATGGGACGTATCTCAAAATAATCAGAGCTATTTATGACAAACCCACAGCCAATATCATACTGAATGGGCAAAAACTGGAAGCATTCCCTTTGAAAACTGGCACAAGACAGGGATGCCCTCTCTCACCACTTCTATTCAACATAGTGTTGGAAGTTCTGGCCAGGGCAATTAGGCAGGAGAAGGAAATCAAGGGTATTCAATTAGGAAAAGAGGAAGTCAAATTGTCCCTGTTTGCAGATGACATGATAGTATATCTAGAAAACCCCATTGTCTCAGCCCAAAATCTCCTTAAGCTGATAAGCAACTTCAGCAAAGTCTCAGGATACAAAATCAATGTGCAAAAATCACAAGCATTCTTATACATCAATAACAGACAAACAGAGAGCCAAATCATGAGTGAACTCCCATTCACAATTGCTTCAAAGAGAATCAAATACCTAGGAATCCAACTTACAAGGGATGTGAAAGACCTCTTCAAGGAGAACTACAAACCACTGCTCAAGGAAATAAAAGAGGATACAAACAAATGGAAGAACATTCCATGCTCATGGGTAGGAAGAATCAATATCATGAAAATGGCCATCCTTCCCAAGGTAATTTACAGATTCAATGCCATCCCCATCAAGCTACCAATGACTTTCTTCACAGAATTGGAAAAAACTACTTTAAAGTTCATATGGAACCAAAAAAGAGCCCGCATCGCCAAGTCAATCCTAAGCCAAAAGAACAAAGCTGGAGGCATCACACTACCTGACTTCAAACTATACTACAAGGCTACAGTAACCAAAACAGCATGGTACTGGTACCAAAACAGAGATATAGATCAATGGAACAGAACAGAGCCGTCAGAAATAATGCCACATATCTACAAGTATCTGATCTTTGACAAACCTGACAAAAACAAGAAATGGGGAAAGGATTCCCTATTTAATAAATGGTGCTGGGAAAACTGGCTAGCCATATGGAGAAAGCTGAAACTGGATCCCTTCCTTACACCTTATACAAAAATCAATTCAAGATGGATTAAAGACTTAAATGTTAGACCTAAAACCATAGAAACCCTAGAAGAAAACCTAGGCATTACCATTCAGGACATAGGCATGGGCAAGGACTTCATGTCTAAAACACCAAAAGCAATGGCAACAAAAGCCAAAATTGACAAATGGGATCTAATTAAACTCAAGAGCTTCTGCACAGCAAAAGAAACCACCATCAGAGTGAACAGGCAACCTACAAAATGGGAGAAAATTTTCGCAACCTACTCATCTGACAAAGGGCTAATATCCAGAATCTACAATGAACTCCAACAAATTTACAAGAAAAAAACAAACAACCCCATCAAAAAGTGGGCGAAGGACATGAACAGACACTTCTCAAAAGAAGACATTTATGCAGCCAAAAAACACATGAAAAAATGCTCACCATCACTGGCCATCAGAGAAATGCAAATCAAAACCACAATGAGATACCATCTCACACCAGTTAGAATGGCAATCATTAAAAAGTCAGGAAACAACAGGTGCTGGAGAGGATGTGGAGAAATAGGAACACTTTTACACTGTTGGTGGGACTGTAAACTAGTTCAACCCTTGTGGAAGTCAGTGTGGCGATTCCTCAGGGATCCAGAACTAGAAATTCCATTCGACCCAGCCATCCCATTACTGGGTATATACCCAAAGGACTATAAATCATGCTGCTATAAAGACACATGCACACGTATGTTTATTGCGGCATTATTCACAATAGCAAAGACTTGGAACCAACCCAAATGTCCAACAATGATAGACTGGATTAAGAAAATGTGGCACATATACACCATGGAATACTATGCAGCCATAAAAAATGATGAGTTCACGTCCTTTGTAGGGACATGGATGAAATTGGAAATCATCATTCTCAGTAAACTATCGCAAGAACAAAAAACCAAACACCGCATATTCTCACTCATAGGTGGGAATTGAACAATGAGAACACATGGACACAGGAAGGGGAACATCACACTTCGGGGACTGTTGTGGGGTGGGGGTAGGGGGGAGGGATAGCATTGGGAGATATACCTAATGCTAGATGACGAGTTGGTGGGTGCAGCGCACCAGCATGGCACATGTATACATATGTAACTTACCTGCACATTGCGCACATGTACCATAAAACCTAAAGTTTAATAATAATAATAATAATAATAAAAGAAAAAAATTGATAGATAAAGGATAGATGGGTAGATAGATGGATAGAGTGATAGAAAGATAGATGGATAGAAAGAAAGAAAGAAAGATGAATGGATAAAAGACAGGTAGAGGATAGACAGATAAATGATGGGTGGATAAGATTGGTAGATACATGGATAGATGGATGAATAGATTGATGGATGGATGGATAGTTTGGATACATAGAAAGATGGATGGATAGGTAGATAGAAGGAAAGATGTGTAGATAAATGGATAGATGATAAATAGAAGCATAGATGGATAGAAGGGAAGATGAACTGATAGAAGGATAGATGGATGGATGGATGAATGGATGGATGGATACATAGAAGGATGGATGGATGAATGCGGAGATAGAAGGATAGATGGGCAGATGGGTGGATAGATGATAGACAGAAGGATAGATGGATAGATGGATGAATAGAAAGATGGATAGATAGATGGATAGTCTACACTGATTCTGTATCTCTGGAGAACGCTGACCAATACAGGTGGCATAGGCACCCCACTGTTGCTAGCCTCAAGGTTCTTCACTCCTTTGTGGGTCTCCTTCCTCTGTTCATATTCTTATAGGCCATCTTTTCATTAAACTCTTCTCAGTTGCCCAGTTTGAATAAACATATGCTTCCTTCCTAGGCCCTGGGTGATACTCCATCAATTTGTAGACAAGGCCCAAGTCTGTACCTCCAGCTCAGACCTTGCAATTTCAGCCTTGAACCTGGTTGAGGTCTATAATGGTTAATTCTATTTGTTAGCTTGAGTGGGCACCCTGACTAATACAATATTTCCACTTGAACATTCTACCAATATCTAAAACTTCAAAACATCCCAAATGGAGCCTGTCATTCTCCTCCTCAGGCACAGCAAGGGCGTCCCCTCTACCAGTCCCTCACCCCCTTATCCAATCAACCACCACTCCGTCCATGAGGCCTGCCTGCCATATAGTGAATGTAACTGTTCATCAGACGCATATTTTCTGAATGTCGACTGTGTGTGCAGCCCCATTCCTGTGCTGGGCGTCTGTGCTGAACAACACAAACAAAACCCCAGACATTCTGGTCAGGGAAATAGGAAATAAATAAACATGTCAGGTAGTGACAAGGGCTATAAATAAATGAGTAAAACAGAGCCAGAGTTTAGAAAGGTGGGAGGTATGGAGAGACTACTTTAGGAAGGAAGGGTGGTCAGGGAAACCTCTCTGAGGAGGTGACATTTGACCAGAGTCCTGAAGGAGGTAAGGGATGGAGGGAGCATGGTTACCTGTAGGAGAAGATCAATTCTGGATGGTGGGAACAGAAGATGCAAAGGCCCTGAGGCAGGAGTGAGCTTTGTATGCTGGAGGCTGGGTGAGAAGGTGCATGTGGTGGAGAGAAGTAGGAGAGGGCTCAGAGAGCCCAGCCACCTTTCCTCGCCTCACTGCAGCTCCCGAGCTCAAGCCCCTATCTCTCTCCTGCATTGCTGCAGCAATCTCCTAATTGTCCTCATTTTCCACTGTTTCAATCCATCCTCTGCAACCAGAGTGACTGGTTTGATCACAACACTGCTGGCCTTTGAAATGTCCAGAGCCCTTGGAATCAAGTCCACAGTCTGCAGAGAAACATACAAAGGCCACCTTGACCCAGCCCCCTGTTGATTTTCCTGGCCTCAATCACCCCTTGACACTCCCCACCCACCACTCCTCCCCAGCCACCAGGAACATCTAATCCCCATGCTCACCACACTCTCGCTTGCCTCTAGGTATTTGTGCTATTTCCTCTATTAGTATTCCATTGGCTACCCTATGCTTCATTCAGACACCAACTTTGATGTCACCTCCTCCAGGAAGCCTTCTGTGACCCGAAGCCTGGGTCAGAGGTTCCCACTCTGAGTTTCCACAGCCCCTAGTATTGAGCCATCAGTACTATGGCTCAGTACTATCAGTAGCTGTATGGAATGTGTCATCTCTTTGAGCACAGTAACTGTGCCAATTATGTCTGAATCCCCAGTGCTGAACAAGTGCTTGACACCTAGGAGATGCTCAGAAAATACTGATAAAATAAAGGGGTAAGGAAAATGGAGCAACGGACTCTCAGGTATGCAGAAAAGATATAAGACTCTGTCTGCCTGGACAATCTAACAACACACCTGGGGTGGGGGAGATGAGATTCACACACAAAAAAAACCACAGGATGCTTAAAGCTAAGCTGTAGGGGTCAAGAGACATTCAGGGCAAGGGCGGCTTGGGGAGGGCTGGAATATTTGGGGTTTATTTCTAGCAAGAGAAATAGGAAAAGATAGGATGAGGAAGAGGGAGAAGAACTTGAGTGGCACCTCCAAGAATAAATAGGATTTGTATAGGTGCAGAGGAGGACCAGTAGGGAAACAGTACCATCAAAGACAGGGGTGAGGCTAAGCTGAGTCCCCATCCAAGTGATAGCTGTTGAAGAACCAGGGGGAAATGCCAGCTGGGTAGCAAAGGGTAAGGTGATGAAGTCTCTAAGAAGTCATGGGTAAGAGCAGAGCTTCTGGAGTCAGACCTGGGTTCAAATCTTCCCTCCACCACTGGAAACCATTTGACCTGAACAAGACACTTTCCCCTTTTGGGTCCCAGTTTCCACCTCTGTAAAATGAAGATCATGAAAATTCAGCTTCAGGATCCTTTACCCTCACAGGTTCCTTCAAGACTCCAGGAGGGGCTCTAGAGATGCTTCCACAGGGTCACATGGTTTTGGAAAAAAAAATGGAATTTTGCCCATCAATGATTGACTGGATAAAGGAAATGTGGTACATATTCAGGCAGGAGGAAATGTGTACTCTCATCTTTGCCAGGGTCACCTAAGAGGCAGGGCAGGGAGGGCAAGGCAGTCCTGAGAATCTGGAAGGGCTGTCTTGGGGAGGCTGAGGCCTCAGACGTCCAGGACCAGAGAACAGCAAGCAAGCGTCTGTGTCGCCAGCAGCAGGGGGACTTGGTCAGGGGGACACCATGGAATACTATGCAGCCATCAAAAGGAATGAGATTATGTTCTTTGCAGGGACATGGATGGAGCTAGAAGCCATTATCTTCAGCAAACTAACACAGGAACAGAAAACCAAACACTACATGTTCTCACTTATAAGTGGGAGCTGAACAATGAGAACACATGGACACAGGGAGGGTAACAACACATGCTGAGGCCTGTAGGGGGGTGGGGTTGGGAGGGAAGAGCATTGGGCAAAACAACTAATGCATGCTGGGCTTCATACCTAGATATGATGGGTGCACCAAACCACCATGGCATACAATTACCTATATAACAAAACTGCACATCCTGCACACATACCCTGGAACTTAAAATTAAAATTAATTTTACAAATGGTAAAAAAAAAAAGAAACTACTTTACATATTAGTGTATATATTTATATATGATTGATTATTAGTGCCTGTTCGTCACTCTAGTTGAAAAAAGTTGAAAATAAAAAGGGTATGCTAGAATGAACCCTGTCATGCTGATCCGGAGCTGGAAATATCAGAATAAACATTTATATTGCAATATATCCATCCACAGAGAGAGAGAGAGAGAGAAGGAAATATGTGTGCACACTTAGTTTATATTTATACATACGTTTCCAAACCCTGTCTGCTAATAGGGCCCAGAAGCAGTGACATTTCAGTATCAATGAGCACACCTAACTTTCGGATCTTGATTTCTAAATATTGTTCTTCAATAAAAAGAACCAGGGCTACTTGTAATAGTGGATAATTCTAGGGCAGGAGATAGAAAATACAAGTTGAGCCTAGAGTATCTTATAGAGCCAGAAACTCAAAAAGTGCTTTAAAAACATACAAGGTGTCAAAAGGAGCCACCCTGTAAGACCTCCCAATGGCCCAAGGTGGAACAATGTGAGCAGCAAAATAAACAATGATAGCATTAAATTATAACCAGAGAATAAAATATATATCCACACATCCATACCAATATAGAAAAGATGAAATAAATAAGGAAAGAAGGAAGAAAGTGAGGGAATGAGGAGGGGAGGAAGAAAGAAAATCTTTACAGAATTCCAAGTACTATATCTACCAATGTAGATGAATAATTCAAAACAGAAAATCACTACTAGAACACCCCAGTAATAACAACTGTAGGCAAAAGTTACTAATGAATTTTTAAATTGTGGGTAAAATTTAAAGGAGAAAAAATGTATTTTCATAGCCCCAAAGTATTGGCTTCCAAATATTTTTAAAATATTATTTTCTCTTAATTTTTTAAAAGACCTATAATTACTTAAGGCAAAAAATTAACATTGTATTATGAGATTTGTAGTGTTTCAATGTAAAATTTACAAGAGCAGCACAAAGGATAGAAGGAGAAAAATGGAACTGTTATGTAGGAAAGTCTTTATATTTTACATGTATTAAAATGTATTAACTCTAAGTAGATTGTGATATGTTAAAGATGCATATTGTAATCTCTGGACCAATCACTAAAAAAATGCAAAGCGATATCACTTAAATGCTGATACAGAAATTAAATTACATATAAAAGGTGTTGTACAAGAATGTGTATAGACCTTTTAGTCATAATAACCCAAAGCAGAAAGTAACCTAAATGTTTTTCAACAGAAAATGGATGAGCAAATTGTAGAGCATTCATACAACCAAGTACTACTCATCAGTACAAAGGAACAAAATGCTGAAGCACACAGCCTGGATGATTCTCATGAACCTGCTAAGTGAGACAAGCTGCACATAAACAATACATATTGTATAATTTCAGACAAAATGAACCTATGATTTAAAAAAATCAACAAAGAAATAAACTCTGGGGGCAATAAAATAATTGCCCAGAGAGGAGCATGAGAGAATTTTTTGGAGATAGTAAAAATTCTATTCTTAAAAGTTATGAATGTTATATTGTATATTTGTCTGTCAAAGTCATACATTTAAGATTCATGCCTTTCAATGTACATATGACCTCACAAAGAAAAACAGAACTAAAAATAATAAAGTAGGGCTGAGCTAGGTTGAAGTATAGATAAAACAAAATGGCACATGATTAGTAGTTGTTGAGATTAGGTGATGGGTCTATTATACGATTTTGTATCTGTTGTACATGTTTAAAATTTTCTGTAATAAAACACTTTGTATAAAAAAACAAAGGTACTGTACAATGTAGGCTACTAAAAGCTTAGCTGCCATTGGAGGGAGGAAGGAAAAGAGTAATTGCCAGGGCATGAGTGATGCTGGTTCTCTTTCTTGGCTACACAAGTGTATTTGCTCTGCAATAATTCATCAAGCTTTGCATGAATACTTTGTGCATGTATTTTTGTATGCCTGTTGTACATCACAAAGTGATGAAAATATTACATATTTTCACATAAAATCCAACCTAAAATCTCAGAATAACAACAGTATTTTGTTCTGGTTAAAGTCAGACATGTTCTCTCATGACATTATTAGATGAGTTTGAATATTCAGAAGTCTATTCATGCCTAATTATCAAGTGAAACAAGGTCTTTTTATTTTTACCTCAATTTGAAAAGTGGCATAGTGTTAATTTTTTTAATGCAACACTTTTTTCCAGGAAATTTCTCTCCTCACAGTGATGTTTACTGAGGCCAGCGCATCTAGGCCCTGCATATAATATGTGCTCAGTACATGTAGAACTGGGTTATGTTAGGAACAAAATGAGTCATAGATAGTGGTTACGGATAAGAGCCGGTTGTGGCAGAAGCAGATGCAAATGTACTTGATCTTTCTTTAATGAGAGGTGCTCTTTGTTGTTTCAGGTGATGATCTGGTTTGTGAAAAGCCCAGTGCCTTTATTTCCCCACTCATCCAGGAGGGGACAAAGCTGGGCAGAGCTGAACCACCAAGCTCATCTATGAATACCCCAATGATGAGCACAGACACTAGCCCTGTTGTGGGTGGCTGAGAAAGTTCCTGGTGAGGCTGCAGAGGGGAATGGAGATATATCAGCTACACATCTTAAACCAAGCTTGTCCAGCCCGTGGCCCACAAGGTGCATGTGGCCCAGTATGGCTTTGAATGTGTCCCAAAACAAATTCATAAACTTTCTTAAAACATTACATAATTTTTTCTGCGATTTTTTTTTAGCTCATCAGCTGTTGTTAGTGTTAGTGTATTTTATGTGTGGCCAAAGGCAATTCTTTCAACCTGGCCCAGGGAAACCAAAAGACTGGACACCCTGTACAGAAAAAAAAAATGTGATCTGCTTCCTTATCAAACTTCTGTTCTAGGGCTCAAGACTCTCAGTTCAGACAGACGTTGTCATCTTTCTCCAGACCACAGTGTACCTGAGAGCCACAGAAAACTTCTGTTCCACTGTTCTCCATGGGAGCGGCTATGGGGCAGAACCTATTAACTCAGCCCAGTACAGACATTTTTGTGGTTCACCTTATCTTCCAGCCAGGGATGTTGCTGCTTTCTTTAGAGAGGCCAGGCTTTGCCTTTTGCCACATACAGGTGAGTGTCAGCTGTGGTGGTGTCAGTTGGTAGGGTCAGCCTAGCCACAGACCCTGAGGTGAGCGATAAGGTGCCAGGAATAGTGGACTGGGCTAGGCAGTCTCCCAATCTTCAGGCTTCTAGATGGCCCTCTACACAGCATGAATGAGTCCTGGAGGTCCTTGACATGAACTGGGCCAGTGAACTTGTCCTCAGGTCTTCAGGGTGCAGGTGTTGACTGTGACATGGAGGAGCAGGCTGGTCCCTAGGTTACCAGCAGAACTCTCAGGCAGGGCCAAGCAGAGCACTCAGATGGTGGGAGCTCAAGGACAGATCATAGGCCTGTGAGGGCCGGGCTCGCAGAAAGGCCCCAGGCCACGGCTAAAATCAGCACATGGGAGGAGGGCAGCTGTGCTGCTGGCCTGTCCCAGGGAAGGCAGGGCCCCCTCAGGGGAAGCAGTGGAGGCAGGCAGATGCCGGGCACATTGTCCACCCACGTTTTTCTCCCACAGGAGCAGCAGCAATATCCTTCATTGGGGTGCGTGGCGGTGCCTGGTCACCCATTGTCTGCCTGGCCCAGCAGTGGCCGTGGCAGTGGCAGCAGTGGTGATGACAGTGGGGGCCCCAGGACAGAATGCAGACCTCCGCAAGACTGTAATCTCAGAAGACCACTGGGCAGCAGCCAAAATTCCTGGGTGCAGGCAGAGCAGCTGTGCTCCAGGGCTGTCACTGGTGAGCCTTGCCCCACTCTCTTGGTGGGTGCAGTGAAGAGTGACAGCTGCGGGCATGCGGCCCACTTGCACTTCCCTCCTACAGAACCAGCTGTGGATTTCACTGCTAGGTGCAGGAAGGTGCCCAGGCTCCATGCTTCCTTGCAAGCCTGGTGGCAGCAGTGGTAGATAATATCTATAATTCAGATGGTTTTGTGGTAGAAAAAAAAACTGACCTGTTTATTAGCAATTACTCTAAAACAATTAAACATAATGTTCCTTATGGCCAACTGCTAAAATATCATTATTGTAAAACATTTTAAAATTTTGTTTTATCACATAATTATTCAAACAGTTCTTAAGTATTAGAGATATATTAAAGTATCTCCAAATTTAAAAAAATAAAAATATGGCCGGGCGCGGTGGCTCACGCCTGTAATGCCAGCACTTTGGGAGGCCAAGGCAGGTGGATCACAAGGTTAGGGGTTCAAGACCAGTCTGGCCAACATAGTGAAACCCCGTCTCTACTAAAAACACAAAAAATTAGCCAGGTGTGGTGGCTAATATCCCCATATGCCTTACAATGGACCAAGCTAAAATTATCATTCAGTTCTTACCTTTATCATGTCATATGTATTACATGTAGGGATGTTTGTCTATTACTACATATAATATTTTATCAAGAATTTATTATGTTTTTCTGTGAGTGTATTAGTTCCACCAGTTATTCCACCCTTACTTGAAGACAGAAACTGAATGTTGTTTGCTTTTTGAAGTTTTAATAAATGGGATTAGATAGTATGCATATTTTTAATCTGGTTGAATTTATGCAACATTATATTTGTGATGTTTATCCATCTCATTGCATGTACATATAATTTGTTCATTATCCAGCAATAATATATTTGGTGATATGATATAAAAATAAAAATGTCTGAAGCTATAGTTATTCTTTAACTTTTTTTTTTTTTTTTTTTTTTTTGATGAGGACTGAGACCAGACAATGCACCTGGGCAATGTTACTGAAGAAAATGAGCTCACTCATTCCAAGTTTAGGACCCAGCTGCTGCCACTCTACTTTTCCAGGAATTAGGTAAGTTCAGTTATTGCTTTGGTGACTCCCATTTCTACCAATCCCAGAGCCTACTGTCTTACTTCTACAGGTGACATGACAGTAATGAGTCCAGAGGGAAATGAAATTACAGCATTTATTCTTTATACCCATGTCTCAGGGACAAAAATTCATATACACAGAATGACTCCAAGACAAACCTAGGTATCTGTTTCTTAGCTTCATTACTGATGAGCACTCAAGTCTCAGGTGGAAAGTTGGAGGAGGCAGAATTTTATCAATGAGGTCTATAATTTTCACATGATTTTGCTCTTATATCTCACTGAATTATAACTAACTGGTAGGTGTTTCCACGTACCATATATTATGAACACATAAACTTAAACATATTTGTAAGAAAATGTGTGATTTTTTAATGTTATACTCTAATTACAGTTTTATTTGACTATTTCTCATTTTACAACAAATTGTGCATTTATGAAATTTTTTATCTTGACACTAAATATGAACTAATTTATAATGATTTAATCATACTTTAATTTTAATTTAATTTAATTTTTATTTTTTTGAGACAAGGTCTCACACTGTCACCCAGGCTGGAGTGCAATGGCGTGATCTTGGCTCGCTGTAACCTCTGCCTCCCAAGTTCAAGAGATTCTCCTGCCTCAGCCTCCCAAGTAGCTGGGACTACAGGCACCCGCCACCACACCCAGCCAATTTTTTGTATTTTTAGTAGAGACGGGTATGTTGGCCAGACTGGTCTCGAACTCCTAACAACAGGATTCAGTTTATTCTGAATTGGCAGGGTGGTCCTGAGAGTCATGGGTGCCACCCTGTCCTGGGTTAAGGGAGGCCCAGAGGGCCAGTTAAGGCCAATGGTGGGCGAAGGTGGGGGTGCAGCCCCTTGAATGCGGTGAAAACAGGCTGAGGCCCGGAGGCAGCTATGGTAGGCCGGTGCAGGGTGGAAGGCACTGGACTGGGACCCGGTCAGACCTACTGAGCCAAGGACCCAGGCCACATGAGTATCCCCGGCAGGCTGGCAGGCGAGGCACAGTGTCACATGACACAGAACATGAAACACAGGCCCAGGTTCACAGTAAGCACATGGACAAGTGGGCACAGATTCACAGGCCAGATGGACAGCCAGCCATGGCTGGGCCAGACATGTGGACACAGTGGTGGTTTCACACACAGACCACAGGGAAGACATGGCACTATGGGACACAGTGACTTGATGCTGCAATGCACAGAGCAGGCCGC
This sequence comes from Pongo pygmaeus, assembly GCF_028885625.2. NCBI lineage: Eukaryota > Metazoa > Chordata > Mammalia > Primates > Hominidae > Pongo > Pongo pygmaeus. The sequence goes on from NC_072391.2 coordinate 43,232,740, forward strand.
AGAGCTCAAGGGACATGGGAAGGGGCCTTTTGGCACTTCAGATAGTAATCCCTTGCTCACCATCCTCCGTGAAATCAATATCCCGCACAAGAGTGCTACTCTCCTCGCTCAGGGCCCATAACACTTGGGGGTAGCTATAATAAACTGCCCTGGAATCCTGTGAGACAAGGGTGGCGGCAGCTCTGGAGGTGCCTGGAGTGTCCCCTCGCAGCCCCTCTGGGCTTAGTCCGTCTTCCACACTTTGTTGAGCGGCTTCTCCACTTCATCGTAGATGATAAATGCTATGGCCACATCCAGGCAGACCTGGTCAGTGACTGGCGCGGGACAGTGCCCTTGTGAAAGCCTTGAGCCGCTCCTTCCTCGGGATCTGCAGCCGCAGTCCCGTGTTCCGGTGTTTGTGCACTTCCAGGCCCCGCATCTGGGTCTCGATCCCGTCCAGAGGGGCGTTTCCGAAGACGCTGGCTGTGCCCGCAGTGGCTCAGAAGACCCCAGTGATCAGCAGGTTCATGGGTTTGTCCCTTCGGTACCAGTTGCTGCAGGGAGTCAGGACGAAGAAGCAATGGCCTGGTTCCAGCCTTGATTCAGCGCGGCGGCCCTGAGGCCCTGGTATGTCTCCTCAGCCCTTGATCCCGCACAATCTCCCTAACCCCGAAGAATTATCTGTTCTTGGGTTTGGGGAGGTCTGGTCCTGGATGAACTTCACTTTGATGGTCTCCATGGGACATACGACCACCATGGCCTCGGCCACGCCAGCAGCCGCACAGCAGCCCGCGCCTGCTGTTCAGCAGTCCCTGGGCATCCTGCATCTGGGTGCCGAGGAACTCCAACGTCCCGAACCTGACTCTGCCTCGGCGATGCAGCCGCAGAGCAGGGAGCTGAGGCCGCGGTCCAGGCCCAGGACGCCGTGGCTGTGACTGTGCCCCACAGGCCCCCATGCCCGGTGCCTGGCAGGGGCAAGCGCTCTTCAGTCCTCAAGTGCTCGGTGGGAAACGGAATACAGATGTGGACGCCACCGGCCAGGCCGCCTGCCGTGATCGCCTTCCCGGGGAGCGTCCCCTCGGCCTTCCAGAACGCTGCGCAGCCACGGCGGGCGGGAGGGGTGATGCACGGCGTCGCCTTGGTCTGAGCCTCCTGAACTCCCCGCTCCGACCTTAATTTGGTTTTGACACAATAAAGATCTCACATAAACATAAAATGGGATGTCTTGGCTTGTAATTTTTGTTGAAAGCAATAGTATTGTTGTATAGGATAGTGTATTGGGGTAAATAGGTTTTTTATTTTTATTGTTTTCATCAGCTCACTGACATTGATCGAGAGTAGTTTTTAGGTTATTGATGAGCAGTTTTCCCTTAGGTATGCCTTAGGGTAGGGGTTTGTGGTAATGTAGTTGAGAGGTAGGCTGGGTTACCGACCTTCAAAGGGTTTCCTGCCCCTCCTGTAGATGCAATACCAGGACAAGAGCACATTCCCCTCCCTCCCCCAGTGGTAGAGAGGTTCCTTCTCCATGTTCCTAGCTTCTAGTTGAAGTGGGAGTGGGTCTGCAACAGTGCCCTGTAAACTAATGCTTTAGTTTCTTTATGGGAGATGTATCTGGGCAGAGATGTGGGTGTTAACCTTGTTTCTGCACCATCAGCTACAGTGAGTTTTTTCACAGTTCGCTGTGGCTCAGGTTTGGATGCTCTTTCCCCAGCCTTGTGTTCTATAGGAGAGATGGGAAAGCTATGTCTCCAGAGTTGTAGCAGTGGGTGGGATAGTGCTCCCTCCCTATCAGCACCATGGGGGAAGCATTCTCAGGATTGTACCCCACCCTCCCTGACAGGCCTTATAGGGTTCCTAGAAAAATTATACACAAAGGTGTAAACCCTATGTCTGTAGCCTCCAGGATTTCTCATTCCCCTTCACCCACCCACCCACACACAGACACCAGGAACTAGTTCAAAAGTCCTGCTTCGATTTTACTAGTTTCCATGGTCTTCCAGGTACACATGAAAGCCTGGGGCCTGTGTGACCTGCAGGCTCCTGCATGCCTTGTTGTTGGGTTTCTCGTCTCCTCTGTGACCTCAGTTCTCCAAAGGGCTCAGAACAAGCCATTCATTCATTTGCATTTTCTCCAGCTTTTTTGTTTGTTTAATGTAGGAGCAACTCTTTGTCACGTCTCTACATCTATAAACTTAACTCAGAGACTAATATTTCTAAATACATTTCTTTCCTATCATACTTTCAGTGCTGCTCTACCTATGCTAATTGTTCTTCAGTATTTTTCTTATTTGTATGTCTTTATTTTAAAACCAGGTTTAATTCCTTCTTAAACTAATTTGTAACTTTTCTATTTTCTTCCATTTCATTTATTTCCCTCTGTGACTTTGATTCTTTTAAGACATTTAAAGCATTGATGCATAATTCTAGTGTAGGAAGTCAGATTATACACTGACATTTCTCCTTGACCACTGGTTATAACACTTCAGCCCTGATGACAGTTATACCTGAAGCCAGATCCACTCTTGACGTGTATTTATTTTACTATTCAATAAAAATTAACTCATCATGAACTGTATTTTATTAATATTTGCAGGCTTTATGGACCTGAAAATACAACAAATAAAACCCAAATTACATGACCTCAGGGGGTAAAATTTTTTTGGTTAATTAAAACATTTTTGTCTTTCTGTGATTTGAGTGATCCTTGTAATAGGAACCAGAGTTGAAACTAAAATAAGTAGGTGTTGGTGAGATTTGATGGCTAAGAACATGAAGCTCATTTTGTAATTGAAAGGGAAATAAGAACACGTGTCACCAGTTCCATAAGATCACAATGCATGTGGAATAATCAAAATGGCAACAAGCGACTTATATTTTGAGAGAGAAGAATTGGAACTAAAATGAACAAGTATAAAGCTGACCAAGGGCCAGCACGGTGGCTCATCCCTGTAATCTCAGCCTGTTGGGAGGCCGAGACGGGGGGATCACCTGAGGTCAGGCAAGACCAGCCTAGCCACTATGGTGAAACTCCATCTCTACTAAAAATACAAAAAATTAGCCAGGCGTAGTGGTGGGCACCTGTAATCCCAGCTACTTGGGAGGCTGAGGCAGGAGAATCGCTTGAACCCAGGAGGCAGAGGTTGCAGTGAGCCAAGATTGTGCCACTGCACTCCAGCCTGGGAGACAGGGTGAGACTCAGTCTCAAAAGATAAATGAATGAATGAATCAAGCTGACCCAGTCTGACTTGGATCTTTGTCTTTAACATATATCTGCAGTACTCATGTAGGCAGTGTATAAATAACTTGTCAGCAATATTATTAATGCCCAGGATCTTCAATTTTCAGGGTTTGGTTTCTCCAGTAGTGAGTGCGTTACTGCGCAAAAGGGGCTTGCTATCCAATGCACTAAAGTCAATACTATGACACTGAATTTTTCTTTTTTTTATTATTATTATTATACTTCAAGTTTTAGCGTACATGTGCACAACGTGCAGGTTAGTTACATATGTATACATGTGCCATGCTGGTGTGCTGCACCCATTAACTCATCATTTAGCATTAGGTATATCTCCTAATGCTATCCCTCCCCGCTCCCCCCACCCCACAACAGTCTCCGGTGTGTGATGTTCCCCTTCCTGTGTCCATGTGTTCTCATTGTTCAATTACCATCTATGAGTCAGAACATGCGGTGTTTGGTTTTTTTGTCCTTGCGATAGTTTGCTGAGAATGATGGTTTCCAGCTTCATCCATGTCCCTACAAAGGACATGAACTCATCAATTTTTATGGCTGCATAGTATTCCATGGTGTATATGTGCCACATTTTCTTAATCCAGTCTATCATTGTTGGACATTTGGGTTGGTTCCAAGTCTTTGCTATTGTGAATAGTGCCGCAATAAACATACGTGTGCATGTGTCTTTAGAGCAGCATGATTTATAATCCTTTGGGTATATACCCAGTAATGGGATGGCTGAGTCAAATGGTATTTCTAGTTCTAGATCCCTGAGGAATCGCCACACTGACTTCCACAATGGTTGAACTAGTTTACAGTCCCACCAACAGTGTAAAAGTGTTCCTATTTCTCCACATCCTCTCCAGCACGTGTTGTTTCCTGATTTTTAATGATCGCCATTCTAACTGGTGTGAGATGGTATCTCATTGTGGTTGTGATTTGCATTTCTCTGATGGCCAGTGATGGTGCGCATTTTTTCATGTGTTTTTTGTCTGCATAAATGTCTTCTTTTGAGAAGTGTCTGTTCATATCCTTCACCCACTTTTTGATGCGGTTGTTTGTTTTCTTCTTGTAAATTTGTTTGAGTTCATTGTAGATTCTGGATATTAGCCCTTTGTCAGATGAGTAGGTTGCGAAAATTTTCTCCCATTTTGTAGGTTGCCTGTTCACTCTGATGGTAGTTTCTTTTGCTGTGCAGAAGCTCTTTAGTTTAATGAGATCCCATTTGTCAATTTTGGCTTTTGTTGCCACTGCTTTTGCTGTTTTAGACATGAAGTCCTTGCCCATGCCTATGTCCTGAATGGTAATGCCTAGGTTTTCTTCTAGGGTTTTTATGGTTTTAGGTCTAACATTTAAGTCTTTAATTCATCTTGAATTAATTTTTGTATAAGGTGTAAGGAAGGAATCCAGTTTCAGCTTTCTACATATGGCTAGCCAGTTTTCCCAGCATCATTTATTAAATAGGGGATCCTTTCCCCATTTCTTGTTTTTGTCAGGTTTGTCAAAGATCAGATAGTTGTAGATATGCAGCATTATTTCTGAGGGCTCTGTTCTGTTCCATTGGTCTATATCTCTCTTTTGGTAACAGTACCATGCTGTTTTGGTTACTGTAGCCTTGTAGTATAGTTCGAAGTCAGCTAGTGTGATGCCTCCAGGTTTCTTCTTTCGGCTTAGGATTGACTTGGCGATGCGGGCTCTTTTTTGGTTCCATATGAACTTTAAAGTAGTTTTTTCCAATTCTGTGAAGAAAGTCATTGGTAGCTTGATGGGGATGGCATTGAATCTATAAATTACCTTGGGCAGTATGGCCATTTTCACGATATTGATTCTTCCTACCCATGACCATGGAATGTTTTCCATCTCTTTGCATCCTCTTTTATTTCATTGAGCAGTGGTTTGTAGTTCTCCTTGAAGAAGTCCTTCACATCCCTTGTAAGTTGGATACCTAGGTATTTTATTCTCTTTGAAGCAATTGTGAATGGGAGTTCACTCATGGTTTGGCTCTCTGTTTGTCCTTTATTGGTGTATAAGAATGCTTGTGATTTTTGCACGTTGATTTTGTATCCTGAGACTTTGCTGAAGTTGCTTATCAGCTTAAGGAGATTTTTGGCTGAGACGATGGGGTTTTCCAGATATACAATCATGTCATCTGCAATCAGGGACAATTTGACTTCCTCTTTTCTTAACTGAATGCCCTTTATTTCCTTCTCCAGCCTGATTGCCCTGGCCAGAACTTCCAACACTATGTTGAACAGGAGTGGTGAGAGAGGGCATCCCTGTCTTGTGCCAGTTTTCAAAGGGAATGCTTCCAGTTTTTGTCCATTCAGTATGATATTGGCTGTGGGTTTGTCATAGGTAGCTCTTATTATTTTGAGATACATCCCATCAATACCTAATTTATTGAGAGTTTTTAGCATGAAGGGTTGCTGAATTTTGTCAAAGGCCTTTTCTGCATCTATTGAGATAATCATGTGGTTTTTGTCTTTGGTTCTGTTTATATGCTGGATTACGTTTATTGATTTTTGTATGTTGAACCAGCCTTGCATCCCAGGGATGAAGCCCACTTGATCATGGTGGATAAGCTTTTTGATGTGCTGCTGGATTCAGTTTGCCAGTATTTTATTGAGGATTTTTGCATCAATGTTCATCAAGGATATTGGGCTAAAATTCTCTTTTTTTGTTGTGTCTCTGCCAGGTTTTGGTATCAGGATGATGCTGACCTCATAAAATGAGTTAGGGAGGATTCCCTCTTTTTCTATTGATTGGAATAGTTTCAGAAGGAATAGTACCAGCTCCTCCTTGTACCTCGGCTAGAATTCGGCTGTGAATCCATCTGGTCCTGGACTCTTTTTGGTTGCTAAGCTATTAATTATTGCCTCAATTTCAGAGCCTGTTATTGGTCTATTCAGAGATTCAACTTCTTCCTGGTTTAGTCGTGGGAGGGTGTATGTGTCGAGGAATTTATTCATTTCTTCTAGATTTTCTAGTTTATTTGCGTAGAGGTGTTTGTAGTATTCTCTGACAGTAGTTTGTATTTCTGTGCGATCGGTGGTGATATCCCCCTGTCATTTTTTATTGCATCTATTTGATTCTTCTCACTTTTCTTCTTTATTAGTCTTGCTAGTGGTCTATCAATTTTGTTGATCTTTTCAAAAAAACAGCTCCTGGATTCACTGATTTTTTGAAGGGTTTGTTGTGTCTCTATTTCCTTCAGTTCTGCTCTGATCTTAGTTATTTCTTGCCTTCTGCTACCTTTTGAATGTGTTTGCTCTTGCTTCTCTAGTCCTTTTAATTGTGATGTTATGGTGTTAATTTTAGATCTTTCCTGCTTTCTCTTGTAGGCATTTAGTGCTATAAATTTCCCTCTACACACTGCTTTGAATGTGTCCCTGAGATTCTGGTACATTGTGTCTTTGTTCTCGTTGGTTTCAAAGAACATCTTTATTTCTGCCTTCATTTCGTTATTTACCCAGTAGTCATTCAGGAGCAGGTTGTTCCGTTGCCATGTAGTTGAACGGTTTTGAGTGAGTTTCTTAATCCTGAGTTCTAGTTTGACTGCACTGTGGTCTGAGAGACAGTTTGTTATAATTTCTGTTCTTTTACATTTGCTGAGGAGTGCTTTACTTCCAACTATGTGGTCAATTTTGGAATAGGTGTGGTGTGGTGCTGAAAAGAATGTATATTCTGTTGATTTGGGGTGGAGAGTTCTGTTGATGTCTATTAGGTCCACTTGATGCAGAGCTGAGTTCAATTCCTGGATATCCTTGTTAACTTTCTGTCTCGTGGATCTGTCTAATGTTGACAGTGGGGTGTTAAAGTCTCCCATTATTATTGTGTGGGAGTCTAAGTCTCTTTGTAGGTCATTAAGGACTTGCTTTATGAATCTGGGTGCTCCTGTATTGGGTGCATATATATTTAGGATAGTTAGCTCTTCTTGTTGAATTGATCCCTTTACTATTATGTAATGGCCTTCTTTGTCTCTTTTGATCTTTGTTGGTTTAAAGTCTGTTTTATCTGAGACTAGGATTGCAACCCCTGCCTTTTTTGTTTTCCATTTGCTTGGTAGATCTTCCTCCATCCCTTTATTTTGAGCCTATGTGTGTCTCTGCACGTGAGATGGGTTTCCTGAATACAGCACACTGATGGGTCTTGACTCTTTATCTAATTTGCCAGTCTGTGCCTTTCAATTGGAGCATTTAGCCCATTTACATTTAAGGTTACCATTGTTATGTGTGAATTTGATCCTGTCATTATGATGTTAGCTGGTTATTTTGCTCGTTAGTTGATGCAGTTTCTTCCTAGCCTTGATGTTCTTTACAATTTGGCATGTTTTTGCAGTGGCCAGAACCGGTTGTTCCTTTCCATGTTTAGTGCTTCCTTCAGGAGCTCTTTTAGGGCAGGCCTGGTGGTGACAAAATCTCTCAGCATTTGCTTGTATGTAAAGGATTTTATTTCTCCTTCACTTATGAAGCTTAGTTTGGCTGGATATGAAATTCTGGGTTGAAAATTCTTTTCTTCAAGAATGTTGAATATTGGCCCCCACTCTCTTCTGGCTTGTAGAGTTTCTGCTGAGAGATCAGCTGTTAGTCTGATGGGCTTCCCTTTGTGGGTAACCAGACCTTTCTCTCTGGCTGCCCTTAACATTTTTTCCTTCATTTCTACTTTGGTGAATCTGACAATTATGTGTCTTGGAGTTGCTCTCCTCGAGGAGCATCTTTGTGGTGTTCTCTGTATTTCCTCAATCTGAATGTTGGCCTGCCTTGCTAGATTGGGGAAGTTCTCCTGGATAATATCCTGCAGAGTGTTTTCCAACTTGGTTCCATTCTCCCCGTCATTTTCAGGTACACCAATCAGACGTAGATTTGGTCTTTTCACATAGTGCCATATTTCTTGGAGGCTTTGTTCATTTCCTTTTATTCTTTTTTCTCTAAACTTCTCTTCACACTTAATTTAATTCATTTCATCTTCCATCGCTGATACCCTTTCTTCCAGTTGATCGCATTGGTTACTGAGGCTGGTGCGTTTGCCACGTAGTTTTCATGCCATGGTTTTCAGCTCCATCAGGTCCTTTAAGGACTTCTCTGCATTGGTTATTCTAGTTATCCATTCGTCTAATTTTTTTCAAAGTTTTTAACTTCCTTGCCATTCGTTCGAACTTCCTCCTTTAGCTCAAAGTAGTTTGATCTTCTGAAGCCTTCTTCTCTCAACTCGTCATTCTCCATCCAGCTTTGTTCCGTTGCTGGTGAGGAGCTGTGTTCCTTTGGAGGAGGAGAGGCACTTTGATTTCTAGAGTTTCCGGTTTTTCTGCTCTGTTTTTTCCCCATCCTTGTGGTTTTATCTACCTTTGGTCTTTGATGATGGTGACGTACAGATGGGTTTTTGCTGTGGATGTCCTTTCTGTTTGTTAGTTTTCCTTCTAACAGTCAGAACCCTCAGCTGCAGGTCTGTTGGAGTTTACTGGAGGTCCACTCCAGATTCTGTTTGCCTGCATATCAGCAGTGGTGGCTGCAGAACAGCGGATATTGGTCAACCACAAATGCTGCTGCCTGATCATTCCTCTGGAAGTTTTGTCTCAGAGGAGTACCCGGCCATGTGAGGTGTCAGTCTCCCCCTACTGGGGGGTGCCTCCCAGTTAGGCTACTCGGGGGTCAGGGACGCACTTGAGGAGGCAGTCTGCCCTTTCTCAGATCTCAAGCTGCGTGCCTGGAGAACCACTACTCTCTTGAAAGCTGTCAGACAGGGACATTTAAGTCTGCAGAGGTTATTGCTGTCTTTTGTTTGTCTGTGCCCTGCCCCCAGAGGTGGAGCCTACAGAGGCAGGTAGGCCTCCTTGAGCTGTGGTGGGCTCCACCCAGTTCGAGCTTCCTGGCCGCTTTGTTTACCTACTCAAGCCTGGGCAATGGCTAGCGCCCCTCCCCCAGCATCAGTGCCGCCTTGCAGTTTGATCTCAGACTGCTGTGCTAGCAATGAGTGAGGCTCCGTGGGCATAGAACCCTCTGCACCAGGTGCGGGATATAATCTCCTGGTATGCCATTTGTTAAGCCCATTGGAAAAGCGCAGTATTAGGGTGGGAGTGACCCGATTTTCCAAGTGCCATCTGTCACCCCTTTCTTTGACTAGGAAAGGGAATTCTCTGACCCCTTGTGATTTCCGGGTGAGGTGACGCCTTGCCCTGCTTCGGCTCACACATGGTGCACTGCACCCACTCTCCTGCACCCACTATCCGGCACTCCCCAGTGAGATGAACCCAGTACCTCTGTTGGAAATGCAGAAATCACCCGTCTTCTGCGTTGCTCCTGCTGGGAGCTGTAGACTCTGAATTTTTCTTTTTAGAAAAAAGAAAAGCTTTTTGTTGTAATTTTTGTTTTTTTTTAAATGTTTTTATTTCAATATCCTTTAGGGTACAAGTGATTTTTGTTTAAATGGATGAATTATATAGTGGTGAATTCTGAGATTTTAGTGCACCCATCACCTGAGTAGTATACATCGTACCCAATAGGTAGTTTTTTATCTCTCATCCACCTCCCACCCTCCCCTTCTGAGTCTCCAAAGCCCATTATATCACACCATATGCCTTTGTATACTCATAGCTTAGCTCCCACTTATAAGTGAGAACATATGGTATTTGATTTTCCATGCCTGAGTTATTTTACTTAGAGTAATGTCCTCCAGCTCCATTCAAGCTGCTGCAAAAGACATTTTATTTCTTTCTATGGCTGAGTAGTATTCCATGTGTATGTATATCATATTTTCTTTATCCACTCATTGGTTGATGGACATTTAGGTTGGTTCTCTATCTTTGCGATTGTAAATTGTGCTGCAATAAACATATGTATGCATGTGTCCTTTTCATATAATGACTTCTCCTTTGAGTAGATACCCAGTAGAAGGATTGCTGGTAAATCTACTTTTAGTTCTTCATACTGTTTTTCATATAGGTTGCACTAATTTACATTCTACCAGCAGCATATAAGTGTTCCTATTTCACCACATCCACACCATGTGTTGTTTTTTGACTTCTGATAATGGTCATTCTTACAGGAGGTGCAAGGTGGCATCTCATTGTGATTTTAATTTGCATTTCCCTGATGATTAGTGGTGTTGAGCATTTTTTCATGTGTATATTGGTCATTTGTATATCTTGGGTAAAGTCTTGGGTTACAAAATCAATGTACCCTGTTCGTATATTGTACCAACACCAAGTTGAGAAACAAATCAAGAACTCAATCCCTTTTACAATAGCTGCAATAACATAAAATAACTAGGATTATATTTAACCAAGGAGGCAAAATATCTCTACAAGGAAAACTACAAAACACTGCTGAAAGAAACCATATGTGGGACAGACAAATGGAAATACATCTCATGCTCATGGATTGGAAGAATCAATATTGTGAAAGTGACTATGCTGCCCAAAGCAATCTGTGGATTCAGTGCAATTCCCATCAAAATACCAACATCACTTTTCACAGAATTAGAAACCAAAATTTTAAAATTCATATGGAACCAAAAAAGAGCCTGAATAGCCAAAGCAATTCTAAGCAAAAATAACAAATCTGGAGGCATCACACTACTGCAATTCAAATTATACTACAAGTCTGTAGTTACCAAAACAGCATGGCACTAGCATAAAACTAGGTACATAGGCCAATGAAACAGAATCAAGAAACCAGAAATAAGCCAAATACTTACAATTAACTAATATTTGATAAAGCATACACGAATATGAATTGGAGAAAGAAGACTCTCTTTAATAAATGGTGCCAGGAAACTAGCTAGCCACATGTAGAAGAATGAAGCTGGATTATTATCTCTCATCTTATACTCAAATCAACTCAAGATAGATCAAGGACTGAAATCTAAGACCTGAAATCATAAACATTCTAGAAGATGACCGGGGTGGGGGGTGGGGGGTTCTTCTGAACATTAGCCTAGACAAAGAATTCTTGACTAAGAGCCTGAAAGCAAATGCAGATAAATAAATAAAACCTTATTTACAAGCTTCTGCATAGCAAAAAAATAATCAGAGTAAACAGAAAACCCATAGAATGGAAGAAAATATTCGCAAACTATGCATCCGACAAAGAACCAGTATCCAGAATCTACGAGGAACTAAAGCAAATCAGCAGAAAAAATAATTCCATCAAAAAGTGGGCAAATGACAGAAATACATATTTCTATTGTTATTTGACTCACAAGTAGACAGGAGTCCATATCTTTCTCTCTGTGTAGGCCTCAAGCCTTTTTTTTTTTTTTTTACTAGAAAAGGTTCAGGAAGCAGATTTGGAGACTAATTGGTGATTAGTGGAAGGAAAGGGGAGGTCTGGAAAGTCCTTGAGCATGCACAGTTATCTCTTCATGCTACATCATGGGTTGTATGTCAAATTCAGGGGGAGTTAGTACAAAACATTTGATTGAAATTTGGGCTACAATCTTAGCAAGCTTGTTCTGTGCAGACTCCAGCCACCTTGGTTCCAACCGTTTTCAGTTAGTTTTTTCTTGATATCACAAATGGAGGGAGTTCAGCATTTCAGAAAGTTGTTCCCTTTCTTATCTGCTATCCTGCAAACTCAAGAATACCTGTTAGTCATTTGGTTTCTTACTCTTAGGGGCACAATTTCAGTTTCAGCATGTTTTCTCTGTTATCTGCTATCCTGTAAGCCCAAGAATTTCGTTATATATTTAACTATTTTGGGGTATGGTTTTATCTGCAGCCTGCCTGCCCTAGGTACAAAATCTTCCCAGGATTTTGGACCCTAATGGGGCAGAGCCTGTCACTGGAAGAGCCATGGGATGGGGCCTTTATGGGTAGTGGTGGAACACTGGCCTCAGTAAAAATCTGTCCCCTAACATGGGTCTGGGCAAGAAGGGGTCTCATCAACTCAGTCTTCAGCTGTGGTCACTGTGGGACCCACTAGACATGTAAGGTCCCCAGTCTGGGAGTGGGGACCAGTCTGAGTAGTCCCTGAAGGAACAGTCTCTCTGGGTGTTCTCAAGGACCACACCACTAGAGCTCATTTACTCCTTTCTGGTAACCTGAGCAAATGAAGCCCCTTCCTGTACTGACAGCCCAAAATTGGGGAATCTGTTGTCCTTTTAACTAAGACATGATCTCCATGAGCACAGAAGCTGCTTTGGAATCAACAGATCATTTCCCCTGAACCATTTTCTCACTCAACTGGTATTATTTCTTAAGCTGATTCACCAGCCACAGTGAGCTTTGAGTAGACCAAAGCTGTCATGAGATTTTTTTTTTTTAAGAAAACTGGGCATTTTGTGGTCCCTGAATTATCCCAGGAGGCTGATCTGAAGGGGCGGCCTGCCCCTCCACACCTGTGGGTATTTCTAGTCGGGTGGGATGAGAGACTGAGAAAAGAAATAAGACACAGAGACAAAGTATAGAGAAACAATAGTGGGCCCAGGGGACCGGCGCTCAGCATACCAAGGACCTGCACCGGCACTGGTCTCTGAGTTCCCTCAGTTTTTATTGATTATTATTTTCATTATTTCAGCAAAAAGGAATGTAGTAGGAGAGCAGGGTGATAATAAGGAGAAGGTCAGCAAAAAACACGTGAGCAAAAGAATCTATGTCATAATTAAGTTCAAGGGAAGGTACTATGTCTGGATGTGCATGTAGGCCAGATTTATGTTTCTCTCCACCCAAATATCTCAGTGGAGTAAAGAATAACAACGCAGCATTGCTGCAAACATGTCTCGCCTCCCACCATAGGGCGGTTTTTCTCCTATCGTAGAATTGAACAAATATACAGTCGGGTTTTATACTGAGACATTCAGTTCCCAGGGGCAGGCAAGAGACAGAGGCCTTCCTCTATCTCAACTGCAAGAGGCTTTCCTCTTTTACTAATCCACCTTAGCACAGACCCTTTACGGGTGTCGGGCTGGGGGACGGTCAGGTCTTTCTCATCCCATGAAGCCATATTTCAGACTATCACATGGGGAGAAACCTTCGACAATACCCCGCTTTCAAGGGCAGAGGTCCCTGTGGCTTTCCGCAGTGCCCCTGGTTTATTGAGACTAGAGAATGGCGATGACTTTTACCAAGTATACTGCTTGTAAGCATTTTGTTAACAAGGCACGTCCTGCACAGCCCTAGATCCCTTAAACCTTGATTTCATACAACACATGTTTTTGTGAGCTCCAGGTTGGGTTAAAGTGGCTGGGGCAAAGTGGCTAGGGCAAAGCTACAAATTAACAACATCTTAGCAAAGCAATTGTTTAAAGTACAGGTCTCTTTCAAAATGGAGTCTCTTATGTCTTTCCTTTCTACATAGACACAGTAACAGTCTGATCTCTCTTTCTTTTCCCTACATGATCATATAGAGGTTTCTGGCCCTTGACCCCACTGTGCTTCCAGGTGCCCAGAACAGCCCATCATAGGCCCTTTCCCCTTGGCAGGTGGACATTGTTCATCCTCCTAAAGCAAACATGTGCCCATCTTGGCGCATTTGAAGACAACAGACCTTGCTGTCCAGGCCCCCCCGTTCTCATATCCTCAGGCAGGAACTCACCCTTGGACAGGGGCAGAGACTCCAGAGACCCTGGTCGGGGGTGAGGACTGGGTCTGGGCTTTTGTTCCTGGTGATAGAATGTGGTCACCTTGCTGGCTTTTGAGACCCAGGCAGGACCCTGGTTTGGGGTGTTCTCTGAAGTTTTCAAATGCAGTGTAATATCTTTTTCTTGCAGGATGGACATGGAGCAGGATGTGGACACCCTCTTACCCAGAATCAAGGGGACATTATTGCCAAGTATGAGGGGGTACAGGGCAGGCTCCTCCTTCGAAGGGGCAGAGGGATCACCACTCCTTCTGTGCTGTAGTCAGAGGGTCCTAGGCCCACTTGAGACACAGGGCAGGGAGTGGCTGCACACACCCCCATGCCTCTACACTCCTCTGCTTGGCCCCCCTCACCCTGACCCCTCTGCACTGCAGGGATGCCAGGCCAGGGTGCCAGTGGACATAGGGCAGGAAGATTTTTTAATCTAGAAAATCACCAATTATCTCCAGATTCTGTAGTGTGTCTTCTGTCTCCTGAGCCCCCACCCCCAGCAATCTCATCTCAGTGATAGGTTTTATTTTGAGAAAGGCCTCTCTGAGGAAGGACATGTCTCAAGTCCACCTCCTTCCCAGGATTGGAACTCCTCCCCAGGTGCCCTGCAAATCCAGTCCAAGGTCAGTGTTAGGCCAGAGCTGAGTATCCCAATGTGGGAAACCAGAGAGCAAGTGGAGATAGAAATATGGCTGGGCTAAGCCCCTAGGCTCTCCAAGGCGGACAGCAGTGCAGTCCAGTCTCCAAGTCAACAAGAGAGGAGGGGGCCAGCCTGAGGGGCCAGCCTTCTCCCTTGGAGCCTGCCCTGGAGATCTGCAGGGTCTAGCCACGGGACAAAGGGGTGCTTGGAATGGTCTGTGGGTAGTTGTCCAGCAGGTCTCTGAGAGATAAGGGAGCCCAGCCCTGCCACCCCACAGGGAGGGGTACAGGGGCACCCAAAGCTGTGGCACTGGGAGGAGAAGATTGTCAGGGCCCTGGCTTGGGCATCTCATGGGAAAGGCAAGGAGGCAGCAGAGCTTGCAGCCAAGGTGATCTGACCAAGGGTCTCATGGTAAGAGGGGATCTGAGGTCTGGTGGGAGGGGCCCAGTATAAAGTCTGTCCCTGTAGGGGTCATTGGAGGAGCTGAGGTAGTGGTGACACAATGGAACTGATGACTTTGGGATGCATCTGGATGAAGCCAGCCTGTGGAGGGTGGATGGAGCTGGGGAGGGCAGGAGATTGGGTGAGGCCAGGAGCAGGTACTCACCTGGGACCCCTCAGCAGAGAAGCTTTAGTCAGTCCCAAAGCTCTGGAACACCCTCTAGAGACCCAGCTCCCTGCTGGCTTGGTCAGCACCATGGCCAGATGGAAGACTGGGGGGACTGAGTCAGAAAAGAACAGTGGGAGGAGGACAGCCAGGTGCCCCGTGTCAGGGCTGCTGCAACAGGAGGGAGGAAGCTGTTGGCTGAAGACCCTAAATACCATCTGAGGCTGGGGACTGGGTACAGGGCCATTCTGGTTGCCTGTGAAACCCTCAGTCACCCTCATTGCCCCTGGTGTCCACCAGCAGTGCTGAGCAGCCCAGTTAAAAAGTGGATAAGGCAGGTGTGTGGATGGATCTGGGGGGTTCTTGCTCAGACGTTCTGACAAAACAAGGATAAAAGAAGAACTGGAGTGCCTAAAGAGACAGGAACCAAGACATGGCATGGTTTCCAGGCAGACAGGCTAGAGAAGTGAAGTAACAGGAAGGGTGGGTAGCCAGTGTACAGGGAGAGGCAGGTTAGATAGTCAGACCCTGCGATGGCTGTGGGGCCATCAGGCAGACAGGCTCCAGGGGCCTTAACACACTGGGCAGTTCTCAAGCCAGGTTCCCTGCACTGTAACCTGGGGATGTGGTCACTTCCTGGGGTCTTCTCTCAAGGTCCAGACACAAAAACCTGGGCAGCACTGGCCCACCTCAAGACTAGAGTTTCTTGGTTCCCAAAGAGGACACTATCTCCAGTTCAGGAGGGGCAACCCCATTGGGTAACCCAAACCCCCATGAATCCCAAGCAGCACCTGCCCAGCCCTGTGCTTCCTCTGTTCCCATTTCCCAGCCTCTCCTGGGTATCAGCCAGCAGGGAGGCTGAGACCTGGGGTGGATGTGGATGGGGCTAGTCCTTCCCTGGGGCCTGCTCAGGGAGGGGGATGGCCCCTGGCCTGGTGCAGGTCTTCAGCTCTCTTCACTGCCTTACAGTGACAGAGCTGCCCCTGTCAGTGCCCTGGAGACAAAGGTAACAGCCTGTACCTGCTACATGGGAGGCTCATCCATCAATGGGCAACTTGGTGGCTGCTCAGTGAAGCAGATGGTGTGGCCTGTGAGCATGGGTGGTGGTGAGAGGGAGCCACATGTCCTCAATGGGAGAGGCCACAATTCCTGCTGAATCTCAACCCAAGCCTTGTCCTTGCAGTTGTTTTACCAAACCCACCACAAAGATTCAGGGTAGCTGCTTGGGGGTCACTGCCCACTGGGCACCAGGACCCCACCTGGAGGCTGAGATCTGATTAGGGCATCTGTGGCCTGAGAATAGTGTGTCCTGTGTTCCAGAGGTTGGGTCACCGGTACCTACTCAGTCAGAGGGTCTCGGTCACAAGATCTGCCTTTTTCTGGCTCCTTCCAGTTCAGCCCCATCAAGGTCCCTAATGACTGACCAGGCAAGCAAGAGAAGCAAACTTCTCCAGAGAAAAAGCGTCCCTCAGAAGCACTGACTGTGTTATGTTGCTGTGTGCGGCAGTGAGTTTCATGTCTGTGATAAGGCTGGTTCCTCCTCATGGCCCTGCCGTACTGGAAATGAAGGAGCAGGGCAAGAAGTCCTCAGTGATGACATGATCCAGCATCCAAGGACCAATCCCGGAAGCCTGGCAGCTCAGCTAACTCCATCACTTCTCATTTATGGCAAAAACATCAGGCTATCAGATGCAAAGATAAATGGCTACAAAGGCTTAACCACTGAAATAAATCTAAGAGCAGCAAGAAGGCACAATGGAGAGTGAGGGTCCCCTGTGACCACTCTCCAGAGTTGGGGGACAGGCACCCCTTGCTGTTGCTTGGTACTGCCTGCCTCTCAGACAGCAGGTGGCACACTGTCCTCACTCAAAAGACAACAGGCCTGGTCCCCAACTTTCCTGCCTATCCCTGCAAGGATTACCTTGCTGGGAGACAATCTGATGTGAGAGCTCTTGTTCACCGTTGATTCATGGGAAGGGAGGCCTGGTCCTAGGTAGACTCAACCTCTCCTGAGGAACCATAAGGCCAAAGGCTGGAAGGTTCCAGAATCCTTAGGGTCTTATCATCCTTGGGGTCATCCTGACACCTGCCTCACCAGAGCATTCTTCTGTCCACAGATATCTCAGCAGATCTACAAGGGAATCCCCCCACAGGTATGGGGTCCAGCATGGTCACTCCTGCTGGATGCCAAGAAGGTGAAGGTCAAGAATCCAGCAATACACCAGGTCAGGCCCTTCCACACCCAGCCAGCGCAGGACAGACATGTCACACCATGTCAGGAGCCCAGTTAACCGGCTGGAGGGAACATCCAGCCTGGCAGTTATGGGGTCAGTAGCACATCCTGGGCACAGACAGTGACATGGACACCACAAGTGAGCTGGGCTCTGGTGACATTCTGTGGCTTAAGAAACAAGCAAGAGAAGCAACTATCTGCAGAGAAAAACCCTCCTTTCCTACAGAGGCACTGACTTTGTTATAGTGCTGTGTGCAGCAGTGAGTCTCCTGTCTGTTCTGAGGCTGGTTCCTCCTCTTGGCCCTGCCCTATAGAAAATGAAGGAGCAGGGCAAGATGTCCTCAGTGAAAATGAACCTGGATATGAGCCGCATTTTGAGAAACCATTTCATGTTCTGGGAGGGTCCAGGGGAGGTGAGGAATCCAGAGGGATTGGGGCATCTGGGGGAATATGGGGAGGTCTCATGGCAGAGGTAGGGGTCTCAGAGAAAGGAGTGACAGCTCAGGCCACTTCCTGGAGTTCTGGCATCTGGAAGGGTCTGCAGAGGGGCCTGGAACAGAGAGGTTCTCAGGGCAGCCCAGAGGCCTGTGAAGACCTCTGCTCCTTTCATGAGGACAAGGAAGTGCTGTGCATCTAGATTTTCACCTTAAAACAGCTCCCACAACACTTGATCGATGGGGCAAGGATTCACAGGAAGACCCTGGGCCAGGAACGCTCCTTCCGCACAATGTCTGGCTTTCTGGGCCAGAGGTCTGGCTCCCTCAGAAGGACCCAGGTCCCTTCCTTCCAGCAGGAGGCACAGGCAGGTCCCTGCAGGGCACACAAACCAACAGTGCCCCTGAGAGGGGGTGTCCCATGGAAGAGGCCAGTGCTCAGGGCCATCATCATGGGCAGATTGGGCAAGGACTCCTTTTGGGAGAGCCCAGGAAAGCCCAAAGCCGTTGGGAAACCCCTTCTTCCAGGAGCCACATGCCACTGAGATGAGTCCAGCCCCATGAGGAACTACAGGACCTCATATAATCCAGCCTCATAGAGGAGGGGGTCACATCCCATGCAGACGGAGCCCCAGGCACTACAGACTGAGTCCCTAGTAGATCACTGGCCTCTAACCTTGAAGGGCCAGGTCCTCCCATGCCTGCTGTCTGCACATAGCCCCTTTGGGCTCATTCTGAGGCTCTGGGATGTCTGCCTTCTAAAGGACAAGTGCATGCTCACAGCAAGGGCATACACATCCAGTAAAGGTGCACAGAACCCATGTGCCTGAGGGAGCTCTGGGGAACACACAGGAAGACCCCAACTGTCCTAAGAGCCGCATTCACACTGTCCATATGACCCTCTGCTCTGGCCTGGATGGAGGGTCAGGCCTGGTGGGCTTGGCAGGGCACCATGATTCCTCCCAGAAACCAAACCCATCCCTGACATGGCACAGATGAAGAGCAGGAGTGTGGCGAGCACTTCCCTACAGAGATCTCTCACCCACCAGGGCCTCCTGTGCACACCTGGATCTCATGGGTGACCAAACATGACCAGCACTGCCCAAAGGGAGGTGCCTAGGAAGGAAACAGAGTGCAGGCACTGATCCCTCCCAGAGGACCCCTCTCCCAGCATGACGCCCACCTCCATCCCCAGAACACCTCCTGAAGCTGTCTCAGTTCAGCTCGGGGGAGCTCCTTCAGGACATGCTGTCCTGTGCCTGGGGTCTGGAGGATGACGTGGTGCTGAGGCACCTTCAAGGCCTCCATGGCACCTTGGAGAGGGACCCAGGCATCCCAGAGAGGATTCAGGGAAAGGGCACAGGCGGGCCCGTGGCCTGGAGCCAGATGGAGTTCAGCTGAGCATGGGAACTCATGGCATGGAGTGGACGGTGCTGGATGGCTGAGGGACCCAGTGCCCAGGGGCGTCCCACCCACTATGGAGACAGGCCATTATATTAGGTGGCAAAGAGGCCAGGTGACAGTTTCTCCCAGCTGAGTTCCGGACTAGGGTTCAAGCCCAGACCAAGCAGGCCCTGGGGTGAGGGTGTGAGGCAGGGAGCCCCGAGCCAGCCTGAACCCTGAGGAGCCATCCCAGGAGCACCCTGAGGTGCTTTGACAGCACCCATGCCCAGATTGCACACATCCCTTGCTCTAAAATTAGCAGCCTGCAGGGGTATCCTCAGTGTCAGAACAAGTGGGCCACACAGGGCCCTCAAGGACCCCAGGGACCTAGGTTCATGAGGCCCAGCCTTGCAAGGGCCAGATGGGCTGGGTGGAAACGCTGACCAAGTCTGTTTCCTTTCAGCCAAATACGTGGGGTTCCCCAAGAGGGCCCCTTGCCTGGAGTGAGCATCCTTGATGCCCAGGCCTCTGTGAGCATCTCTCAACACAAAGGCCCTCTCCAAGGGCGATGGGCTGGCCCTCCCAGGACCAGCAGCCCAGTTCCAGAAGCCCACGGGGTCATCACCAACCTCACCTGGCTAGTGTGTCCCTGAGGCTATGGCAATCCGCATGCAGGGAGTTCCACAGAACCCAGGGCCGTAGGCTGCTCTCTGGGGCCCCAGGAGATCAGGGTCTGGCCAGCCTGTCCCTGGCTCAAGACACATGCCTGGGAATTGGGGTTTTCTCCTCTGCTCTTAGCATCTCCTGGGTAAACCAACAGTTACCCTCCCTCATGACTCAACATTCACATCCATGAAAAAGGCACCGGTGAGGGTGACCTTTCCAGGAAGCCACAGCCCATGTCATCCCTGCCAAGCTCTAAACTTGTCCGCGGGAGGGCCAAATGGCGAATTCTCCCAAAAGCAGCTGAACTGAAGCTCTGGCTGGGCGGCAGCACAATGGACAGTGTCTCAGTTCCACATCAGCTTCGGAAAGCAGGCAGCTCCCTGGGCTTGGTGAGGCGCGATGCCCAGGAAAGACCCCGGGAGTGCGGGTGGGAGAGGAAACTGAGCGGAGCAGTGAAAGGAGAGGTGAGGATGATTGGGCAGAGGTGAAGTGCACTTCGTAGCATCAAATCTTGCTAATTGTACCTCAAGTCCCTCTCCGGACTTACTCCCCTTAGCCAGGGGTGGCACAGAATCGGTGACTGGCATTGCTTTGGAAGCAGAAAGGTCCACGCTGCCTTCTTACCCATCCATCCCGGGCAGCACACCACCCTGGCTTATGCTGGGACTACAGTCAGCGGCCCTGAGACCCAAGGCCAGAAGCGGTTAAGAAACTACTACTCCCTGCATGCCCTGCGAGGAGCACACTGCACTGCCCCTCCCTCCAGAAATGCTCACTGTCCAGGCATACTGGGAATGTGGTCCAGCTTCCCTCAGACCAACAGGCAAAAGCGGTTAAGAGACTACTATTCCCTGCATGCCTCTCAAGGAGGACAAAGCTCTGTGCCTCCCTCAAAATACCCGCACCACCCCCAATCCCGGTGCATGCTGGGATTGCAGTCTGGCGTCCCGGCGACCAAAGGCCGAATGCGGTTAAGAGACTACTACTCCCTGCATGCCTGGGGAGGGGCGCACCACCGCTGCCCCACCCACAAGGTAACGGCACCTCCCCAAATCCCGGGGCATGCTGGGATTGTAGTCTGGAAGGCAGGCTACCAAAAGCCAATAGCAGTTAAAAGATTACTACTCTTGGCCTGGAGCAGTGGCTCACGCCTGTAATCCCAGCACTTCGTGAGGCCGAGGCAGGCGGATCACCAGGTCAGGAGTCACGAGGTCAGGAGTTCGAGACAAGCCTGCCCAACATGGTGAAACCCCCGTCTCTACTAAAATTAGCCAGGCATGGTGGTACATGCCTGTAGTCCAATCGCAGGAGGCTGAGTCAGGAGAATCGACTGAATCCGGGAGGCGGAGGTTGCAGTGAGCCGAGAGCCGAGATGGTGCATCGCGCCACTGCACTCCGGCCTGGGTGACAGAATCGACTGAATCCGGGAGGTGGAGGTTGCAGTGAGCCGAGAGCCGAGATGGTGCATCGCGCCACTGCACTCCGGCCTGGGTGACAGAGCGAGACTCTGTCTCAAAAAAAAAAAAAAAAGATTACTACTTTTAGCATGCCTGGCAAGAGGAGCAAAGCGCTGCCCCTTCCTCAAGGTACCCGCAATGACCCCAACGACCCCCCCAACCCCGGTGCATGCCAACTCACGTGCATCCTGGGACCGTTGCTACCCACAAGACGCCCAACGACACCCCAACCCCGGTGCATGCTGGGACCGATGGGATTGTAGAGACTACTTCTCCCAGCATGCCAGGTGAGGAGCGCACAGCGCTGCCCCACCCTCACAGCACAACTTCCATTCCCGGTTGGGGATTGTAGTCTGGCTGCTTGCCAAAAGGTGTTGAGAGACTACTACTCTGCATACAGCAAGAAGCACACAGTGATGCCCCTCCCTCCAGGGATCCTTATGGTCCCCAATCCTGGTTCATGCTGAGAAGGTACTCTCCCAACTCTGTGACCAACAGGCCAGGCGCCTATACTCCCAGCATTTCCAGTCCTCTTCCGCCGCTTCCCTCCATGCATCCAGTACAGTTTCACAGTACAGAGGGGAGCTTAGCTTCCAAACCAACCTAAGCTGGGAGGAACAGCGGGAGAACAGCCTGGAAAGCAGGCCCACCCAGAAGCAAAGGAACCGGATGTCCCTCAAGAATGAGACAGGAAGTGCAGATAAAATGCAACATCGCCTTTCCTAGAAGGAAAAGGCCAGCCACAGTCGTCCACCACTCATCCTAGACTGAAACGAACCATGCAGCCATCAGGTGGGACATGGAGACCAAGGGAGCTTCCCTGTCCAAGACAGGTATGGAAGCCCAGAGGATCATGACACCTGCCTAATCAACCAGAAATAGGTCTGGAGAGGGAAACAACTATGAAACGGATCTCCACGAAGTTTCTCCCTCATGGACTCCAAAGTGTTCTTTGTTGAAGACTTTAAGCCAGACCAAGCCTCTAGGCTCCTATGGCAGATAGAGCAAGAGGGAGTACAGAGCAGAGGCCACAGCCCAGGCAGGATACAGCACAATGCCACTACCATGCGCATCCGGGAAGAAGTGCCAAATGGGAGACTGGGCCAGAAAGGCCAGATTTAAGTCACAGAGATCCTTGCTACGTCCCGTTCCCGGCTTCTCCTCCAAGATTGTCGCGGTGGGGCTACATTTCTTAATGAGAGGAGAGGGTGGGAGGTGGGAGGAGTTAGAACCATCTTCTTTGATGTTGGTCTGCACGCACTCCTGCAGGACAATAAGCTCCTGGGAGGCTTTGGTCCTTGGGTGTGGTGTGGTTGTCTTGATTCTCGAAAGTAGGATGCCCAGGATGGGGAGGTTTCAATCGCTGTGGGTCCAACGCAGCTCCCCAGGTCAACCCGGCCTTCACAAACCTAAAGTGGAACTGCCAGGAAAACTACTGACAACCGGCCACACCACCCAGGCAGAGAACCAGAAAGAGGCTCACCAAACACAGGCCGACATGCAAGAAACCATCCTCCAGCACACAGGGCACATTCGTCCCAAACACACATGCACACGGGCACACACACAGAGAAAGACAGACCGAGACAGAGAGACAAGGAGAGAAAGGGAGACACACAAACACACACAGACATAAAGCAGTGGCACGGAAACAGTCACCCCCAGGCAGCCCCTAGGCTGCCAGGTTCTGCTCTCCGTGAGGACGTCTCTCAGGTAAGAGAGTAGCCCACGGGTCCACAGTCAGGCTTGTCCTTGAGATCGCAGGGGCACGACTTGTGAGGAGACTCACCGCACACCGTCCCGGAAGGCCTGAAGCTGGGATGGTGCGCTGCTTCCTCATGACTCCTCTGCCTGAGGTTTCTTCACCTGGTCGGCCCTCCGCGACTCCTGGCGTCCGGAGACCATCCTGTTGACCCCTGGGAGAGGTCAGGCTGGAGCCTTGATACCGACGCACTGCCACAGTGGGCTCCTTCTTCGCCCAGCCTCATGGACCCATCACTCGAGCGACGGTGGGGGTCACTGTGCCTTGAGAATCAGCTCGTGCACTGCGCATGCGCATTGGCTAGGCCGACTTGCGCTCCGCTCCTATAAGTCAGGTTGCAGCCCCTTTAAGGAATGGCGACGGGGCCGGGCGCCACCTCCCTGGCTAACCAGGTGAAACCCCAATTCTACTAAAACTACAAAAAATTAGCCGGGCGTAGTGGCATGCGCCTGTAATCCCAGCTACTCGGGAGACTGGGGCAAGAGAATCGCTTGCACCAGAGAGGCGGAGGTTGCAGTGAGCCGAGATCGCGCCACTGCACTCCAGGCTGGGCGACAGAGCGAGACTCCCTATCAAAAAAAAAACAAATGGCGACGATCCGGGGGCAGTTGCTCAAGCCTGTAATCCCAGCACTTTGGGGGGCCAAGGCGGGCGGATCACCTGAGGTCAGGAGTTCGAGACCTGCCTGACCAACATGGTGAAACCCCATCTCTACTAAAAATACAAAAATTAGCCAGGCGTGGTGACACGCGCCTGTAATCCCAGCTACTCAGGAGGCTGAGGCAAAAGAATCGCTCGGACCCAGGAGGTGGAGGTGGCAGTGAGCGGAGATCATGCCACTCCAGTCCAGCCTGGGCTACAGAGGGAGACTCTGTCTCAAAAAAAAAAAATGGTGATGGCGCGGCGCGGCAGCAGCTTGGGCTGCGGTGGTGGTGACAGAAGCTGGGGACGAGTAGGGGGAAGCATGAGTTGGGGGGCTGCACGCGAGACAGGACCGGGCCCCAGGATTCCTGTCCCAAGGCCTCCTTAAGCCATCTTCTGCTTCGGTGCCTGGTGGAGGAGGAGCTTCAGGACATCAGCAGGGATCTCCAGACTCCTCTTCAGATCCTATTTTGGATCCCACCGGGTGAACAGGGATGGGCTCACAGTCTGGTGAGGCAGGGAGGGCATAGCTGAGGTACAGAAAGATATCATGGGCCTCAAGGTGTGGTGTCAGCTGAAAATTTACTGACCCATGAGCCCACTGCCTCCCTCCTCCTTGGGTGGAGCAGTGGCCTGCCAAGGTCTCCAAAGCCCAGGGGCTCCTGCATCCTGACACTGCTTTCCGGGACACGTGCAAAC
Organism: Pongo pygmaeus; assembly: GCF_028885625.2. NCBI lineage: Eukaryota > Metazoa > Chordata > Mammalia > Primates > Hominidae > Pongo > Pongo pygmaeus. Next base: position 43,257,039 of record NC_072391.2, read on the forward strand.
AGGGACAAGGGCGAGCCTGACATGGAACAAATCTGACCACACGTGGCACTGGCGTCCCCTAAGAGTAGATGGAGTGAGTGTCTCCGAAGCCATATGGGGCGATGAAGAGACCAACAGTTATGTCCAGGCATGTGCCCCGGGGACACAGGTGACCTGCCCAAGAAAGCCAAGGAAAAGCAAAACACACCTGGGAACTAGGAAAGGGCCTGTGCTGCAGTCCAAGCCACATTTGGGGATGCCTGCCTGAGGACCTAAGAGGTTAATGCAAAGTACACCCCACCCCCACCCCTCTACCAGCTAGGTAGCCCTGATGCAACCTCCCCTGCACCCAGCCCAAGCCCAGTCCATTTGGCTCTCCGACACAAGGCAACCTCCCCTGCACCCAGCCCAAGCCCGGTCCCCTTGCCTCCCAGTCCCACCCAGGAGCAGAGGAACTGGATGTCCCTCAAGAATGAGACAGTAAGTGCAGATGAAATGCAACACCGCCTTTCCTAGAAGACAAAGGCCAGCCACAGTTGCCTACCGCTCATCCTAGATCTAGACAAACCACGCAGCCATCAGGTGGGATATGGAGACCAAGGGAGCTTCCCTATCCAAGACAGGTATGGAAGCCCAGAGCTCCAGGATCGTAACACCTGCCCAATCAACCAGAAATAGGTTTGGAGAGGGAAACAACCATGAAACAGATCTCCACGAAGTTTCTTCTGATGGACTCCAAAGTGTTCTTTGTTGAAGACATTATGCCAGACCAAGAAGACTCTAGGCCCCTCAGAAACATGGCAGATAGAGTAAGAGGGAGGAGAGAGCAGATGCCAGAGCCCAGATGGGATACAGCACAATGCTACCACCATGGGCATCCAGGAAGGAGTGCCAAACAGGAGACTTGCCAGAAAGGCCAGTGTTTGAGTGAAGAGGCCCTTGCCACATCCTGTTCCTGGCTTCTTCTCCAAGTCTGTGTCGTGGTGGGGCTACATTTCTTTTTTTTCTTCTTCTTTTTTTTTTTTCTTTTGAGAATAAGTCTTGCTCTTGTCCCCCATGCTGGAGTGCAATGGCGCGATCTCAGTTCACTGCAACCTCATCCTCCCGAGTTCAAGCGATTCTCCTGCCTCAGCCTCCTGAGTAGCTGGGATTACAGGCGTGAGCCACCGTGCCCTGCCGGGGCTATATTTCTTAATGACAGGAGAAGGCATGAGGACTTAGAACCAACCTCTCTGATGTCGGTCTGCACCCCTCCTTCAGGAGGACAATGAGCTCCTGGGAGGCTTTGGTTCTTGGGTGTGATGTGGTTGTCTTGATCCTAGAAAAGAGGCCACTCAGGATGGGAAGAAGATTTCAACCCCTGCGGGTCCGACGCAGCTCCCAACGTCGCTGAGGCCTTCAGAAACCCAAAGTGGCATCGCTAGGAAAACGACTGACAACCAGTCCCACGACCCAGGCAGAGACCCAGAAAGAGGCTCACCAAAGACAGGCTGACATGCAAGAAACCACCCTCCAGCGCACAGGGCACATTAGTCCCAAACACGCACACGAACACACAAAAAGAAAGAGACAGAGACAGAGGAGAGAAAGAGAGACATACACACACAGAGACATACAGCAGTGGCACAGAAACACCCACCCCCAAGCGGCCCCAGAGGCTGCCAGGTTCTGCTCTCGGCAAGAACCACCCTCGGGTAAGAGAGCAGCCCACGGGCCCACAGTCAGGCCTGTCCTCGAGATCACAGGAGGCACGACTTGTGGAGAGACTCTCCCGCACACCATCCGGGCAGGCCTGAGGCTTGGATGGCGCGCTGCTTCCCCAAGACCCCTCTACCTGAGGTTCATCCCGGTCGGCCCTCCGCGACTCCCGGCGTCCGAAAACCATCCTGTCGACTCCCGGGAGAGGTTAGGCCGGAGCCTCAACACCGAGGCACTGCCATGGAGGGCTCCTGCTTCTCCAAGCATCAGGGACCCATCCATCCCCTGGGCGATGATGGGGGTCACTGTGACGCGAGAATCGCCTGGCGCATGCGCATTTTCTAAACCGACTCTAGTTGGGCTCCCGGAAGTCAGTTTGTGGCTTCCTCAAAAATGGCAGCGCCTGCCGCGGTGGTGGGGACTGCGGGGACTGCAGCGTCCGAAGCTAGGTGGGGGGCATATAGGGGGATGCGTGAGAGAGTGGGCTGCCTTGCTACTCAGTGCCAGTCCCCTGGGAGCCCTATACTCTGGACCTCCTTGAACCTTCTTTGGTGCCCGGTGGAGGCGGAGCTTCAGGGCATTCCAGACTCCTCTTCCCATCGGATTTTGGGTCCCGCAGAGCGAGCAGGGATGGGGTTACAATCTAGTGAGGCTGGGACAGCCTCCCTGGGGCACAGAATGATCCCATGGGCCTTAAGGCGTGGTGTCATGAGCTCACTGCCTTTCTCCTCCCTGGCCGGAACAGTGGTCTGCCGGGTCTTCAAAGCCGGCCTGCGAGGAAACAACTTGACCAGATCCACTGTCTGTGACATCTCATCTTCCCAGCATTCCTCCTTCACGGCTCATTTCCAAAGCTTGATTTTACACAGACCAGCATGAGGCGGGGAGCCTGTCACAGCATTATCAGTAGGGTTGCCATAGTAACGCTAGTCATCTGCTGGGCTCACCTCGCCCTTGCACCCTTGCACTCTGCCCCCCATTCCCTCACCTTTCCCATTGCCACGCCCCTCCAGACATACGCAGTGCAGCCCCTCCCTATGGAAGGGGCTTAAGACCTGCAGGCGGGCCAGTTCTCTTGGCGTCTTTCGATCCCACGAGGGAAGCTACGTTACCTTCTGGGTATCTAAAACCGTCAGTTCACTGCCTGAAGTGAAAACACCCAGTCCCTGGTAACCTGGCCTTCCCTTTTCAAAGCCACCTAAATTTAGCTCTATCTCTCTGGGGTGTCACAAATCCCCCAGCACTCCAAGAGCACCCATTGGACCCCGGGCTGGATGTGTGGCCCACACCTGGCCTCTCACAGGGATACTCCAGCCACTGTCACAAAGAGGAGAAAACGTCACAGGGGAATGACCTGACCCCTGCTGCATCCAATCAGCAAACAGCCCTAAGTGGCTTTGGGGTCCATGTCCACCATTTGTCTGACACCCACCCAGGTGGTTCCCAGGCCTTGGGGTCCTAGTGTGGAACTCAGCATAATTAACGCAGAACAGGAGGACCAGAGGGCCCCTTTGTCTCTCTCCACACATGAGGGAAGTTTGTGTGGTGAGGTCATGGACAGTGTCTGCATTTCTGCCATGAATAGGGCTGTAGTGGAAACACTTTCATAATCTCTTTTTAAATATCCCTTTGGACCAGTTTTAATAGTTTGCTGGGGGACCTTATTATAAAATATTATATATGGTTACATAGTGATAACAGTGATAACTCTCTTGATTCATTTTTTTTCATTTAGTTTTAAACATTAAGTACTCCAAGACTACATACTAATGAAACCGGTGTAGACAAAGCCTCAGATTAGGAACCAGGGTCACCTGTGGAAGGTCCTTGCTGAAACCAGTCAACCTATCAGCCTGTCCCTCAGGCCCAGCAGCATAAGTCGTTCCTCCAAGTCATTCAGTTGGCTGGCAGTAACCCCTGGTAGGATTCTGGAAGGCATCTGCTTTTCATCTTAGATTTTAACAGAAACTCGGGATGAAAAGTTTTCAAGACTTAAAAGCCCAAGTCTTTTATATTTTTAGTGTAATTTGGAGTATTAGAAAATCAGCATTTTCAGCATCTCTGAAATCACAATGCAAAAACAGCCCCAGTTTCATAAGGCCAACCCTTGGTATCTCTGTTCTGCAAAGTAGGGTAAGATGATGCCACAAAAGGCAGGTTGTATGCAACATTATCCTTACTCCAACAGAACTATCACACTTTAATCCAGGGGGTCTTTAAATTATAAGACATAAAGAAAACCTTTCTTGAGACGGAAAGTTTTATAAATCAGAGAAAAAACTTCTAGAACATAACATTTACATCTCATAACAAATTATATGCCCTATTCTTTCCTTATTAATACATTAGTTTTTCCATAATACTTTTAATTTTTAGCTTGAAAATACCAGTTGCTTAAAAAAAAAAGAGACAAAATGAAACCTCAGAAATTTTTTTTGTTTTGTTTTTGAGACAGGATCTTACTCTGTCACCCAGGATGGAGTGCAGTGGTCGGATCTCAGCTCACTGCAGCCTCAACCTCCCTGGCTCAAGCGATCTTCCCACCTCAGCCTCCTAAGCAGCTGGGACTACAGAGACATGGCACCACACCTGACTAATTTTTGTTTTTGTTTTGTTGTGGAGATGGGGTATCGCTGTCTTGCCCAGGCTAGTCTTGAATTCCTGAGCTCAAGCGATCCACCTGCCTTCACCTCCCAAAATAATTACAGGTATGGGCCACCATCACTGGCCTAATTTTTTTAAGCTGATAAAGAAATAACACACCAGTGCCTTCTGGGGAAAAGCTTTCAAGCAAAGCAGTCATTTTTGCTAGAGATTATAGACAATGCTATCATGGTGAAATGGTGGAACTAATCCAGAACAATTCATAATCTTTTTCAGATCTTCACTCAAATCAGCCTCATGCACAAACATTCCTTACCCTCACTTCAGTAATACACTTTTGCCTCTCTCTCTTTTACACTTTCTCCCTGTAGCTGCTTTTTTGTGACTCCCTGGCAGGAAAAAGAGAAAACATGCTATTTATTGAGCACTATTATGTGTCATGGACTATGGTAAATACCTTCAAGAAGAAAGTCTGGGCTAAAAGTGCTTCACCTCAGTCTAGAGGATGTACTTCACAGGGTCTTTGAACATTTGGTGACAGGCATTTTGGGCATGTCCTCTAGGCTGAGCTGTAGCCCTTATGGGACAGACTCACTCTGGAAGAAGCTCAAGTCCCACCTCAAGATTTCTGTCTCCTCTGTCTGGGGCTGTCAGGGGGGACAGAAGCCAAGGGCACCCTGCACTTAGGGATCGGCCATAGGAGCTGCTCCCCGGATCGGGATATGGGAGTTAGCAGCTCAGGATGGGGACACAAGGTGAGTTCCAAACAGCTCTGTCACAGAGAGTGTCAGCAGAGCTTTGTGACATCAATTGCAAAGAGGGGGGCATGTGGCAGAAGAAGCCCTGAGTGATGAGTCACAGCCCATTCTGAGGAAAGGGAGAAGAAAGTAGCATCCTCAGGCTCTCTTGCCTTATTAACCCATTGCATTTCTTCTCAGAGGATCCTGCCTAAAATAAAGACATTATTCCACCTCCATCTCCTTACATTCTAAGCCAGAAATATGTGTGAGTTATCATTCAAGTGCACAGAGGTCTGTATTTTCTTCCTCCTTAAATGATACTTTTAATACTAATAAATTCCTCAAAATTTTTACCTCACATATGAGAGACAGAAGAAACAGGGCTTCAACACTGAGTTAATTAAAAATAATTCAAGCTAATTATTTTCCTTCACACCATAAATTTTGAACAGCGTTTTCATTATTCTTTGAGTGTTATAACAAACATGCTTAAGCAGCCAAGCAAGCATCTCAATCTTTACTAATGATTCCAAGGAAAGGCAATTGTATTTCCTAAGGATAGTCAAAGTATGTGAAATGTAGAGGGTGAGGGAAGAAAAAGTGGTAGCTTGAGGTTCCAACATTCAATCAGGTTTTATTTATTTATTAATAAATAAATTAATTTATTTGTCTTGGTATATAATTCTATTATTTTTATTTTTGTTTGGTATCTTTTTTCAGTTTTATTTTTGATTGACAAATAGTAATTTACATATTTATGGTATACAATGTAAAATTTCCATATGTGCATACATTGTGTAATGATCAAATCAGAGTAACCATGATATTCACCACCTTAAATATGTATTACTTGATACGAATATTAATCGAATTAAAATGAAAATGTTTATCAGTGGTGTCCTTCCCTCAATTTGTTTTACACACACTAATGTCTAAGACTAGTGCTATCCACTTGTCCACTTCAGTGGGCTCTTTCAAGTTAAAGTTTTTGCTCTTGGAAAGAAATACTGCTCTTATCATTTTCTTCAGTCTCCAAATGTAAATGCACAATAAATGTTCTGGACAGTATAGAAAAATTACTAGACTGTGGATTCTGGTAAATTCCAAATCACATTAAATAGCAATAAAGGGTATCCACAGGCTCTTCCTTTATTCATGCATTAATTATTTGTTAGCTGTGGTCATCAACACTTGGAATTCTCTGATTGACTAATCTTTCACTTTGTAATAAATGTTAAATATTATCTATATGATATTTTATTTGAGTATTCTATTACCGAGGAGATGAATCCTCTTTCAGATATGGTAAATTTTTTATTCATTTATTTTTACCTTGAGCATTAATTTTTTTAATATTGTATGTATTGCACATTTGTGTGTCAGTTTTTTTGTCTTTTAACTCTCTAATTTTAATATATTTGAATTTGTTAGTTTCTTGTTTTCCCTTTTCCTTACATCAAAAACTCCCTATTCTTTGTCAAAAAAATAACCCTACGGTGACTTCTGCAAGTTTGCCAGTTGCATTTTGCACATTTGAATCCACAATCAATTGATTATTATCTATAGAATAGAGAGGAATGAATGCATTTCACGGATTAAGGCCAGGCGCAGTGACTCACACCTGTAATCCCAGCACTTTGGGAAGCCAAGGCAGGTGGATCATGAGGCCAGGAGTTTGAGACCAGCCTGTCCAAGATGGTGAAACCCCGTCTGTACTAAAAATACAAAAATTAGCAGGGCACAGTAGCAGGTGCCTATAATCCCAGCTCCTTGGGAGGCTGAGGCAGGAGAATCGCTTGAACCTGGGAGGTAGAGGTTACAGTGAGCAGAGATAGTGCCACTCTAGACAGAGAAAAACTATGTCTCAAAAAAGATAAATAAAATTTTTAAAAAAAGAAAGAAAAATCTTAAAAGTAGGGAGATAAAAAACAGAGGTAAGCCACAAATGTGTAGGCACTATCCACACAGCCTTGATAGAACCCAGAACAAAGAGAAGTAAATATCGAGTATAAGAATATTTAGTCAAATATCGTTAATAGATAAGGATAAAAATAAAACATTCTCAAAAATACAAAGACAAAAAGATTTTATTACCAGATATTCTTAATATTATACTTCAAAAAGAAATGAAAAAGAGACACTTGTAAACATATGGCAATATCTATCATGCATATTAAACTCAAAATGAGAGAATTGGCATCATTAATTTCAAAACTATTTAGACACACTGAAACTGTAGGTCCATACATTTAAGTTAAATTAGATGGCAAGTTCTGTACTACTTAAATAATTTAAGTGGTGACAGAATAATCTGTTTTTAATAAAAATAACTTGTTAACTTTCTGTCTCACAGTTTTCATCACACTGATTATCTTTTTATCAGATCTGAGTAGCACAAAAGGACTGACAGTGGCATATACATTGCCCACAAGCCTCTGGACACCCAGGACAACAGGGTCATATGCCCATAGCAAGGTTAAGGTAAATGAGATGATGAAATCGACCCAGTAGATGACCACAAAGAAACTCACTAGGAGCAGGATGGTCTGAGTGGCACTTTTCTCTGGGGAAGGTCTTGGGAAGAGGCTGGTGCTGTAAAACTACCAGAATTTCATCTGGTGCCTAAACAAAAGAACCACCATGCATGCACTTGAAAGCAGCATTATTCTTATAAGCAAAACATCTCTGGGTAATGACAGAGTAAGAAACAGTCTTCTGATGATAGAAAAGCGAACAGTATTTACTGATATGCAGAAGATTGCTCAGGGTCACACTGGAAGAAGCTATAGTGTACAAGATGAGATTACTACTGAAAAAAAACCTGAGAAAACATGAAAAGAAGAAGAAATGGCAGGTGAAAACAGTGGATTTATGGTTAAACCTCACCAACCAAAAGCTGCTGAGGCTGATAATTACGGCCTGAAGAACACTCAGGAGGCAGGTTGTGCAGCTGGAGAAACATCTCATTATATTGTTTAGGTAGGAAAATACTTTACACTTGAAGTCATTCTGAAAATACAGTGACTCAAACACACCTGGAGAAAACAATGACACCATTGCATCACTATGTGGATGAGGGCCAGGTGATAAATGGTCAGGTCAGCGGGCTTAGGCCTGCATTACAGAAGAAGTGTGAAGAAAATGAGGAAGCTGATAATTGAGATTCCAACACCAGCTTGGAAAAAAGAGGTATTCTTCAATGAAAACATAAGTGGAATGTAATAATCTAAACTGTGAAAGAGAAACATATTTTGAATATCTCAAAATAAGACTTTACACCATAAATGTTATTTATGGTATGTTCAAATCATCACTAACATGTTTTATCTCATAAAATTCTTTCTTCATTAATTCTAGTACATAAATTTTCAAAAATAGTCTCAGCATTATTTTATACATTACAGTGTATAAATACTTATATTCCAAGAATATTTGTGTGTATACATAATTTTAAAAATTTTTTAAAAATCTGACTCTCACATCACAGCATTAATTTTCTCAGCCTCTTTCACATTTAAGAACTTTTGTGATTACCTTAGGCTTACACTCAATTCTGATAAGATCAGGTGTATTCAGGGTGGTATGGCTATAGACACCAAACTCATAATTCAAATTAATCTCCTATTTTAGAGTCAACTGATTATCATCCTTGGTTGTATCTGCAGCCTCTATTTGTCTTTGTCATATACTATAATATATTCCTAGAACCCGGGGGTTAAGACATGGGCACTTTTGTGGGGCATTATTTCATTTATCACAACTCCTGTTAACTGTATTTTATTAAAATAATCCTGGCTCTGTCCAACTTGTGTTTCGATCCCAGAGAACTCTTATGTAAACTTTTTTATCTTGGAAGAAAATTGCAACCCAGCGCGGTGGCTCACGCCTGTAATCTCAGCACTCTGGAAGGCTGAGGTGGGCAGATCATTTGAGGTCAGGAGTTCAAGGCCAGCCTGGCCAACATGAGGATACCCTGTCTCTACTAAAAATACAAAAATCAGCCAGGAATGGTGGCACATGTCTGTAATCCCAGCTATTTGGGAGGCTGAGGCAGAAGAATCATTGAACCTGGGAGGCAAAGGTTGCAGTGAACAGAGATCACGTCACTGCACTCCAGCCTGAGTGACAGAGCTGGAACCTGTCTCAAAAAAAAAAAAAGAAGAAGAAGAAGAAAATTGCTAATATCCAGCTCTCAATGTTAAGAGGAACTATGCTACCATTCTCTGCCTTTTAACATCAAAAAAGTTGCATTAAAATGATAACATGATGATCTTTGTTGAGACTTCAATTATTACAGAGATATCCTTCCATGCCTTGGAAAAATACTAAGGTCTTTAATACTGAAGATAATTTGCTATACCTTAAAGAGAATATCTCCATATCAGAATACTTTATAAATTTATCGAATACTTTTGCAATTACTTTTTCATGTTACTGTCCCTGAATATATGCACTATTATTGTATCCAATTAAGTTAATCCAGGGCTTTGAATAATGTAGCTTTATAACATACACACACACACACACACACAAATTAGCAAATAAATTACCCAAACTTTAAGATAAAAATGTTAAATTATCATTTCAAGGTCACTTACAATTCTACCAACCTATAAATGTAAATATGTAAGACAATGAAGATAATTTGACATTTTTAGATTATACTGAGAAATTCATATCTGCGTTAGAAAACTGCTCTAATACCAACTGATGTGGATGTGTTTACAAAATAGAAATTGTGTAGTTGATATAATCGTTGTTGTTTTATCTCTCAATGCATAATCTAGTACAGGTATACACTTATCTCAATGTCCAGAACCAAACAACAGACCACTGCCACCAACATATACTGGTGCCTTCAACATACTTGGGTTTTGCTTTCATGTTAGATCCAGAAGCTCCAGTATTATGTCAGATTAAAGGCAAAATTTTAAAGTACAACGGTTTAGTACCAACAAAACAATAGTTGTACTTGAAATACTAATATATAAATAATTATTTAGTAAACATAAGCAATCACTTTACAAATATACTGCGTGTATTATAAGTCATGTCCCAGAAACAAATAATAAAATTAGAAAAAGAAAACACAGATAAGAATTCTAGTATTTTTTACTTGCCCAATGTTGTATCCAGGTCACATATTTTAATACATGCTGCATATTTATTTTAAATAAATTCTACCTACTACAAAAGAGTTTATCTGTTAAATTATCTTTTTTTTTCTCTAATGAGGATTTTGAGAATGTTGGTCCTGATTCTAGAGGAAAGAACAGTGATTTTCACAAACTAGGCATTTAGTTCAATTTGAATTTTAGGTAAATAATGGATAAGTATTTTGTGTAAATATCTTCAAAGAATTGCTTACACATACTGCACACAAATATGCAAATACTGCATAGCTATACAAAAAAGTTCTTTGTTGTTTATTCTAATTTTAAGCTTAAGTGTGTTTTCTGTATTTTTATTTGGTAAATCTGCCATATCTACCATAAAATTATCATAAAATGTGAAATAATATGTTATAGACCTAGGAAGACAGAACAGAACAAAATTCATACAGGCCATATGATTTGGCCAAAATGTAAAAGAAAATTGCTTCCTAAATAATATATAAAAATATAAATCGAGATGTACATGTGAGCTCTTGGTATAAGATGTGGCAACCAGGTATTCCTTAGGCTGAGAATAAAGACCCTGAGCAATCTCAGAGACAGACAATACAGGTCAAGTACATTCTCATTATACTTGATTTACCTTCTAAATAATATAAGTTTCAATACACAAATGCATGCGTGCACGCACACACACACACACAAATGGTGGGGAAGATAGCACCATTAAATGGACCAAGAATAAAAGACTGATAACAAATTTTGCAAGTTTAGATCATAAAAGAAGACAGTGTTTTAAAAGACATTAGCCATACACAAGGACCCAAGAGCTATTACGCATAGAATAATATTCTATTTTGGGCTGGGTGAAATGACTTATGGCTGCAATCCCAGAACTTCTAGAAACTGAAATAAAAGGATAGCTTGAAGCCAGGAGTTCAAGACCAGCCTGGTCAAAATAGTGAGTTCCTGCCTCTACTTTTTTTTTAATTTAAATTAACTGGGTGTGGTGGCACATGCCTATAGTGCTAGTTCCTAAAGAGAATAAAGGAAGTGAATCACTTAAGTTCATTGAACTGCGGCTGTAGTTAGCTATAATCATACCACTGCACTCCTATGTGGGTGACAGAGTGAGAGACCCTTCTCTGAAAAAAAAAAAAAGATATTCTATCTTGGAGAAAATAAGTCTATTTCCTCATTTTTATAATAATGTCTACAGAATAATGTCTACAGAATTTTACACTGTACCTGATTTAGATTAAAATTATATACAGCCTAAATAAAATAATGCACTTGTTTTATTATTTTATTGATAGCTTCATGGTCATTACCAATTTTATCATATTCTATGAATGGCACTTAAGACCTATTACTGGTCACTGACAACATATAACGTGGTTACGAGAATTGCAGGTGACAAGTGAGGGGGTTGGATGATTTAGTGGCAATAGTTGAAAACCTTAAAAATAGAGCTCGGCATTGTAGGAAAAAAACACTATTCAACCTAGATTATTACATGAAAAAAAACTGTGAAATGCAGCAATGCCAAAAAACCCCAATTATGATAGGTATGAAATAATAACTGAATAGATTAAGTATATTTCAATTTGGCAATTTAACTTACTGTAGGAGGCAGCTAGGATGTTTGCTAACATAAATTTTTATGATCTCAAGACGCTTAATTCTCAGGTCTCTGAATAAAAAAATATAGACTGTGAAAGTGTCACTGAAGAAACAGGAAACAGAAAACAGAAAACACTTGAGGGTCTTTGTCACGAGCCATGGGCTACAAATTTGGAGAAATTCTAAAATTCTGCCAAGCTGTGTGTGTGTGTGTGTGTGTGTGTGTGTGTGTGTGTGTGTGTGTGTTGGGGAAACCAGCCCCATTCCACCCAGCGGGTACTCCGAGTCCGGTGTAGACAAAGGAGTTAGAAAGAGAATAACTGTTTAAAAGGCGGATCCGGGGGACCAGAGCGTCGGCTCACGGCCCAGAGCTCTTGGGCTCTGCCCAATTTATTGGTTTACAAGCTCTTTGTTCTTAGGGCAGATGGGAGCAGGAGGAAGGGATGAGGAAAAGGATTAATCAGTGAAGGAGAACTCATGAGTCATTCGACAAGATGTGTAGCAGTGGCGGTTTCTGTGAATTTCCTTGAGCAAAGGCGTGTGTCTAAACTACTTAAGCTCTTTAACTCATCGGGACTTAAACGGGTGGGAGCAGGTTTCAGGAAGAGCCAATATGTTTGATTATACTCCACTGCTTCAAGGGAGTGTTTTCTCCCTGAGCAACCTGTGGCATGCCACTGAGCTGTTATGCTCTCAGAGCATAAAGACATGAAGGCAATAAGGAGACATTTCTCCTCAGAGGCTGCCATGGCTTCCCCTGGGTGTCTCACACAGGGGAGACCAACTCAGCTGGAACCCCAGAAACTCTCTTTCCCACGTGTGTGTGTGTATGTGTGTGTGTGTGTGTGTCTGTTTTAATCTCTAGGATGAAGAGTATATGTGAGCAAAATAAAAATATAGCACTTTTATTTTTTAAAGCTTGTGAGTTTTTTCACTATTATATCTCTGGGCATCACTCCAATGTGAAGATAAGGCTGTATCTAAAATTCAGTTTGGGAGGAAAGACATCTGTGTCCTCTGTACCTCAGGTACACTAATCAGGATCAGTAGAGGTCCCACCCTTCTGACTTTCTCGCTTCTGAATGCATGCAGAGTTTGTTATCATAAATAATTTTAAGACGAATTAAAATAATCTGATGTTCGAGGACATAGAGGTTTACTATTATGTTTTTAAGATTTTTGTAGCCTTGTGTGCCACAGACAATCTCTATCAGCATTATTTTGTGTTTTTCTCCTATCCTAATTTCACCCCGTCTTTCATTTTAAAGAAACATAGACACAAAGAACACTATTTCCACTGAATGCAGAAATAGCTACTTACTAACTTCAACAACTTGATATTTACTAGTTATATTTATGAATATATATTTTAATTAGATTACAAACTTGGCCGGGAATGGTAGCTCACTCCTGTAATCCCAGCAGTTTGGGAGGCCAAAGCAGGCAGAGCACTTGAGGTGAGAATTTCCAGATGAGCCTGGTCAACATGGTGAAACCCAGTCTCTACTAAAAATACAAAAGAATTAGCCAGGCATGGAGGTGGAGGTTGTAGTGAGCCAGCACCATGCCACTGCACTCCAGCCTGGGTGACAAAGTGAGACAGACTTTGTCTCAAAAAAAAAAGAAAGAAAGAAAAATAAAATCATAAACTTAGAAGTGATAGGGATACAATATGAGAAGATCCTTTTCGAAAAGGAAATACTATATCCTTAATATTTTTGTAAATTATTACTCTTATCGCTAAGCAATCTCACCTAAAGAAATATAAAACCAATTTTATAAGTTTGGTTTGTTTACAAAACACAGTAATAAAACTGAATTAATTTAAGACAGTATTTAAAATTATGATGAATATTGCAAGTCCCCATTCAGGGAAGATTTTAACTCTGTAAAGATTTAATAAATAGCAAAATGTGACATTTTTAGATAGTTATGTGGTAATCAGAAAAAAAATGAAAAAATTTTATAAAACAGTAAAACAAAAGGATCTTCATGGTTTCTGATAATTATTATTATAAAGTATTGCAAACATCTAATATATTAAGATAACACAATTTTAAGCAATCCTAAAATATTATAAACATGCTAATGATTCTCCAAACTAAAAAGAACAAAGAAAACTAACTGAAGAATCTCTCAATTGGCTTATCTTTGTTTCAAAATACAAAATTTTACATAAATGAATAAAATAAGGTGTAATATAGCTAATTCATTAAATTCCAACTCAAATACAACACCATGAAAATACAAAGGTCTTTCCACAAATCTGTAAGTTTATGTCCTCATAAGAGTAAATTTATATTTTATCTTGAAAAATGTTCTGCTCTTAGCAGTAATTCAGTGATAATTAGACTGTGATTATGAGAAGCAATTCTACTAACATACCACTGAGAAAATGCTGCCTCATGCCACCAACCACTTGAGTCCTAAGCTCTCACTGTTTATGCAGATGGATAACAGACACTCACCCAGCTGAGCCTTTCAGTTGAATCTTTGTATGTAGGTTGAGGCCCACAATATGTTATAAGGAAATGATGCCAAGAGCTCATCTCCATTTAGGCCAATAATTTTCATGTCACCTGTAGAAGCAGGATAGCCTAGGGATAAAGATTATTAGAAAGGAGCCAACAAGGGGAAAACTAAACTTAACTAACTTTTAACTCCTGAAAAACAGCAGGTGAGGAACAGATGGGCTTTAAACTTTGTCACATGTGATCTCATTTTCATGGTAACCTTGCCCAGGCAGGTTGTCTGGTCTAAGTCCTTGTCAACAAAACAGAACTCAAACAATATTTTTACTTAAAAGAAACAGAATATAATATTAGGTTTCTTGATGTAACCCCATTGGTTCCAGAGTGTCCTGTGGTATTCATACATGTTCCTTAATGGTCTCAAAATTCCTCAATGGTCCCAGGGTAACAGCTAGACTATAAGCTACTTGAGATGGAGTTTCACTCTTGTTGCCGAAGCTGGAGTGCAATAGTGCAATCTCAGCTCACTGCAACTCCACCTCCCAGGTTCAAGTGATTCTCCTGCCTCAGCCTCCCAAGTAGCTGGGATTATAGACACACGCCACCATGCCGGACTAATTTTTTGTATTTTTAGTAGAAACGGGGTTTCACCATGTTAGCCAGGCTGGTCTTGAACTCCTGACCTCAGGTGATCCACCCACCTCGACCTCCCAAAGTGCTGGGATTACAAGCGTGAGCCATCGTGCCCGGCCTAAAGTGTGCTCTCTTAAAAAAAAGGAAATTGAAGTCAATGACTGCAGAAAATTTGGGAAAATTACATATCTGTGGAAATTGAACAACACACTCCTAAATAACCATCATATCAAAATAAAATAATTGGATATTTTCATATAAATAATAATAAAGCAACATATCAAAACTTATGAGATGTGGCAAAAACCTGCTCAGATAAATTTATAGCAATAAACACCTATATTAAAAATGAACAACCATAACTTAAAATCAATAAACTAATATTTGGCACAAACATGTAAAGGCAAATTAACTACACATCACACCTGGAGGAAAAATATCAGCTGGAAAATACAAGAGTCATGTAGAATAGGAAGACTGGAGAATAAAATGACTGGGGATAAGGGTTCTGAAAACTGTCCACATATTTCTGAGAATCTAGAAGCCCATATGCATGCTCAGGACTAGGCATGGGTAAGATCAATGTTCAGCAAAGCTCTAAGAAGACCTTATCAGTCATAATTGCTTTACCCTCGAATATGGTTTGGCTCTGTGATCCAACCCAAATCTCATCTCAAATTATAATCCCCACGTGTTGGGGGAAAGAAGTGATTGGATTGTGGGTGTGGTTCCCCCCATGCTGTTCTCAAGATAATGAGTGAGTTCTCACGAGATCTGCTGGTTTTATAAACTGCAGTTTTTTCTGTCCTCTCACTCTCTCTCCTGCCACCTTGTGAAGAGGGTACTAGCTTCTCCTCTACTTTCTGCCATGATTGTAAATTTCCTGAGGCCACTCCAGTTATGCAGAACTGTGAGCCAATTAAACCTATTTCTCTTACGAATTACCCAGTCTCAGGCATTTCATTATAGCAGCGTAAGAACCAACTAATACACGCTCAAACTCAGCACAAACAGGAAAAAAAAAAAAAAGGCAAAGATCTAATCTTCCTGGTTTGTAAGCCGAGCTGCAATAATTAAGATGTTTTGGGCGAGCATGCATTTGAGAAAATCTCTGTCGAATTACTAGCTCATAAGATAATGAAACAGAAACTTTTATTCCATACACAACAAAGAATACAATATTTACAAAAATACCTTTGAAAACTCATTAAACGAATATAAATAATGATGAGAAACAAAAGCCCAAAGGATTAAAAATATGATTTCAAAGTTACCATATTATAATATCAAAATTAACAGTTTTCAAAACAGCAAAACACAAGGCAGGCAAAAAAAATCACTCATTAACAAGATAACAAATTAAAAGAAACATTCCTAGAGATTTCCTAGACACTGAAAGATATTAAGGAGTCTTCAAATCAACAGACTTAAATATGCTGAAAAAGAAAGTAAACCATAAAAAAGAAAAAAATTTGGAAAAATGATGTCTCATCTAATAGAAAGTATCCATAGAGATAGCAATTATAAAATAAACAAAAAATTCTGGTCAAAAATTAAAATCACTGAAAGAAAAAAAATTACCAGAAAGCCTCTACAGCAGATATGAGTAGAAAGAAAAAAAAATTAGCAAAGTTTAGTCTGTTCAATTTTAATGATTTTGACTGTCTAGGAGAAAGAGAATTAAGAAAAATTAGAAGACCCTAAGATACTAATGACAAATCATTACAATGCCGTCACAAGGATTATGGCAAATCCAGAAAGAAGAGGGAGATAGTAAAATAATCAGAAAAAAAAATTGAAGGAATGATGGTTGAAAAATTTCTGAACATGATAAAACTCATGAATCTGCACATCCAAAAATATAACTGAGCTCAAAATTGTATACACTCAAAGACCTCCACCAAAGACATTACAATCAAACTTTCAAAAGTTACAGACAAAAAAAGAATCTTAAAAATAGTAATAGAGTAATAGTAATAGAGAAAAGACTCATCATATACAAAGGTTTCATAGTAAAATTAACAGCTAATTTCTTGCTAGAAAAAAGTCATGAGACAGCAGGATGACTTATTTAAAGAGATAAAATTTCACATTTCTATATTTTAAAAAAATTATACAGAGTTTCTCACTAGTAGATCTACTCTGAAATACATGATAAAGACTATCTTTTTGGCTGAAATAAAAGGACACACTATAAAATAACTTAATGCCAAATAAAAAGAACAAATAACACCAGTAAAAGTAAATATATACAAAAATTAAAATGCCACTATTAAAATATTTTTATTTCATAACATTTCATCTTTTAAAATTCTTTTTACATATGATTCAGAAGACTAATGCATAAAAGTAGCTATAAATCTGTGTTAATTTCAGGCAATGCATAATTATATAAGCTGGAAACATATAGTTGCAGAAACAAATCTGTGTGGAATCAACTGTTTTAATAAAACTAAATTTCAAGTGGTATTAATTTATTAGACATGGTCATACAATCATGAGATTAGTTATAATCCTTAATCACTAAAACAATAACTTTAAAAAGTCAAAAAGGAATTTAAAAGGGAATAAAAACTGTAGACTTGAAAAATATCAATAGAATAAAAATGTCAGTAATAAATAGACTGAATTTGAAAAAGATATACGACAGAAAAATAAGTAGCAAAATGATAGAATTGCATCTTTTGTAAATACTTTAAATGGAAATAAACTGTACAATTACAATGGAAACATTGACAGAATGGTTTAAAAAACATAAATATAGTCCAACTTTGTTATCTACAAGAGACTCTCATTAGTTTACTCTTTAGGTCTAAGTAAAAGAATTCCAGAAGATACTTTATACAAATAGTAGCCAAAAGAGATGGGGTGGCTATATTTCAGCAAAATAAATATTAAGACAAAAGTGTTACAAGTGACAGATGAGGACATTATATATTGAAGAAATGTAAACCTATCAATAAGACATAACATAACAATTGTAAATATATATGCACCTAACAAAGATCCCAACGTATGAAACAAAAAGACGGTTAATGACAGAAGTAGAAAGTTACAGAGATTTGTTGACCTAAATATACCAACTAGACCTAGCAGTCAAATACAAGTACATTTCTTCAAAAATAAATTAATTTGGTTTTCAGATTTTGTGAATTGTTTTTCAGAAATTAATTTAGCAATCTTATCCTATGGAATGCTTATTTTTTAAAAGCCATTATTTTAAACTTTGCATAATATCACACTTAATTAAATGTTTCTAGTATATTTATCATTATAAAACCATAAAAGAATAACTTTAAACTGTTTCCACTTTCATCAATAGACCATCATGAATCTACTCTCTGACTCTATTGATTTGCCTTTTATGAGTATTTTTTAAAAACTACACTCTTGCAGTATAATTAACATTTTCTGTCTATGCAATGGTACATTCGGCCATATTTCAATCTGGTTTCTTTCACTTACCATAATGTATTTGAGATAGACTATCCTTCCTTTCATTATGTATTAGGAAACATATTTAGGAGAGAAAAACAGAAGATATCTACGATGCTTAATATTTCGGCCTCTTTTTCTTTTTCTTAGAAATGTTAAGTCAACTACTAGCAAAAATACTAATTAAGCATTAAGAATTATACAGTTGGATTCATTAATTTTTTGAAGGGTTTTTTTTTGTCTCTATTTCCTTCAATTCTGATCTGATTTTACTTATTTCTTGCCTTCTGCTAGCTTTTGAATGTGTTTGCTCTTGCTTTTCTAGTTCTTTTAATTGTGATGTTAGGGTGTCAATTTTGGATCTTTCCTGCTTTCCCTTGTGGGCATTTAGTGCTATAAATTTCCCTCTACACACTGCTTTGAATGTGTCCCAGAGATTCTGTTATGTTGTGTCTTTGTTCTCATTGGTTTCAAAGAACATCTTTATTTCTGCCTTCACTTCATTATGTACCCAGTAGTCATTCAGGAGCAGACTGTTCAGTTTCCATGTAGTTGAGCGGTTTTGAGTGAGTTTCTTAATCCTGAGTTCTAGTTTGATTGCACTGTGGTCTGAGAGACAGTTTGTTATAATTTCTGTTCTTTTACATTTGCTGAGGAGAGCTTTACTTCCAACTATGTGGTCAATTTTGGAATAGGTGTGGTGCTGAAAAAAATGTATATTCTGTTGATTTGGGGTGGAGAGTTCTGTAGATGTCTATTAGGTCCGCTTGGTGCAGAGCTGAATTCAATTCCTGGATATCCTTGTTAACTTTCTGCCTCGTTGATCTGTCTAATGTTGACAGTGGGGTGTTAAAGTCTCCCATTATTATTGTGTGGGAGTCTAAGTCTCTTTGTAGGTCACTCAGGACTTGCTGGTTTTTGAAAGGATCAACAAAATTGATAGACCGCTAGCAAGATTAATAAAGAAAAACAGAGAAGAATCAAATAGACGCAATAAAAAATGATAAAGGGGATATCACCACCGATCCCACAGAAATACAAACTACCATCAGAGAATACTACAAACACCTCTACGCAAATAAACTAGAAAATCTAGAAGAAATGAATAAATTGCTCGACACATACATTCTCCCAAGACTAAACCAGGAAGAAGTTGAATCTCTGAATAGACCAATAACAGGAGCTGAAATTGTGGCAATAATCAATAGCTTACCAACCAAAAAGAGTCCAGGACCAGATGGATTCACAGCCAAACTCTACCAGAGGTACAAGGAGGAACTGGTACCATTCCTTCTGAAACTATTCCAATCAATAGAAAAAGAGGGAATCCTCCCTAACTCATTTTATGAGGCCAGCATCATCCTGATACCAAAGCCGGGCAGAGACACAACCAAAAAAGAGAATTTTAGACCAATATCCTTGATGAACATTGATGCAAAAATCCTCAATAAAATGCTGGCAAACCGAATCGAGCAGCACATCAAAAAGCTTATCCACCATGATGAAGTGGGCTTCATCCCTGGGATGCAAGGCTGGTTCAATATATGCAAATCAATAAATGTAACCCAGCATATAAACAGAACCAAAGACAAAAACCACATGATTATCTCAATAGATGCAGAAAAGGCCTTTGACAAAATTCAACAACCCTTCATGCTAAAAACTCTCAATAAATTAGGTATTGATGGGACGTATCTCAAAATAATAAGAGCTACCTATGACAAACCCACAGCCAATATCATACCGAATGGGCAAAAACTGGAAGCATTCCCTTTGAAAACTGGCACAAGACAGGGATGCCCTCTCTCACCACTCCTATTCAACGTTATATTGGAAGTTCTGGCCAGGGTAATTAGGCAGGAGAAGGAAATAAAGGGTATTCAATTAGGAAAAGAGGAAGTCAAATTGTCCCTGTATACAGACGACATGATAGTATATCTAGAAAACCCCATGGCCTCAGCCCAAAATCTCCTTAAGCTGATAAGCAACTTCAGCAAAGTCTCAGGATACAAAATCAATGTACGAAAATCACAAGCATTCTTATACACCAATAACAGACAAACAGAGAGGCGAATCATGAGTGAACTCCCATTCACAGTCGCTTCAAAGAGAATAAAATACTTAGGAATCCAACTTACAAGGGACATGAAGGACCTCTTCAAGGAAAACTACGAACCACTGCTCAATGAAATAAAGAGGATACAAACAAATGGAAGAACATTCCATGCACATGGGTAGGAAGAGTCAATATCATGAAAATGGCCATACTGCCCAAGGTAATTTATAGATTCAATGCCATCCCCATCAAGCTACCAATGACTTTCTTCACAGAATTGGAAAAAACTACTTTAAAGTTCATATGCAACCAAAAAAGAGCCCGCATCGCCAAGTCAATCCTAAGCCAAAAGAACAAAGCTGGAGGCATCACACTACCTGACTTCAAACTATACTACAAGGCTACAGTAACCAAAACAGCATGGCACTGGTACCAAAACAGAGACATAGATCAATGGAACAGAACAGAGCCCTCAGAAATAATGCTGCATATCTACAACTATCTGATCTTTGACAAACCTGACAAAAACAAGCAATGGGGAAAGGATTCCCTATTTAATAAATGGTGCTGGGGAAACTGGCTAGCCATATGGAGAAAGCTGAAACTGGATCCCTTCCTTACACCTTATACAAAAATTAATTCAAGATGGATTAAAGACTTAAACGTTAGACCTAAAACCATAAAAACCCTAGAAGAAAACCTAGGCATTACCATTCAGGACATAGGCATGGGCAAGGACTTCATGGCTAAAACACCAAAAGCAATGGCAACAAAAGCCAAAATTGACAAATGGGATCTCATTAAACTAAAGAGCTTCTGCACAGCAAAAGAAATTACCATCAGAGTCAACAGGCAACCTACAAAATGGGAGAAAATTTTCACAACCTACTCATCTGACAAAGGGCTAATATCCAGAATCTACAATGAACACCGACAAATTTACAAGAAAAAAACAAACAATCCCATCAAAAAGTGGGTGAAGGACATGAACAGACACTTCTCAAAAGAAGACAATTATGCTGCCAAAAGACACATGAAAAAATGCTCATCATCACTGGCCATCAGAGAAATGCAAATCAAAACCACAATGAGATACCATCTCACACCAGTTAGAATGGCAATCATTAAAAAGTCAGGAAACAACAGGTGCTGGAGAGGATGTGGAGAAATAGGAACACTTTTACACTGTTGGTGGGACTGTAAACTAGTTCAACCATTGTGGAAGTCAGTGTGGCGATTCCTCAGGGATCTAGAACTAGAAATACCATTTGACCCAGCCATCCCATTACTGGGTATATACCCAAAGGACTATAAATCATGCTGCTATAAAGACACATGTACACGTATGTTCATTGCAGCACTTTTCACACTAGCAAAGACTTGGAACCAACCCAAATGTCCAACAATGATAGACTGGACTAAGAAAATGTGGCACATATACACCATGGAATACTATGCAGCCATAAAAAATGATGAGTTCATGTCCTTTGTAGCGACATGGATGAAACTGGAAATCATCATTCTCAGTAAACCATTGCAAAGACAAAAAACCAAACACCGCATGTTCTCACTCATATATGGAAACTGAACAAGGAGAACACATGGACACAGGAAGGGGAACATCACAGTCTGGGGACTGTTGTGGGGTGGGGGCGCAGGGAGGGATAGCATTAGGAGATATACCTAATGCTAAATGACGAGGTAATGGGTGCAGCACACCAGCATGGCACATGTATACATATGTAACTAACCTGCACATTGTGCACGTGTACCCTAAAACTTAAAGAATAATAAAAAATAAAAATTAAAAAATTAAAAAAATTAAAAAAAAAAAAGAATTATACAGTTGGCCATGCATGGTGGCTCATGCTGAGAAGCCGAGGCAGGTGGATCACTTGAGGCCCAGTTTGAGAACAGCCTCGCCAACATAGTGAAATGCCATTTCTACTAAAAGTACAAAAATTAGCTGGCATGGTAGTATGTGCATGTAATCCCAGCTACTCATAAGGCTGATGCACAAGAATCTTTCAAACACAGGAGGTACAGGTTGCAATGAGTCAAGATCATACTACTACACTCCAGCCTGGGTGAGAAAGTAAAACTGTCTCAAAGAAAAAAATACCGTTAAAAAAATATGAGATCTAGGATTTGGTAACACAATAGAGTCAACAGTTAACAATAATTCATTGTATGTTTCAAAACAGCTAAAAGATAAAATTTGGAATAAATATTTGAGCTGATGTATATCCCAATTGCTAAGCTTTATTACACATTGTATGCTCATATCAAAATATTACATGTACCCTGCCTATACATACAATTGTTATGTATCCATAAAAATTAAAAATAGGCCAGGCACAGTGGCTCATGCTTGTAATCCCAGCACTTTGGGAGGATGAGGCGGGCTGATCACAAGGTCAGCAGTTCGAGACCAGCCTGGCCAACATCATAAAACCCTGTCTCTACTAAAAATACAAAAATTATCTGGGTGAGGTCGCAGGCCCCTGTAATCCCCGCTACTCAGGAGGCTGAGGTGGGAGAATCGCTTGAAACCAGAAGGTAGAGGTTGCAGTGAGCCGAGATCATGCCACTGCACTCCAGCCCGGGTGAAAAAGCAAAACTCTGTCTCAAAAAATAAATACATAAAATAAAAATATACAAAAATAAATTACTCCCAAATAATAAGATCAAAATTTTAATTTTTGAAAAGAGCAAAAATCTGAAAAACATACAAAAAAGGTAGCTAATGTTGAATCACTTATAAAACTGAACCTTAGGGAGTCTAATAAAAATGTGGTTAGAATTAACTTTTGCTTTGTAAAATTCTTCATTTTAATTCATGTTCCAGTGCACAGAAAAATGACAGCTGCTCTCCAGGAGAATCATAGAGTTTCAGTGTTGTTCTGAAGCACTTTCTTTAACTTCTCTTTCTGACTCTCACTTTCATCTCTGGTCATAATCAAGAAGTGTGATTAGCTAATGGCTACCTGCTCTAAGAGATATGTGATGTCCTTCATCTCTTGGGCTGTAGGTAGAGATGTGAGTTTGTGATCCCTGCAAGACAACACCAGACCCAGCTCATCCAGAATAACCATAATGCTGCACTTTTTAAAAGCCAAGCCCTGAGTTTTTAATCCACAAATCATCTCCATTGCTTTCTGGTACATGGTAGACACAAGCAGCCTCTTAGGAAACCAGACAACGCTGTTTGCTCACAATGAAGCAGATTGAATCAGCACAGATCTGGGGACCCCACACATAGTTTCAAATGGGAGGCTTATCAGACTAACAATGAACCTTTCAGCAGAAATCCTACTTACCAAAAGATTAGATGCCAATATTCAACATTCCTTAAAAAAATTCTAACGAAAAATTTCATATCTGACCAAATTAAGCTTCAGAAGTAGAAAAGAGATAAGATCCTATTAAGACAAGCAGATGCTGAGGAAATTTGTTACCACCAGGCCAGCCTTACAAGAACTACTGATGAAAGTACTAAATACAAAAAAAGAAAGACCATTACCAGCCACTACAAAAACACATTGAAGTACACAAACCAGTGACACTATAAAGCAACCACAAAACAAAACCACTTGTTTTACACAATAAAGAAGTCTGCAAAATAACTAGCTATGATAATAATGATAGAATCAAATCCACACTTATCAACACTAACCTTAAATGTAAATGGGCTAAATGCCCCAAATAAGACAAAGTGGCAAGCTGCATAGAGGATCAAGACCCACTGGTATATTGCCTTCAGGACACTTATGTCACATAGGCTCAAAATAAAGAAATAGAGAAAAACCTACCAAGCAAATAAAAAGACAGAAAAAAGCAAGAGTTGCAATCTTTGTTTCTGACAAAACAGACTTTAAATCAACAAAGATTATAAAAAGATAAAAAGGGCATTACAGAATGGGAAAGGGCTAACTATGCTAAATATATACACACTCAACACAAAAGCACCCAGATTTATAATGCAAGTTCTTAGAGACTTTCAAGAGACATACACTGGGCTGGGCATGGGGGCTCACGCCTGTAATCCTAGAACTTTGGGAGGCCGAGGTGGGCAGATCACAAAGTCAAGAGATCAAAACCATCCGGGCCAAAATGGTGAAACCCCCTCTCTACTAAAAATACAAAAATTAGCTGGGTGTGGTAGCACGCACCTGTACTCCCAGCTCCTCAGGAGGCTGAGGCAGGAGAATCTCTTGAACCTGGGAGGCAGAGGTTGCACTGAGCCAAGATCGCGCCATTGTACTCCAGCCTGGGCAACAGAGTGAGACTCCGTCTCAGAAAAAAAAAAAAAAAAGGAGCACAGGCTCTTACACAATAGTAGTGGGGAACTTTAACACTTCACTAACAATGTTAGACAGATCATAGAGATAGAAAATTAACAAAGATATTCAAAACCTGAAACCAGCACTGTGTCAAAAGAACATGATAGATATCTACAGAACTCTCTATCAAAAACAGTAAAAACCATATTATTTTTATCACATGATACATACTGTAAAATCAATCACAAAATTGGAAATAAAATACTGCTCAGAAAATGAAAAATAACTGATATAGCAATCTCTTGGTCTACAGCACAATCAAACTAGAAATCAAGACTAAGAAATTCACTAAAAACCATACAATTACATGGAAATCGAATAACCTTGCTAAGTGAGAAATAAAGAAGTTTTTGAAATTAAGGATAATAAAAATACAACACAAAATGCCAAAATCTACAGGACACAGCCAAGGCAGTGTTAAGACAATAATTTACAGTGCTAAATGCCCACAACAAAAAGTTGGGAAGATCATGTAAACAACCTAACATTACAAGTAAAATAACTAGAGAAAAAAGAGCAAAGAAATGTCAAATACAACAGAAGACAATATTAACAACACAATTTACAGCTGAATTGAAGCAGACTGAGACAAAAATACTATTTTAAAAAATCAATAAATCCAGGAGCTGTTATTAGTAAAGTTGTGAAACTGTTGGAAGGTTTCCCTCTTAAATTTTTCTGTGTACAGTAAGATCAGTAATGTAAGTGAAAGTATTGCATCTCTCTTTTTATTTCTAATGTTTTTATACAGTAAAACTATTATTGTGTACCCTAAGTATTTTGTTAAACACTCTTCAACAGTGATTACAATTACATTGTATATTTTCAGTATGAAATCTCTATTATTGAACAAAATTTGAGGACTTTTTTTTTTTGAGACGGAGTCTCGCTCTGTCCCCCAGACTGGAGTGCAGTGGCATGATCTCGGCTCACTGAAAGTTCCGCCTCCTGGGTTCAAGTGATTCTTCTGCCTCAGCCTCCTGAGTAGCTGGGACTACAGGCGCCTGTCACCACACCTGGCTAACTTTTTTGTATTTTTAGTAGAGACAGGGTTTCACTGTGTTAGCCAGGATTGTCTCAATCTCCTGACCTCATGATCCGCCCCCCTCAGCCTCCCAAAGTGCAGGAATGACAGGCATGAGCCACCGCGCCCAGCAATTTGAGGACCTTTTAAAGGCTTTTACACATTTTCAACACTTGTAAGTTTCCCTTCATTATGACTTCTCTTATGTTTAGTAAGGGTTGAGAAGCACTTAAAGACTTTGCCACATACTTCATATTTGTAAGTCCCCTTCCAATATGAATTCTCCTGTGGTTAAAAAGCATTGAGGTTGGGAAAAATCTGTGACACATTTTTCACATGCATAGGATTTTTTCCAGTATGAGTTCTCTTGTGATTAGTAAGTTCTGAGGAGTACACATAGGATTTGCCACAGTCTTCACATTTCTAGGGTTTCTCTCCAGTATGATTTCTCTTATGTTTTGTAATGTCTGAGGACCACCTATAGGCTTTGCCACATTCTTCACATTTGTAAGGTCTCTCTCCTGTATGAATTCTCTTATGTTGCCTAAGCACTGAGAACCACCTACAGATTTTGCCACATTCTTCACATTTGTAAGGTCTCTGTATAGTATGAATACTCTTACATTGAGTAAGTTCTGAGAAGCTTTTAAAGGCTCTACCACACTCATCACATTTGTAGAGTTTCTCGCCAGTATGGATTCTCTTGTGTTTAATAAGGTTTGAGGAGTGGGTAAAGGCTTTGTCACATTCTTCACATTTGTAAGGTCTCACTCCAGTATGAATTCTCTTATGTTTAGTAAGGTCTGAGAAGCTATTAAAGGCTCTGCCACATTTGTCACATTTGTAGGGCTTCTCTCCAGAATGAATTCTCTTATGTTGAGTAAGCTCTGAGAAGCACCTACAGACTTTGCCACATTCTTCACATTTATAGGGTTTCTCTCCAGTATGGATTATCTTGTGTTGAAAAAGGTTTGAAGAGCAGCTAAAGGCTTTGCTACATAATTCACATTGGTAAGGTCTCTCTCCAGTATGGATTCTCTTATGTTTAATAAGGGTTGAGGAGCAGCCAAAGGCTTTGCCACATTTTTCACATTTGTAAGGTTTCTCTCCAGTATGTATTCTCTTATGTTTAGTAAGCTCTGAGAAGCTTATAAAGACTCTTCCACATTCTTCACATTTGTAGGGTTTCTCTCCAGAATGAATTCTCTTATGTTGAGTAAGCTCTGAGAAGCACCTACAGACTTTGCCACATTCTTCACATTGGTAAGGTCTCTCTATAGTATGAATTACCTTATGTTGAGTAAGGCCTGATACACCTTTAAAGGCACTGCCAAATTCTTCACATTTGTAGGGTTTCTCTCCAGTATGAATTATCTTGTGGTGTCTAATAAGGGTTGAGGAGTGACTAAAGGCTTTGCCACATTCTTCACATTTGTAAGGTCTCTCTCCAGTGTGAATTCTCTTATGTCTAGTAAGGTCTGAGAAGCTTCTAAAGGCACTGCTACATTCTTCACATTTGTACGGTTTCTCTCCAGTATGAATTCTCTTATGTCTAATAAGTTCTGAGAACCACCCACAGGCTTGGCCACATTCTTCACATTTGTAAAGTTTTTCTCCAGTATGAATTCTCTTATGTTTAGTAAGGTCTGAGAAGCATTTGAAGGCTCTGCAACATTTTTCACATTTGTAGGGGTTCCCTCTAGTATGAGTTCTCTTATGCATAATAAGGCCTGAGACCCACCTATAGGCTTTGCCACATTCTTCACATTTGTGGGGTTTCTTTCTGCTATTAATTTTCTTATTTTAAGTAAGAATTGAGCACCACTCAAAGGCTTTGCCACATTTATTGCATTGGCATGTTTTGCTATGGGTTGCTAGTAAACATTGATGAAAGCAATTATAACTACTCTTCTGTCCCATGCAATTATTCACACCTTGCCAGTCTTTAAGTATAAATTATCCAGGTAACAACCTTCACATTTTCTCAGTATTACATTTTTATGTGAATCTTCTATGTCCTCCTTTGGCAATATCTCTGCAGTGAACAAAAAAAATAACCAGCTGAACAAAAATAACAAATAATCTCACTTATTAGACTAAGGTGAATATACTTTACAAATATAAAATTATACAAAGCACATTAAAACAGTGACACAGGGTTGCTTCCTAGATGACCAAATGGGAACAGCTCCGGTGTGCAGCTCCCAGCGAAATGGACAAAGATGGATGATTTCTGCATTTCCAACTGAGGTAGTACTTGCTTCATCTCACTGGGACTGGTTGGACAGTGGATGGAGCCCATGGAGGGCGAGCTGAAGCAGGGTAGGGCCTCGCCTCACCTGAGAAGCCAAAGAGGTTGGGGGATTTCCCTTTCCTAGCTAAGGGAAGCCATGATGGACTGTACCTGGAGAAACGGTACACTCTGACCAAATACTGCACTTTTCCCACAGTCTTACCAACCGGTAGAACAGGAGATACCCTCTTGTGCCTGGCTCAGTGGGTCCCACACCCACTGCTGCTAGCGCAGCAGTCTGAGATTGACCTGCGATGCTGCAGCCTGTTGGGGGAAGGGGCATCCAGCATTGCTGAGGCTTGAGTAGCTCACAGTGTAAACAAAGAGGCCAGGAACCAAAAACTGGGCAAAGCCCACCACAGCTCAGCAAGGCCTATTGCCTCTATAGATTCCACCTGTGGGGGCAGGGCATAGTAGAACAAAGGGCAACAGACAACTTCTGCAGACTTAAACGTCCCTGTCTGACAGCTCTGAAGAGAGCAGTGGTTTTCTCAGCATGGCGTTTGAGCTCCAAGAACGAACAGACTGCCTCCTCTAGTGGGTCCCTGACCCCCATGTAGCCTGACTAGGAAATACCTCCCAGTAGGGGCCGAGAGACACCTCATACAGATGGGTGCCCCTCTGGGACAAAGCTTCCAGAGGAAGGATCAGTCAGCAATATTTGTTGTTCTGCAGCCTCCACTGGTGATACCAAGGCAATCAGGGTATGGAGTGGACCTCCAGCAAACTACAACAGACCTGCAGCTGAGGGGTCTGCTAGAAGGAAAACTAACAGAAAGGAAAAGCATCAACATCAATAAAAAGGACATCCATACCAAAACCCCATCTGTAGGTCACCAAAATCAAAGACCAAAGGTAGATAAAACCACAAAGATGGAGATAAACCAGAGCAGAAAAGCTGAAAATTCCAAAAAAGAGGGTGCTTCTTCTCCTCCAAAAGATTGCAGCTCCTTGCAAGCAAGGGAACAAAACTAGATGGAGAATGACTTTGACAAGTTGACAGAAGGAGGCTTCAGAAGTTCGGTAATAACAAACTTCTCCAAGCTAAAGGAGCATGTTCTAACACATCACAAGGAAGCTAGAAACTTAAAGTATAGACGAATGGCTAACTAGAATAAACAGTGTAGAGAAGACATTAAATGACCTGATGGAGCTGAAAACCACAGAACGAGAACATCATGATGCATGCACAAACTTCAACAGCTGATTCCATCAAGTGGAAGAAAGGATATCAGTGACTGAAGATCAACTCAATGAAATACAGTGAGAAGATACGATTAGAGAAAAAAGAGTGAAAAGAAACGAACAAAGCCTCCAAGAAATACAGGACTATGTGAAAAGACCAAATACACATTTGACTGGCCTACCAGAAAGTGACGGGGAGAAAGGAAACAAGTTACAAAACACTCTTCAGTATATTATCCAGGAGAACTTCCCCAATCTAGCGAGGCAGGCCAACATTCAAAGATACTCCTTGAGAAGAGCAACCTCAAGATACATAATTGTCAGATTCACCAAGGTTGAAATAAAGAAAAAAATGTTAAGGGGAGGCAGAGAGAAAGGTCGGGATGCCCATAAAGGGAAGCCCATCAGACTAACAGCAGATTTCTCGTCAGAAACCCTACAAGCCAGAAGAGAGTGGGGGTCAATATTCAACATTCCTAAAGAAAATAATTTTCAATCCAGAATTTCATATCGAGCCAAACTAAGCTTCATAAGTGAAGGAGAAATAAAATCCTTTACAGACAAGCTAATGCAGAGAGATTTTGTCACCACCAGGCCTGCCTTACAAGAGCTCCTGAAAGAAGCACTAAACTTGCAAAGGAACAACCAGTACCAGCCACTGCAAAAACATGCCAAATGGTAAAGACCATCAATGCTATGAAGAAACTGCATCAATTAACAGGCAAAATAACCAGCTAACATCGTAATGACAGGATCAAATTCAACCATAACAATCTTAACCTTAAATGTAAATGGGCTAAATGACCAATTAAAAGACATAGACTGACAAATTGGATAAAGAGTCAAGACCCACCAGTGTACTGTATTCAGGAGACCCATCTCATGTGCAAAGATGCACATAAGCTAAAAATAAAGGCAAGAAGGAAAATCTACCAAGCAAATGGAAAGGAAAAAAAACAGGGGTTATAATCCTAGTCTCTGATAAAACAGACTTTAAACCAACAACGGTCAAAAGAGACAAAGAAGGCCACTACATAATGGTAAAGGGATCAATTCACCAAGAAGAGTTAACTATCCTAACTATATATGCACCCAATACAGGAGCACCCTGTATTGCTTCATAAAGCAAGTCCTTAGAGACCTATAAAGAGACTTAGACTCCCATACAATAATAATGGGAGACTTTAACACCCCACTGTCAACATTAGATGGATCAATGAGACAGAAAGTTAAAAAGGACTTGAGCTCAGCTCTGGACCAAGCTGGACATCTACAGCTCGACATCTACAGATCTCTGCACCCCAAATCAACAGAATATACATTCTTCTCAGCACCACGTCGCACTTATTCTAAAATTGACCACATAATTGGTAACACTCCTCAGCAAATGTAAAAAAAGAGAGACCACAATAAACTGTCTCTTAGACCACTGTGCAATCAAATTAGAACTCAGGATTAAGAATCTCACTCAGAACTGCACAACTACATGGAAACTGAACAACCTGCTCCTGAATGACTACTAGGTAAATAACGAAATGAAGGCAGAATTAAAGATGTTCTTTGAAACCAATGAGAACAAAGATACAAAGTAACAGAATCTCTGGGACATAGTTAAAGTAGTGTGTGGAGGGAAATTTATAGCACTAAATGCCCACAAGAGAAAGCAGGAAAGATCTAAAATCTACACCCTAACATCACAATTAAAAGAACTAGAGATGCAAGAGCAAACAAATTCAAAAGCTAGCAGAAGACAAGAAATAACTAAGATCAGAGCAGAACTGAAGGAGATAGAGACACAAAAAGTTCTTCAAAAAGTCAATGAATTTTGGAGCTGGTTTTTTGAAAAGATCAACAAAATAGATAGACCACTAGCAATATTAATAAAGAAGAAAAGAAAGAAGAATCAAATAGATGCAATAAAAGATGATAAAGGGGATATCACCACCAATCCCACAGAAATACAAACTACTATGAGATAATACTATAAATACCTCTACGTCTAATATCCAGAATCTACAGGGAACTTAAACAAATTTACACACACACAAAACCAACCCCACCAAAAAGTGGGCAAAGGATATGAACAGACACTTTTCAAAAGAAGACATTTATGCAGCCAACAAACATGAAGAAAAGCTCATCATCACTGGTCATTAAAGAAATGAAAATCAAAACCACAATGAAATACCATGTCATGGCAGAATGATGATCATTAAAAAGTCAGGAAACAATAGATGCTTGGAGAGGATGTGGAAAAATAGGAATGCTTTTACACTGTTGGTAGGAGTGTAAATTAGTTCGACCGTTGTGGAAGACAGTGTGGCGATTCCTCAAGGATCTAGAACTAGAAATACCATTTGACCCAGCCATCCCATTACTGGGTATAAACCCAAAGGATTATAAATCATGCTGCTATAAAGACACATGCACACGTGTGTTTATTGTGGCACTATTCACAATAGCAAAGACTTGGAACCAACCCAAATGTCCATCAATGATAAGCTGGATTAAGAAAATGTGGCACATACACACCATGGAATACTATGCAGCCATAAAAAAGGATGAGTTCATGTCCTTTGCAGGGACTTGGATGAAGCTGAAAACCACCATTCTAAGCAAACTATCACAAGGACAGAAAACCAAACACTGCACATTCTAACTCATAGGTGGGAGTTGAACGATGAGAACAACACACGGACACAGGGTGGGGAACATAATACACTGGGGCCTTTCGGGGAGTAAGGGGCTGGGGAAGGGATAACATTAGGAGAAATACTTAATATAAATGATGAGTTGATGGGTGCAGCAAACCAACATGGCATATGTATACCTATGTAACAATTCTGTACATTGTGCGCATGTACCCTAGAACTTAAAGTATAATAATAATAAAAAATGGTGACACAATACCACAGACTGTAATTTCTTTATAGACATATAAACTTGACAGAAATATACCAAATAAAATGCTTTTTTGAGAAATATAAAAAGCAGTTAAGCATTTGCAGCACCACAAGTGAGCAAAATGCCAAGAACTATAGAGAAGTGGAAGAAAAGTATATTATATTTACCCACCACAGCCATTCTTCATCCCCAATACAACACAGTGCCTTTAAATATAAACTCCCAACTCCTGGCTTCTCCTTCCAAAAATAAATAAAATAGTGCCACATGTGTCCATGCTTTTGGCTTTTTGCAGCCTTGCCACAGACTAATTTATACATTCCATTACAGAGCTAAAAGAAATGGTGGTATACTTTGAATGACAGGTTGGGTCAGCCGAGGTAAATGACTGTTACAAGAGAAGAAAGACTTCAGTACCATAAACAGACAATGGGTATAGAAAGTGATTATAGGATCTCAATAAGAAACATGGGAATCTTCTTTAACTGAGAAACAAACAAGCCCAGAGAAGACACATCCATAGAACAGGTTTGAGAGACTCCAAGAATTTCTACCCTAAAAACCTGGTGCTGGGCCGGGCACAGTGGCTCATGCTTGTAATCCCAGCACTTTGGGAGGCTGAGGTGGGTGGATCACCAGGTCAGGAGATCGAGAACATCCTGGCTAACACGGTGAAACCCCGTCTCTACTAAAAATACAAAAAATTAGCCGGGCGTGGTGGTGGGCACCTGTAGTCCCAGCTACTCAGGAGGCTGAGGCAGGAGAATGGCATGAACCCAGGAGGCAGAGCTTGCAGTGAGCCGAGATCGCACCACTGCACTATAGCCTGGGCGACAGAGCAAGATTCCATCTCAAAAAAAAAAAAAAAAAAAAAACACCTGGTTCCATATTGCCCCAGGTCAAAGCCACTTCATAAATATTTTGACATGTGGCCTTTTTTTGTACAAATCACAACCAAACATTAAAACATACCCAAAAACATACTCAAAACATCAGGACAAGATGGCTGAATCAAAGAAAAACAATAAATATCCGGAAATCAATCCTAGAAAAATGGAGATGTTAAAATTACCTGAAACAATGTGAATTCAGCTAGATTTTTTGAAAGAAAAAAATAAATCACTTTAAAAAATTTAAATTAACATCTCAATGATGCTCATTGAGTGAAATGGGAACACAGAAAACAATATGAAATAACAAAAATGAAACTAAACAAAAAGATACAAAGCACAAAAAGAAATGAAAATTATGGAGCAGAAGAATAAATAAGACTGATACTCAACTGATACTTCAACATTAAAAAAAATATGACAAAATCAAGAAGCTCAGCAAATCTCAACTAAGATTAACACAAAGAGATCCCTAAAAAGACACAATATGACAAAGTTTTGAAAGTCACAGACAAGAAGAGAATCTGGAATGCAGGAAGAGAAAAGAAAGGTGTCATTTATATGTATGCTCCAGCAGATGTATAAACAGAAATCTTTCAGGGAAGAAAAAGTTGGATATGTAGTTAAAACACTAAAAAACAAAACAAAACAAAAATGTCTAAGCATGAACACTATATCCAGCAAAAGTATTCTTTAAAATGAAGAAAAAAAAAGACTTTCCAAGGTAACCAAAATGTAGGAAAGTAAGTCAACAATAGAACTTTTCTACAGGAAATGCATAAGGAAGTCCATCTCATTGAAAAGAAAGTGTACTTAAAAAAAAAAGGCCAAATTATGTAAAAATACATAACTCTCTGGAAAAGATATGCAGATGCACAACTATAAAAATGAGATAGAGACAAAATAGCTAAAAGAGCCAAATAAAACAATAGAAAGGTAATAGGAAGTTCTTTTTCTCAGAAAATTATTTAAATATTCAGGTATTAAACTTCCTAATCAAAATACATATACTGAATAAAAGGAATTTTTAAAAATTAAAAAAAAAGATCTAAGTATGTCATGTCTCCAATAGACTCACTTCAGATCCAATTTAAAAAATAGCCTGAAAAGAAAAAAACATTCCATACAAATGTTAACCAGATGAGAGGAGGGGCAATAATTATATTAAATCAAAAAGTGTCACATTCCATATAATTTACTTTAAGTCAAAATTCACAATAGACTAAGTAGGATATTAAATTATAGGAGAGTTCAATAACTGAGAACATACAAATATATAAATATATCTGACATTAGTTTTCCCAAACACATAAAGAAAACATTGACAGAATTGGAGCAAAAAATAGAAAGCAATGTAATAATGGTAGGGTACTTCAATATCTCACTTTTAGTAATGAATAATAAAGCAAGACAAAATATTAATAAGGGAACAAGAAACTTCAATGCACTATGAAACAATTACACCTAACAAATGTAGACAACGAGCAGAATACATTCTTTTTAATAGCTCATGAAACATTTTTCTAGATAGACCACCTGTGGTACCACAAGTCTTAACAAATGTTTTAAAATTAAAATTTCAGACTATTATTTATAGCCCAAATGGAATGAAACTAGAAATCAGTAGTAACAGAAGGAAAAATGAAAAATTTACAAACTATGGAAATTAAAAATCATATTCTTGAGCATGCTGTTGTTCAAGGACTGCAAGACATAATACTGTGAAGATGTCCGTACTGCCCAAAGTGACCCACACATTCAACACAACTCTTAATTCCCAATTTTACTTTTCTGAAAATAGAAAAAAACACAAAATTATATGAAATTTTAAGGGACCATGAAAAAGCCTGACAATCTTAAAAAAGAAGAAAAATATTGGAGGCATTACACTTAATAATTTGCAAACACAAAATAAAGCTATAATAAACAAGGCACTTTAGTACTGGTATAAAGGCAGAACACCAAAGCAATGAAGCAGAATGCAGCAGAGATATAAACTCTTCGTATATGGTCAAGTGAGTTATTCGCACACAGTTTATTGAAGCATTATCCACAAAAGCCAATATGTGAATGCAATTTGAACTTCTGGTACCAAAAATATAGATAAATATAATTTAAAATATAAAGAAAATGAAATATTACTCAGTATTTAAAAAGCAGTACATTTTCTAATATCTACCATAAAGACAAATTTTGAAGACATTATGCTAAATTTAATAAGCCAGCCTCACACAGAAAAATACTGTATGAATATACTTACATGGAATATCTAAAGTAGTTACACTCTTAAAAAGAGAAAATAGAATGATGTTTTTAAACAGCCAGTCAATGGGGAAAATAAGTAGTGGATGCATGTGTATTACATATTTTTTTGCAAAAATAAAGATATTCTAGAGATGTTGCTAACAATATACTTAACACAAAGAAACTATATAATTGAAAATATGAAAGATTATAATTTTTAATATGTATTTTTTACAATTTAAAAAAAACAACCATTGACCACCAACCAAAAAAAGCAAATATACAAGTCATAAAAGAAGGGCAATATTTATACAGGCAAAGAAACACACAAATAATTATATTGGCAATAGATATATGGCTGATTCATATCTGACTTCTGTCCAAACATTGTCTTAATGTGTACAGAGTTGAATATTGGCATATAAAATTTTATTTAAAAAAATTATTTATAAATAAAAACAAAAACACAATGTGACATAGTCTGCTCTAAAATATGAAACACAGGAATGTAATGGCGAATTTTTTTTATTTTTTCCAGATGGAGTCTCTGTCACCCAGGCTAGAGTGCAGCTGTGCAATCTCGGCTCACTGCAACCTCCACCTCGCGGGTTCAAGTGATTCCTCTGCCTTAGGCTCCTGAGTAGCTGTGATTACAAGCACGTGCCAACACGCCTGGCTAATTTTTGTACTTTTAGTAGAGACAGGGTTTCACCATGTTGGCCAGGCTGGTCTTGAACTCCTGACCTCAAGTGAACCACCCACCTCTGCCTCCCAAAGTGCTGGGATTACAGACGTGAGCCCCCGTTCCGGGCCCAGAACAAAATTTAACAAAAAAAAATTGAATAATCATAGTGTACTACTAAAAAATAATTCTAGATAGCTACAATTTTCAACTATGACTGCACATTCATAAAGAGCACATATTGTGGTGTTTTGTTTTTATTTTTAAATTTCAACTTTTACTTTAGGTTCATGTGTAGGTTTGTTGCAATGGTATATTATGCACTGCTAAGCTTTTGGGTACTACTACTACTCAGGTAGTGAGCAAAGTAACCAACAGGTTTCATTAACATCTTAATGTGGAGTTTCGTGATCATTCTCTCTACCTAAATAATAAGGATTTTATTTTATTTTTATTTATTATTTTTTTTTTGCAGTATGGCAGTTACTTGCCCAGTTGCTAGGTAACAAGGCAGAGATCTCTATAGCTTTATCTGAACATGCAGCAGATGATTTTTTAGTGACAATTATTTATATCCAATATATTAAAGCATGCCACATTGATAGTGATTAGGATCACAAACAACAACGTTGTTTAGAGTGTATTTTTAAAAGACCACCGTTATTATTAATTTTTTATTTGTACTCTTTCACAGACAAAGGAATTTCAACCAGATCTTCTGTACTGAGTCTATTTATTGAAAGGGTGATGCTTACTTGTTTAAATACAATAAAACTGTTCTGAGTAATTAAAAAAAAAAAAAAAGAAAAGTAACCAACAGGTAGCATTTTAGCCCTTGTCTCCTTCTGTCCCTTCCTCCTCTAGTGGTCCCCAGTGTCAATTGTTTTCATCTTTTTATTTATGTATACCCAGTATTTAGCTCTCACTTATAAGTAAGAGCATGCATTATTTGGTTTTCTGTTTCTGCATTAATTTACTTAGGATAATGGCCTCCAGCTGCATCAACACTGCTACAAAGAACATAATTTTGTCCTGTTTTTATGGCTATGTAGTATTTCATGGTGTATAAGTACCACATTTTCTTTTTCCAGTCCACCACTAATGGGAACCTAGGTTGATTCCATGTCTTTGCTATTGAAGGCCATGAAGCTTGAATCATTAGTGTACAATAAAAGCAATGACATTTCATAGAAAATGTGTTATTATCATTCATAAATTCTTTGATAGGAAAATTTGAAGAACTTAAATAGTACTGAAGAATCTTCTTTATTATGTCATTATTATTTTGATGCTATTTTTACACAAAATGTAAAGGTTATAATGCAACCTTTGGAAGCAAAGCAAACTGTTACATTTCTAAATAATATGAACAACATAAATATTGTACAATATGGTATGAAACACTAATATACAAAATGAACAATTAGAAACAAATGTATATGATCACTTAGATTGTACAGTTTGAGAAAAGTGAATGGAAATGCTAATAACTGTTTATATTCAGTAAATTTAAACATATAAAAGATTTTAATGAATGTGATATGCCCATTAATTATTTCATTCACTTTTTATATAACATATACATTCAAGCACATTACCTCAGAACTTGTGAAATTAAAGCAAAGTTAGCATACAGCAAATCAGAAAGTAAAAAGAAAAAATATAAGGCACAGTGCTAGTAATCTTCATAATAAAGAAGATAAAATTATAGAATAATAGTTATTAAAAAATAGGTAATAATTGGGAGTTTATGATATGCTGGGCAGTGTTCTAAGTAACCTATGGTATTAGTGTTTTTAAGAAATCTATGAGGTGAGTAAATAAAATCAACTATTCAATCATAGGGTTATTTGTCATATAGCATTTAAATTTCTAAACTTAGTTCCTACTAAGAAAAAAATACTTTTAAAGTGAAATAGATGTTTAGATTTTCTTGTACTCAATCAGATGCTTTGTGCTCTGATGAAAGTTCTCAGTCTCATTTTCTTTTTTTTTCTTTTTTTCTTTTTCTTTTCTTTTTTTTTTTTTTTGAGATGGAGTCTCGCTCTGTCACCCAGGCTGGAATGGAGCAATCTCGGCTCACTGCAACCTCTGCCTCCTGGGTTCAAGCAATTCTCCTGCCTCAGCCTCCTGAGTAGCTGGGATTACAGGCGTGTGCCACCACACCTGGCAAACTTTTGCATTTAGTAGAGACGGGGTTTCCAATACAAGGTACATTGTGTCATTTTTAATGACATTTTTAATGTTCTGTTTTAACGTAGTACTGGTAGTCCTAGGCAGAACAATTAGGCAGGAAAATTTTTGAAAAGACATCCAGCCAGGTGCAGTGGCTCATGTCTGTAATCCCAGCACTTTGGGAGACTGTGGTGGGAGGATCAAGCTTAGTAATTTGAGACTTGCCTTGGCAATTGAGTGAGATCCCATCTCTACAAAACTTTAATATATTAGCCAGGTGTGGAAAATGCACACCTGTAGTGTCAGATACTTGGGAGGCTGAGGTGGGAGAATTGCTTGAGTCCAAGGGTTAAGGCTGCAATGAGCCATGATTACACCACTGCACACTAGCCTGAGTGACAGAATGTGACCCTGTCTCAAAGGAAAAAAGGGAAAAAAAGGCATCCAAACTGAAAAGAAAGCAGTAAAAATGTCACTGTCTTTAGGTGGCATTATCTTATATATAGTAAACCATGAATAGTATGCCGAAAGACTGTTTCAGCTAATAAACACACTCAGTAAATTAGAGAAATACGAAATTAACATACAAATAATTTGTGTTTCCACTAACAACAAACTGTCAAATGAAAAAGAAAAAATAATAATTTCATTGAAATAGCATCATAATAATAAATTTCTTAGCAATATATTTAACCAAGGTGAAAAATCTTTACATTGAAATATTTAAGATAATTAAAAAATTGAAGATGACAAAAATAAATGCAAAAATATTTCATGTTTATGGATTAAAAATAAATATCATTGAAGTATCATATTATTTAAAGTAATCTATAGATTCAATACATGCTCTATCAAAATTCCAGTAAAATTTTTTAAAGTAATAGAAAATGCAATCCTAAAATTTATATAAAACTACAAGAGACTTGCTTTGAATAGCCAAGGCAGTTTTGAGGAATAAGAACAAAGCAGGGGGCATTATACTTTGATTTCAAACTACATTTGAAGACTATTGTAATAAAAACAGGATGGTCTGTGCATACAAATGCATATCACAATCAGTGGAGCAGAAAGGAGAGCCCCAAAACAAATCCGTTCATCTAAGATCAACTTATCTTTAACACTAAGGCCCTGGGAATACACAATACAGAAAATATAGCCTCTTCCATACTTGCTGCTGGGAAAACTGAATACTCACAAGTAAAAAAATAAAATTAGACAATTTTTCTGACACTATACCTGAAAATTAACTAAATATAAAAGATTCTAATTATGTGAGACATAAATCCTTAAAAATTTTTAAAGAAAACATATGAACAAGCCTTAATATTGGTCTGGAAAATTAATTTTTGGATACAACAGCAAAAGTACAACAATAAAAGCAAATATAAACAAGTTAGACTGCATCAAACTAAAAAGTTTCTGCACAACCAAGAGAACAATAAAATAAGAAAACCATATCTGATAAGTTGTTAGTACCCAAAATATTTGAGAAACTCATATAAATCAAAGGCAGAAATTATAATAATAATAATGATAACAATAACAGGATTGAAAAATAAGCCAAAGACTAAATGGATGATTTTCAATGAAAGCATACAATTGGCCAACAGGTATATAGAAAGGTGCTCAATATCACCAACCTGGCAGTTGCAAATTAAAACCGTGGTGAGATATTACTTCACACACATTAGAATTGCTAATATCAAAAAGAAAAGTTATAACAAGTATTAAGTATATTTTTAAAAAATACTGTACACTTTTGGTGATTTGTAATTTTTTAGAATCATGATGAAAACCACTATAAAGATTCTTTTAAAAAATTGAACAGTACTACTATACAATCCAGCTATCTCATTTCTGCATATACAATAAATTTAATACCTCAAATAAACATCTGCACCTCCATGTTCCTTGAATCAAAAACATTGCCAAGATATGAAACAAACCTAAAATGTTGGTGGAAACTAACTGGATAAAGCAAGCATGGTATATATACTGAATAGAATATTATTCAGCCATAAAATATAATAAAACCTTGCCATTTTGACAACATGGATGGATCCAGATAACATTATGCTAAGTGAAATATGCCAGACACAGAAAGACAAATAGTTTTATGGAGAATATGAAAAGGTTGGACTCCTAGAAGCAGAGAGCATAAAGATGGGTGCTAGGGCCTGGCTGGAGGTGGGGAAAATGAGATGTTGTTCAAACGGTACAAATTTTTAATTATAAAACAAATAAGTTATGGTGACCTAATGTACAACTTTATGACTATAGTTAATAATACTCTTATGTATCCTGAAAATCTGCTTACAGATCTTGATTGTTTTCACTACACAAAACGTAACTATGTAAGGTAATAGATGTGTTTGTTCGTTAATTTGATTGTACTAACCATTTCATTATGTATATATACATAAAATCAATACATAGTGTACAATAAATATATACATATTCAGTTATTATCTGTGAAGAGATCCACATGTTACAAACACATACATATATACACATGTGTGCATATATGTATGTGTGTATATATATACATATATATGAATGACACAGTCCCAGTAAGCCTCATACTAAATAAGAAAAAATTGTAAAATGACCGTCATTTAAAAATAAAGTTAAAATTGAGAGTTTAATATATGCTCAGCAATGTTTTTAAGCTCCTCAATGACATAGTATGTTTGATAAATGTATGAAGTAGATACACTGAACTATATTACAATTGAGGCATTTTGGGCACACAGAGTTTAATTTCCAAATATTAGTTTATATAAAAATTATAACATTTCCAAGTAACATAATTTTAGACTTTCTTATATTTAGGGAGATGCTTAGTGTTTTGATTAAATTACTGAGTATAAATTTCTATAAAATCACACTTGAAACCTCTGTAGGATAGAAAATTATAAAGCAGCCGGGCGTCTGTAATCCCAGCACTCTGGGAGGCTGAGTCGGGAGGATCACCTGAGGTCAGGAGTTCGAGACCAGCCTGACCAACATGGAGAAACCTCGTCTCTACTAAAAATACAAACTTAGCTGGGCATGGTGGCTCATGCCTGTAATCCCAGGTACTTGGGAGGCTGAGGCAGGAGAATTGCTTGAACCTGGGAGGCGGAGGTTGTGGTGAGCCGAGATCACACCATTGCACTCCAGACTGAGCAACAAGAGTGAAACTCCGTCTCAAAAAAAAAAAAAAAAAAAAAAGAAAGAAAGAAAATTATAAAGCAGAAAATGCTGCTGAGCAGAATGTTTCTTTTTGTGGTGTTCCTGGGATTTCTGAACCAAATCCCAGTATCACCAAAACTCTCATATATTTTAGACATTATCCAAAAAAAGAACCTTAAAAATTGTTTAACATAGTTTCTCAAAATACAGATATTACTGTTTCTCCCAAAGCAATGGAAGAGCATTCAGATCACACATTCTTTTAAGTTATGAGTAAGACTTTCATTATCACTGTAAACTAAGAAACAAATGAAGAAACTATAACTGAAGAGGAAGTACAGTGCTTAGAAAGTTAATGAGAATGAGACAAAAGATGCCCTTATGTCATATCAAGAGAAAGAAATGCAGGCTACTCAGAAAATATTTCCACTGTGAGAGGGCCTCTCAAACCATGTTTAAAAATCTGGCTCCCTCCTTAACACTTGGAAGTCTCATTTGTGTCATTTGCTTCATTCGCTCCCACCTACATGGGTGTTTGGCTACTGTCTTCTATCTCTTCACATCCCAGGGCTCTTTTCCTTGCTCCAGATGGGTAATCAAGTCTGGCTTGGAGACTTGACTCTCGCTAGAATAGCCCAATTACCAATCCAGTACTGTGCTCAGTAGAGAAGAGTGAACATTATATAAGATTCTAGAAAAGTAATCCCAATGTACTGTTTTCTAACAGGAACTTTAGAATATTTAGAAAGTATTTTGAATTTGTGGGTTCGTAGCTCTACTACTCAGTAATAATTACTGACAAACTGATGGTGAAAATTCGATTTTAAGATGTGGGCAACAATATTTTGTGCCACTAAATTTCTGGTATTACCACTAATTTACACTGAAGTATACAAGTCAGCTCAAAAAAGGGAAAGATTATTGTAAAGATGAAACATTTTGAAGATGTTATTTTCTACCTCAACAGACACCCGTTTTCTTGTTGTTGTTGTTGTTGTTGTTGAAGCAGGATTCTGAAACTCATTCATGCAAAGCAGAAACTCCCAGAAAACAGAAGAAAATAAATTATTAAGTATGAAATGTGAATTGTATATTGAAGTTATTCTCACCCAGGAACACCAGATTTCTGTAGTTCTCTAACATCACATCCCTATACAAATGCTGCTGGGCAGAATCAAGGCATTCCCACTCTTCCGGACAGAATTCTATGGCCACATCTTTGAATGTCAACACTCCCTGAAAAACATGTTTAGCAAGTGGTCATAGGTAGAAATCTCGATTTTACATCAGGTAAACTAAGAGCAGAGAGCACTCGTTCTGACTTATATGAGTGACTGAAGTTATCCAATACGATATTTATAACTAGAGGCCAGGCACAGTAGCTCACACCTATAATCCCAGCATTTTGGGAGGACGAGGTGGAAAGACCAGACTGGCCAACATGGTGAAACCCCATCTCCACAAAAATACCAAAATTAGCCAGGCACAATGGCAGGTGCCTGTAATCCCAGCTACTCGGGAAGCTGGGATTTTTTTTTTTTTTTTTTTTTTTTTTTTGAGATTGAAGTTTCGCTCTTGTTGCCCAGGCTGGAGTGCAATGGTGCAATCTCAGCTCACTGCAACCTCCAACTCCTGGGTTCAGTGATTCTCCTGCCTCGGCCTCCCAAGTAGCTGGGATTACAGGCATGTACCACCACGCCCAGCTAATTTTGTACTTTTAGTAGAGACAGGGTTTCACTATGTTGGTCAGGCTGGTCTCAAACTTCTGATCTCAGATGATCCACACACCTCAGCCTCCCAAAGTGCTGGGATTAGAGGTGTGAGCCACTGCACCAGGCCCAATAAGATACCTTCTAGCACAGAAATATTCTCTAATGTATTCTTTAATTCTGCTATAAGAAGATGGCATAAGATCCACAAAATCAGTGTATACACAATACTTTTCTTGACAATACAGTATAAATTGAAGGACACCAACAAAGACATGCACATTTTTGAATGCTATATGTATATAATACAAGATAAGTTGTCTATAGTTAATAAATGGAATCTTCATGGTGAGTTAGAAACATACTTCTCAAATCTTATTGTGTACAACAATGAACAGGAGCTCTTGTTAAAATGTAGACGTTGATTCTGGAGATTTAGAATGAAGCTTGAGTTTCTGAATTTCTAGCAAGTTTTCCAGTGGTGTCATTGCTTCTGGCCCAAGGAGAATTTTGTCAAAAATCTAGTAAGTGGAACAGCCTGGGTTTTCAGTTTATCTGACCAGTAAACAAAAATGAGAGTCTTCATTTTTTATAGCAAGCTATACGCCAAGAGAATCTACAGTCACCACTTCTACCAGCTGGAGAAGCCTCTGAGCAGCATCTTGGACCACGATTATATTTTCCTGTGAGTGAGGGGATGGTGGGGAGATGGAGTTCTTCAGGAACTTGGTCCACTTCCTTTTGTATGGGCCTGCCTTAACCATCTTCTCTCTTCCCTCCTCTGCCTTGTTCAC
This sequence comes from Pongo pygmaeus, assembly GCF_028885625.2. Lineage (NCBI taxonomy): Eukaryota > Metazoa > Chordata > Mammalia > Primates > Hominidae > Pongo > Pongo pygmaeus. The sequence goes on from NC_072391.2 coordinate 43,300,809, forward strand.
TGGGCACCTGCAGCTTCCTTCCCAGCTCTGAGTTCATGGATGCACCTGCCCTTCACAGAGCTTCAGCCACGTGCCTTAGAAGGGGAATGGGCTTGAAGTTGCCAATGGGGTGGGGCCACAGACCCTTGTACAGGGTGTCTTTGGGTGTTTTCTTCCTCATCACAGGAGGGGGGCTGCTGTTTCTTACTTCTCATTCAGCACTTCTGAGGTCTCTCCTGTGTACCAGATTCTGAGCTGAGCTCCTTCCTTTATCATGGGCCTCAAAAAAAAAAGCAATTTTTGAAATATGGAACATTTAAGACACTTTCTAAACATAGGAGCATTCAGGAAAATGTTTAAATCTTTGGATAACTAAAAACTAAAATAGAAAGTGCTTTGTGAATAATGCGGCAATAAACATACGTGTGCATGTGTCTTTATAGCAGCATGATTTATAGTCCTTTGGGTATATACTCAGTAATGGGATGGCTGGGTCGAATGGAATTTCTAGTTCTAGATCCCTAAGGAATCGCCACACTGACTTCCACAATGGTTGAACTAGTTTACAGTCCCACCAACAGTGTAAAAGTGTTCCTATTTCTCCACATCCTCTCCAGCACCTGTTGTTTCCTGACTTTTTAATGATTGCCATTCTAACTGGTGTGAGATGGTATCTCATTGTGGTTTTGATTTGCATTTCTCTGATGGCCAGTGATGGTGAGCATTTTTTCATGTGTTTTTTGGCTGCATAAATGTCTTCTTTTGAGAAGTGTCTGTTCATGTCCTTTGCCCACTTTTTGATGGGGTTGTTTGTTTTTTTCTTGTAAATTTGTTGGAGTTCATTGTAGATTCTGGATATTAGCCCTTTGTCAGATGAGTAGGTTGCGAAAATTTTCTCCCATTTTGTAGGTTGCCTGTTCACTCTGATGGTAGTTTCTTTTGCTGTGCAGAAGCTCTTGAGTTTAATTAGATCCCATTTGTCAATTTTGGCTTTTGTTGCCATTGCTTTTGGTGTTTTAGACATGAAGTCCTTGCCCATGCCTATGTCCTGAATGGTAATGCCTAGGTTTTCTTCTAGGGTTTTTATGGTTTTAGGTCTAACATTTAAGTCTTTAATCCATCTTGAATTGATTTTTGTATAAGGTGTAAGGAAGGGATCCAGTTTCAGCTTTCTCCATATGGCTAGCCAGTTTTCCCAGCACCATTTATTAAATAGGGAATCCTTTCCCCATTTCTTGTTTTTGTCAGGTTTGTCAAAGATCAGATAGTTGTAGATATGTGGCATTATTTCTGACGGCTCTGTTCTGTTCCATTGATCTATATCTCTGTTTTGGTACCAGTACAATAGCAAAGACTTGGAACCAACCCAAATGTCCAACAATGATAGACTGGATTAAGAAAATGTGGCACATATACACCATGGAATACTATGCAGCCATAAAAAATGATGAGTTCACGTCCTTTGTAGGGACATGGATGAAATTGGAAATCATCATTCTCAGTAAACTATCGCAAGAACAAAAAACCAAACACTGCATATTCTCACTCATAGGTGGGAATTGAACAATGAGAACACATGGACACAGGAAGGGGAACATCACACTCTGGGGACTGTTGTGGGGTGGGGGGAGGGGGGAGGGATAGCATTGGGAGATATACCTAATGCTAGATGACGAGTTGGTGGGTGCAGCGCACCAGCATGGCACATGTATACATATGTAACTTACCTGTACGTTGCGCACATGTACCATAAAACCTAAAGTATAATAATAATAATAATAAAAGAAAAAAAAAGAACAATAAATACTTGGGAAACATCTTAAAAAAAAAAAAGAAAGTGCTTTGTGAATAGAAAAGTTCTTTGTAAACCAAGCAGCAGTTTCCAAAAAGAAAATGTTTTTAAATCCCTTTGTCACTAAAAATTAACCTCCTCAGCGCTCTGATAACATCAAAGGACTTTATGAAATAGCACATAAACAGAGTGCTGTGTAAATTATCCAACAGGTTGTAAAGCATAAGACATTTGGTAACTCTTCAGCTCCATTAAAAAATAACTTCGGGCTGTGGGGATGAGTGGGTGAAGTAACTGGGCAGTCAGGGAGTCACGGGGAAGGTGGGGGTTGCCCCCGCCAGGCATTGCAGGCTTAGTCATGGCTACCGTTCTCCTCTGCACCGCATTGCTCTCTCCCAAGGCAGAACAGGTCCTGTCTCCTACCCACAGTGTGCTCCCCACCTGTATTTGCCCTTCAAGCAGTAACCCTCTTTCCTAGTCTTTATTTATGTTTGTGTCTTTCCCTCTGTTCTGCATGGGTGGTGATGGGGGTTCACCTGAACAGAGCGTATTTTTTTACTGGGGCCTGTACCTTCTGCTGTGTGTGTGTATATATAAAGCACCAGTCTGCCCCTCACTCAGCAGAGTGGTTTTTTTCTCCATGTACTTAAGTAAGCACCAGTTTTGAGCCTGTGCTTTCTGTGCTTATTGAAGGCCAGCTGTGTGATGGGTGCAACTCTGAGTGCTTAGTGAACACCGGCGGTGGGCCAGATGCCGCTGTTTTAAGTGCTTTTAAAACACCCTCTGTGTGCCAGGCACTATTCCAAGCACCAATGGTGTACCCAATTTTTTTCCAAAGCATTTTACAAATATTGATATATAATCCTCACAACAATCTCATGCACGCATTGTCGCCTCCAGTTTTGGACAGGGACACTGAGCGACAGAGGTCATGGAATGGCTCAGGTTCTGTCAGGAGGTCAGTATATGCCATGCACTACACTGGTAGTTCCTGGAGGTAGTGTTTGGCTTGTCTGGACCCAGGACTGATAATCACTCTTCAGACATGAGCTGCACCACAGCTACTGTGGAAATGGAGCACGTGGAATGGCAAATGTGTGATCTGGGGATGTAAAAAGACTGCTCTCAGGCCAGGTGCCACCTGTTACCTCAATTTAGGAGGCCAAGGCAGGAGGATCACTTGGGCCCAGGAGGTCGAGGTTGCAGTGAGCTACAATCATGCCACTACACTTCAGCCTAGGCCACAGAGCGAGACCCCAGCTCAAAAAAAAAAAAAAAAAGGATGCTATTCTCCAGGCCACCTCACATGCCCCCAGTAATGTCCTTTGAGAATATTTTATCCCTGAGACCTCCTGTGGAGATAATACATGCACTTGGCAGACAGGACAAATGTGCTGTGTCTGTGTGGTCCCTGTAGTCAACCCCCTCTCCCGTCATGACCCCAGCTCCCCCACCAGGCAGCATCCCTCTAGCCTCACCCCAAACAAGATGGAACACCTACCACAGGAATCTGGACATAAAGGAGCTATCAAACCCTTCACACTGACAGTGGGGAGAATCCTGATTGGTGGCAGCTGAGGGACCATTCCCACAGCCAGGGCCTCAACACTCACCCCAGCCTGCTTCCTATGCACTGGGTCTGGCCAGACTCACTGTGAGGGTCACTTGACCCCAGCATTGCCACCCACAAACCTCCCAGTACTTCTTCTAGCTTAGGCAGGAATCAAGGCAGTTGTTATGAGAAGCCCAGCTCAAACTGACAAGCAAAAGTAAGAATGGAAATACTATTTTCAGGTATGACTGGATCTAGGCACTCAGAAGCTATCATTAAAAGCTCATGAAGAGACATACAACAGAAGCATTATCATTACCCCATTTTGCAGATGAGGAAGCAGGCATAAAGAGCTAAGTAAGAATGGGCTGTAAGTATAGGAATGCCTCCTTACTGATAATCAGTACCACACCAAGCCCACCTAAAGTAATTCATTTAAAATAACTTGCCTATCTAACCAAAGACATCTTGAATCAAGACATGTGTGAGACTCGGGAGAAATAAGAGACAACAGACACAGTTACACAGACTCCTCATTTTAGAAAGATCAGACACCAGTGTGAGACAAGCTTACTATGGTCATGGAGGTAAAAATGATTAAAAGTGAACAAGAAATTTAAAGCTTTTAAAAATGAGGCTGGACTGAGTGGCTCACACCTGTAATTCCAGCACTTTTGGAGATGGAGACAGGCAGATCACTTGAGGTCAGGAGTTCAAGACCAACCTGGTCAACATGGTGAAACCCATCTCTACTAAACATACAAAAATTAGCCAGTGTGGTGGCAGATGCCTGTAATCCCAGCTACTTGGGAGGCTGAGGCAGGAGAATCAAATTAACCTGGGAGGTGGAGGTTGCAGTGAGCTGAGATTGTGTCACTGCACTCCAGCCTGGGCAGCAGAGTGAGATATTGTCTCAAAAAAAAAAAAAAAGAAAGAAAGAAAAGAAAAAAGAAAATGAGTTGAAAAAGAACCAAGTGTATAGGGACCGGCCCTACAGGGCCTGTGGGTTTTTCTCCTTGTGTGCGGAGATGAAAGATCGTAGAAATAAAGACACAAGGCAAAGAGATAGAAGAAAAGACAGCTGGGCCTGCGGGACTACTACCACCAAGACAAGGAGACCAGTAGTGGCCCCAAATGCCTGGCTGCACTGTTATTTATTGGGTACAAGGCAAGGGGGCAGGGTAAGGAGGGTGAGCCATCTCCAATGATGGGTAAGGTCACCTGAGTCACATGTCCACCGGACAGGGGGCCCTTCCGTATTTGGTAGCCAAGGTGGAGAGACAGAGGGGACAGCTTATGTCATTATTTCTTCTATGCATTTCAAAGACTTTAGTACTTTCACTAATTCTGCTATTGCTATCTAAAAGGCGGAGCCAGGTGTACAGGGCAGAACATGAAAGCAGACCAAGAACGTGACCGCTGAAGCACAGCATCACAGGGAGATGTTTAGGCCTCTGGATGGCTGTGGGCGGGCTTGACTGATGTCAGGCCTTCCACAGGAGGTGGTGGAACAGAGTCTTCTCTAATTCCCCTGGGGAAAGGGAGACTCCCTTTCCGGATCTGCTAAGTAACGGGTGCCTTCCCAGGCACTGGCACTACCACTAGACCAAGGTCTGCTAAGTAACAGGGGCCTTCCCAGACACTGGCGTTACCGCTAGAGCAAGGAGCCCTCTAGTGGCCCTGTCTGGGCGTGACAGAGGGCTTACACTCTTGCCCTCTGGTCACTTCTCACCGTGTCCCTTCAGCTCCTATCTCTGTATGGCCTGGTTTTTCCTAGGTTATAATTGTAGAACAGAGATTATTATAATATTGGAATAAAGAGTAATGCTACAAACTAATGATTAATAATATTCATATATAATCATATCTATATTCTATTTCTAGTATAACTATTCTTATTCTATATATTTTCTTTATTATACTGGAATAGCTTGTGCCCTCGGTCTCTTGCCTTGGCACCTGGGTGGCTTGCCGCTCACACAAGTGGAAATGATGATAGACCTGAAATAGACAACAACATTTAAGAAGTCAGTGGTTGAGTTTAACAACACATTAGACATAGCTGAAGAGGGCATCTGTGAATTGAAATACAGGTTGAAATGTATTAAGGTGTGTGATATGGTTTGAATATTTGTTCTCTCCAAATCTCGTATTGACATCTTGGGAGGCTGAAGTGGGTGAATTTCTTGAGCCCAGGAGTTTTGAGACCAACTTAGGCATCATGGCAAAACACCATCTTTACGGAAAAAAAATATACAAAAATTTGTTGAGTGTGGTGGCACATGCCTGTGGTCCCACCTACTCTGGAGGCTGAGGTGGGAGGATCACCTGAGCCCAGAAGTTCAAGACTGCAGTGAGCCATTATCATGCCACTGCCTGAGCAACAAAGCGAGACCATGCCTGAAAACAAAACAAATCTCATGTCGAAATGTGACCTCTAATGTTGGAGGTGAGGCCTGGTGGGAGGTGTTTGGGTCTTGGGTGTCGATCCTTCATGAATGGCTTGGTGCCATCCCCCCAGTAATGAGTGGTAATGAGTTTACAGGAGAGCTAGTTATTTAAAAGAGCCTGGCACCTCCTCCTTTCTCTCTTGTTCCCTCTCTCCTCATGTGACATGCTGGTTCCCCTTCGCCTCTGGCCATGATTGGAAGGCACTATGCTTCCTGTACAGCCTGCAGAACTGTGAACCAAAATAAATCTCTGTTCTTTATAAATTACCCAGCCTTAGGTATTCCTTTACAGCAATGCAAAACAGACAAACACACTATGCATCTTTTTTTTTTTTTTTTTTTTTGAGGCAGGGTCTGGCTCTGTCACCCAGGCTGGAGTGCAGTGGTGCTATCATGGCTCACTGCAGCCTTGACCTCCCAAGGCTCAAGTGATCCTCCCACCTCAGTCGCCTGAGTAGCTGAGACTACAGGCACATGCCACCACACTCAGCTAATTTTTTGTACTTTTGTAGAGATAGGGTTTCACCATGTTGCCCAGGCTGGTCTTGAACTGCTGGACTCAAGTGATGCTCCCACCTTGGCTTCCCAGAGTGCTAGGATTACAGGTGTTAGCCACAGCACCTAGTCACACTATGCATCCTCTGAAATATTTTACATTAGACTAATATTTTTGTTTTTTCATTTCTCTTTTCTTTCTTTCTTTTTCTTTTCTTTTTTTTTTTAAACAGAGTCTCACTCTGTCCCCCAGGCTGGAGTGTAGTGGTGCGATCTCGGCTCACTGCAACCTCTGCCTCCTGGGTTCAAGCGATTCTCCTGCCTTAGCCTCCCGAGTAGCTGGTATTACAGGTGCCCACCACTATGCCCAGCTAATTTTTTGTATTTTTAGTAGAGACGGGGTTTCACCATGTTGGCCAGGCTGGTCTCAAACTCCTGACCTCATTATTTGCCGGCCTTGGCCTCCCAAAGTGCTGGGATTACAGGTGTGAGCCACTGCACTCAGCTCTTTTTTTAATTTGAGACAGTCTTGCTGTACTGCTCAGGCTGGAGCACAGTGGCACGATCTCGACTCACTGCAACCTCTGTCTCCTAGGTTCAATTGATTCTCCCACCACAGCCTTCCAAGTAGCTGCGATTACAGGTGTGTGCACCACACCTGGCTAATTTTTGTATTTTTAGTAGAGATGGGATTTCACCATGTTGGCCAGACTGGTGTCAAACTCCTGGCCTTAAGTGATCCACCCACCTCAGCCTCCCAAAGTGCTGAGATTATAGGCATGAGTCACTGCGCCTGGCCTAGACCAATATTTTGATAAACTAATGGTTTGTTATCAAACTAAAGAACAGAAAAAGTATAAGTTTCAAACAAATGGGGAGAGGAGAAAGAAGAATACTAATCCAAAGGAAGGTGAGAATAAAGGAACATAGAACAGGTGGACAAATAGAAAGCATGTATACAGGCCAGGTGAGGTGGCTCACGCAAGTAATCCCAGCACTATGGGAGGCTGAGGTGGGTGGATCACTAGAGGTCAGGAGTTCGAGACCAGGCTGGCCAACATGGAGAAACCTCGTCTCAACTAAAAATACAAAAAATTAGCCGGGCGTGGTGGTGGGCACCTGTAATCCCAGCTACTCAGGAGGCCAAGGCAGGAGAATCGCTTGAACCCGGGAGGCAAAGGTTGCAGTGAGCCAAGATCATGCCATTGCACTCCAGCCTGGGCAACAAGAGTGAAACTCTGTCTTAAAAAAAAATAAAAAATAAAAATAAAAATAAAATAAAACAAAAGAAAGAAAACATGTACACAGTAATTTGTGAATAAAATCTCTGCTCCCTGCCATTCAAGGGAGGGGACTGGAAACTAGGTGGCTGCTTTGAGGCTGACCAAGAGTGCCACTCTGCCAGGCAGACAGGGGGGCAAGGGCAAGCGAAAATGCCACAATACTCCCAGTTTGAAGATGACTTTTTCTTGATTGGGCTCTCAGTTCCTGTAAACTTTTAACCAGTGTATTAGTCTGTTCTCACACTGATGTAGAGAAATACCTGAGACTGGGTAATTTATAAAGGGAAGAGATTTAATTAGCTTGTGGTTCCGCAGGCTGTACAGAAAGCATAGCTGGGAAGGCCTTAGGAAACCTACAATCACGGAGGAAGGGGAAAGGGAAGCAGGCACGTCTTACATGGCACGTCTTACATGTCCATACACTTGTAAACAACCAGATCTCATGAGAACTCACTATCATGAGAACAGCAAGGAAGAAATCTGCCCCCGTGATTCAACCACCTTCTACCAGGCCCCTCCTCCAACATCGGGGATTACAATTCCACATGAGAGTTGAGCGAGGACACAAGTCCAAACCATGTCAACCATTTTCCAGAGCTCTGAAACAGTTTTTTTAATTTTTAGAGATGGGGGTCCTGCTCTGTTTCCCAGGCTGGAGTCCAGAGGTGTAATCATGGCTCACTGCAGCCTTGACCTCCTGGGCTCAAGTGATCCTTCCACCTCAGCCTCCCAAGTAACTGGAACTACAGGCGTGAACTACCATGCCCAGCTAATTTTTCTGAATTTTTTGTAGAGATAGTGTCTCGCCATGTTGCCAGGGCTGGTCTCAGACTTCTGGGCTCAAGTGATTCTCCCACCTCAGCCTCCCAATGTGCTGGGATTACAGGCATGAGCTACCACACCCAGCCAACTGTTGGTTTTATTTTACTGATTGCTTTAGTGTTTATAGTATTTACCTTTAAGTTATCATAGTCTACCTTCAAGTGATATATACCACTTTGCATATAGTATAAGACCTTTAGCGTGCTTCTCTTGATCCTTGCTCAGCCTCTATGCTCTTGTATCACGCATTTTACTTTTTCATGTGTTACAAACCCGAAAATACACTGCTATTTTTCTTTAAATAGTCAGTTATCTTTTTTTTCTGAGAGAGGGTCTCACTCTGTCACCCAGGCTGGAGTGCTGTGGTGCGATTGTGGCTCACTGAGCCTTGACCTCTCTATGCTCAGGTGATCCCCCCACCTCAGCCTACTGAGTAGCTGGGACTACAGATGCATGGCACCATGCATGGCACCATGCATGGCTAATTTTTGTGTTTTGGGGGGAGATGGGGTTTTGTCATGTTGCCTAGGCTGGTCTCAACCTCCTGGGCTCAAGTGATCTGATTGCCTCAGCCTCCCAAAGTGCTGGAATTATAGGTGTGAACCACTTCACCTGGCCTAAACAGTCAATTAGCTTTTAAAGAGACTTAAATAATAAGAAAAATAATCATACGTATTTACTCATGCAGTTACCATTTCCAGCGCTCTTCATTCCTGATTCTTTCTGGCATCATTTTCTTTCTGCCTGAAAGACGTCCTTGAACATATCTTGCAGTACAGATCAACTGGTGATTAATTCTTTCTGTTTTTGTATGTCTGAAAATGTCTTTCTTTCATCTTTTTTGTTTGTTTGTTTTTAAAAGATAGAGTCTCTCTCTGTCATCCAGGACTCCTGGGCTCAAACAATCCTTCCACCTTGGTTTCCCAAAGCACTAGGATTATAGGTGTGAGCCACCATGCCCAGACTCACCTTATTTTTTGAAAGATATTGTCATGGGTATAGAATTGTAGGTTGAGAGTTTTTTTTCTTTTTAGTACTTTGAAGATGTTGCTTGCCAGTCTTCTTGTTTGCATTGTTTCAAGTGAGAAATCTGATGTCATCCTTCTCTTTGTTCCTGTGTACATAGCATGTTCCATTTTTCCCACTGGCCACTTAAAATTTTATCTTTAACACTGGTTTTGAGCAATTCAATTACGGTATGCTTTGGTGTAATTTTCTTCATGTGCTTGGAGTCCTTCGAGCCTCCTGGCTCTGTAGGTTTCTGGTGTTCATTAAATATGGAAAAATTTTGGCTGGTATTTCTTCAAATGTGTTTTTTTTCCTGACTCTCTCCTCTATTTTCCTTCATGGATATAACTTATTCACGAATTAGGCTGCTTGAAGTCCCATGGCTCACTGATGCTGTTTTCATTTTTGTGGAGTTTTTTTTTTCTCCTGGTACTTTGTTTTCAATTGTTTCTATTGCTATGTCTTCAAGTTGACTAATATTTTCTTCTGCAATGTCTAATGTGCTATTAATTCCATTCAATGTATTTTTTATATCCTCAAAGTCTCTATTTAACTTTTTTAACATATGGCATACTCTGAACTTTTACTCCTCAGAACACTTCTGACATCAAATGTGTGGGTTTTTTCCACATCAACGAACAATTCTCCAACTCTCCGGACACCAAGTGGGTGCCCAGCAGTTCAATTCAATTCTGACACTAACTACCTGGCATTGGTGTCAGACCTCACAAGTTAAGGGCTTGGTCCCACAAAACTGCCTTCACTTAAGACACCAACTGAAAACCCCAGACCTCCCATAATTCTGACTGATAGGCTATAAATCAGGGGTTCCCACAACCCCTTCCTCAGGTTTGATAATTTGTTAGAATGGCTCACAGAACTCAGGAAGACACTTTATTTAGCATTACTGGTTTATTATAAAGGATACAACTCAGGGACAGCTAAATGGAAGAGATGTATAGGACTAGATATGGAAGGGGCACCCTCCTAGCATGCTAATCAGCCCAGAAGCCCTCCAAACCCTTCATTCAGGGGTTTTTATGGACTTTTCATTACGTAGGCATGATTGATGAAGTCATTGGCTGGAAACTGATGATTACCTCAATCTCCAAACCCTCTACCCTTTCCAGAGGCCCAGGGTGGGGTTAGAAAACAGCCCTCATCCGAAGCTATCTAGGGGTCCACCAAGAGTCATCTCATTAGCATAAACTCAGGGATGGTTGAAAAAGGCATATTATGAATAATAGGATGATCCTCTCACCTCGTCATTCAGGAAATTACAAGAGTTTCGCACCAGGAACCAGGAACCAGGAACAAAGACCAAATACATACTTCTTCTATCACAATATCACACACAAAGTTATAACAACAGTGTTAATGTCCTTCATTGCTAATTCTAACATCCTTGTCAGTTCTAAGTCAGTTTTGATTTATTGATTATTCTCCTTATTATGGGTCCTTTTTCCCTGCAAAGGCATTTCTGGTAATCTTTAGTTGGATCTCAGACATTGTGCATTTTGCTTTATTGGTTGCTGGATATTTTTGTATTCCTATAGATAACCTGGAGCTTTTGTTCTGGGATGCATTTGTTTCTCTTTCTTGGCTATTGTGAATAGTGCTCTAATAAACATGGGAGTGCAGATATCTCTTCAACATACTGATTTTATATCATTTAGATATATACCCAATAGTGGGATTGCTGGATCATATGGCGGTTTTATTGTTAACTTTTTTAGGAACCTCCATATATGCTCTTCCATATGTAGCCTCCATAATGGCTATGCTAGTTTACCTTCCCACCAACAGCCTGCAAGGGTTCCCTTTTCAACACATCTTCACCAACACTTGTTATCTTTTGCTTTTCTCATAATAGCCATTCGATCAGGTGTGAGGTGATATCTCATTGTGGTTTTGATTTGCATTTTGCTGATGATTAGTGATGTTGAGCATTTTTCTCATAGACATATTGGCCATTCATATGTCTTCTTTTGAGCAGTGTCTATTCGGTTCTTTGCCCCCCACCTTTTGAGATAAGGCTTCACTCTGTCACCCAGGCTGGAATGCCAGTGGCATGATTACATCATGGCTCACTGGAGTCTCGACCTCCTGGGCTCAAGTGGCCCTTCCACAGCAGCCTCCCAAGTAGCTGGGACTACAGGCATGAACCACTATGCCTGGCTAATTTTTTGTATTGTTTTGTAGAGACAGGATTTCACTATGTTGCCCAGACTGGTCTAGAACTCCTGGGCTCAAGCAATTCTCCTGGCTCTACCTTCCAAAGTGCTGGGATTACAGGCAAGAACCACCATGGCCTCATTTTTTAATTGAATTTGCTATTGAGTTGACTTCCCGATATATTTGGAATATTAACTCCTCAGAGATGCATAGATGGCAAATATTTTCTCCCATTCTGTAGGTTGTCTCCTCACTCTGTGGATTATTTCCATTGCTATGCAGATGCTTTTCAGTTTCATGTCATCCCATTTTATTTTTGCTTTCATTGCTTCTGCCTTTAAGATCCTACCCAAAAATTCAGTGTCCAGACCAGGGTCATGAAGCTTATTCCCTATGTTTTCTTCTAGTAGTTTCATAGTTTCAGGACATTCATGTAAGTCTTTAATCTATTTTAAGTTGACTTTTGTGTATGACGTGAGATAAAGGTCTGATTTCATTTTTCTTCATGTGAATATCCAGTTTCCCCAACACCATTTTTTGAAGAAACTGTCCTTTCCCTGTTGTGTGTTTTTGGCACCTTTGTGGAAAATCAGTTGGCTATAAATACATGGATGTATTTGTTGGCTCTCTATTCTGTTGCATTGGCCTATGTGTCTGTTTTTATGCCAGTATCATGCAGTTTGGGTTACTATAGATTTATGGTAAATTTTGAAGTGGTTTAGTGTGATCCCTCCAGCTTTATTCTTTTTGTTCAAGATTTCTTGGATTTTAGGAGTCTCTTTTTTATTGTCTTGCTCCTTAGATCCAGGGACAGACTGGATATTCTGGATCTTTTGTGATTCCATATAAATTTTAGGATTGTTTTTTCTGTTTCTGTAAAGAATGTAGTTGGTTTTATTTTATTTTATTTTTAAGACAGAGTCTCACTCTGTCTCCCAGGCTAGAGTTCAGTGGTGCCATCTCAGCTCACTGCAATCTCCACATCCCAGGTTCCAACAATTCTCCTGCCTCAGCCTCTCCAGTAGCTGGGATTACAGGCACGTGTCACCAGGCCCAGCTAATTTTTTTTTTTTTTTTTTTTTTTTTTTTGTATTTTTAGTGGAGACGGGGTTTCACCGTTTTAACTAGGATGGTCTCAATTTCCTGACCTCATGATCAACCCACCTTGGTCTCCCAGACTGCTGGAATTACAGGCATAAGCCACCCTCTCCAGCCATATTTTTTTCTTTTTAAAGACAGAGTCTCACTGTGTCACACAGGCTGGAGTGCAGTGGCACAATCTCTCCTCACTGCCATCTCTGCCTCCTGGGTCAAAGTGATTCTTGTGCCTCAGCCTCCGAGTAGCTGGGACTACAGATGTGCACCACAACACCCAGATAATTTTTGTATTTTTAGTAGAGATGGGGTTTAACCATGATGGCCAGGCTGGTCTCAAACTCCTGGCCTCAAGTAATCCACCCACCTCAATCTCCCAAAATGCTTGAGCCACCTGGCCTCCTTGATTTTGTTTTTTGAGACAGAGTCTAACTCTGTTGCCCAGGTTGGGGTGCAGTGTCATGATCATGGCTCATGCAGCCTCGATCTCCCAGGCTCCAGTGATCTTCCTGTAACAGCCTCTCAAGTAGCTGGGACCACAGTTGTGCACCACCACACCCAGCTATGTTTTTGATTTTTTTATAGAAATAACATCTTACTATGTTGCCCTAGCTAGTCGTGAACTCTTGGGAGGGATCAAGAGATCATTCCTCCTCGGCCTCCCAAAATGCTGGGATTATAGGCCTGAGCCACTGCACCTGGCCATGACTGGTATTTTGATCCCTATCTACACTGAACCTGTAGATTGCTTTGGTTGTATGACACATTTTATTTTCTTAGAAACTGTTTGATCCTTTCAGGTCTGTTCTCATGATTTGTTGAGTTCTCTATCCAATGACCTGTGAATTATGAGCATTTCTAATTTGGCTGGTGAGATCAGCCACTGTTACCCACCCTGTGTGAGTGTCCAGCACCATTTCCTACAAGGCTTTCGGATGGTTCTTGCCCCAGCCTCAAGTAGTGTCTTCACGCACATGCAGTGATTGATACTCTGCTGGAAGACGCTGGGAGGACCCTCTGCCAGTCTCTAGGGTTCTCTGTCAGCAGTTCTATTGTCTCTCACTCTCTGTCTTATGAACTCTAGCTGTGCTGGTCTCTGTGGACTCTCAGCTCTGTCTCCTCAACTTGGGGAGTCTGCCAGGCTCTGCCTGGGTTCCCCTCCCTGAGCAGTGGGCTGGAAAATAGGGAAAATAGGTTAAAGCACAGAACCTGGATATTCCTAGGGCTTGTTATAGTAGGTAGTCAGGCAGACATGAGCAATAGGTAGTCAGGCAGACATGAGAGAGGCTCCCCACCCCCAGGAATGTCAGGTGACCATCAGGTAATGGTCAGGCCATTGTTAAACTGTAACAATTGGGCCAGGTGTGGTGGCTCACTCCTGTAATCCCAGTACTCTGGGAGGCCAAGATAGGCAGATCACCTCAGGTCAGGAGTTCAAGACTAGCCTGGCCAACATGGCGAAACCCTGTCTCTACTAAATACACAAATATTAGCTGGGTGCGGTTGTGCACACCTATAATCTCAGCTACCCAGGAGGCTGAGGCAGGAGAATCTCTTGAACCCAGGAGATGGAGGTTGCAATGAGCCGAGATAGCGCCACTGCACTCCAGCCTGAGTGACAGAGCAAGACTCTGTCTCAAAACAAAAACAAATAAAATAAAATTAAAATAAAGTAACAATTGGTCTCAGTGGGCCCAGGGGAAAGGCAGTCTCCTGATAGAAACATGTGAAGGCGGTGATCAGCAGCTTCTCGATAAGATCTCAGGAGTTGGGCAAATGGGCTCAAGCATGCAGAGTAATGGAAAATGGCAGAATCAGGGGAGAAAAGACACAATTCCCCAGAAGCATGCCAATGTATAAAACCCCAAGTCAAAGGTTGAATGATGCACTTGATCTCTCAAGTTGCCCACCTGGCTTTCTTCCAAGTGTACTTTATTTCCTTTCACTCCTAATCTAAAACTTGTCTCGGTTTCTTTCTCTGCCTTATGCCCTTCGGTCAAATTCTTTATTCTGACGAGGCAAGAATTGAAGTTGCTGCACACCTGGACGGAGTTGCCACTGCTAACAGGCTCACCTCATTTGTATCCATTGCCCTTCATTTTCTGATGTTCACTGTTTTGAAAACTGTCATTGCATGTATTTTGTCTGGCTTAATTGTTTCAAGCAGGAGGTAAGTCTTGTCCTTGTTGCTCCACCATGGCCGCAAGCAGAAGTGCTTTTCTCCAACTTTTACACATGTACTTTACTCTTCTTTTTCTCATTTCTTGAGATAGAAGCTTAGTTAGCTCAGTAATTATTTTGCCTTGATTTTTTTGGAGGAGACAAACCAATTTTATTTTCTATTATGTTATATAAAAATCTAGAAATAACGGATTTTACAGAAAAAAAAATGATAATAAATGACAGTGCAAAAGAATTTATTTAAATTTGCTATTTTTCCCCATGATATTAGGATAATCATTTCAAAGCACATGTTTCTGGCTTCAGAGTAGGATTCGTTCACTGGCTAATGCCTGCCGTAATACTACAGCTTTCAGTGTTTGTCTGCTTTCCTGGCCCTTGACAAAACTTTTGAGGTCTTCAAGAAAAGTAATGTACTCCTGTTGCTCCAGGGCTGTGCTGAGCTCCACCAACTCACCTGCAAAAGTGTTGTCCACCCCTTGGTCCACAAGGAAATCCACTAGATGGTCTTGTAAGGCTCAGTCCAGGGAATCTGTGTTGAGTGTATTGTTACCGTCCTCCCATTCAGACTTGCCAGTGGACTGAAAGCTAACTTCTCTGATAGAGAAAATGTCACTCTCAGCCTTCTCTTCTTGTCCAACCTCATCCTCTGGATAGTGACAGTCCAGCAAAAGGGCATTCTTGCCATCATTCTCTATAACTTCAACCACAAAATTGGGAGTTGATGTCAATTGAGGCTCCTGTTCTTCAACTTTCTGCCCTTGTGAGAGTTCCTTTTCATCGTCAAATGTTGGTGGAATGCTGTGTTAATGTTGAAAGTGACAGTAATCTTTTCCCCGGCAACTTTCCACACTAATTTAGCTTCTGTACCATTCAATTCCAGCTCCCAACCTCCAGACATCTTAGGGAGGGTCTTAGGCTTCTGGATTTTCCTTTCCTTCTTAATTTCATCACTCAGGAAATCAACAAAAGCTATGTCTCCTTTAGCGCGCAGCCACGCTGCAGCCACAGCTGCGAGGCCACAGGAGATGTGACCGCCCTGCAGACCCTGCGCACACTCCGAGCAGCCAGAAGTGCCAGGCCTGTGGCCCAGGCACCGCTGCAGGAACTGCGGGAAAGGCGAGTTGGGAGCGTTGGCGCGGAGGCGGGCCACCGCTGAGCGCAGCAAGCCTGGCACACAGTGCAGCAGAGGCAGCGTCGCAGAGCGGGCTGCAAATACATGCAAAGGCAAAGGACGACCCGGGCCTAAGCTGCTTTGATAAGTTTCTAATCCTAGATACTAAGCGAAAGGAACACGGATTGTAAAAACTCCACATACATACATTTATTACTTTTAACACTGCTGGATTTGTATAATTCTTTAAATCCAAAAAAAGGTAATCCATCATGTGAAATGCTTATAGTTTTTGTTTTTGTTTTTGTTTTTGTTTTGGGGGCGTGCCAACATAGACCTCATCATTTAAAAAGTTTCCTTAACTGGACAAAAATGGATCTCAACATGGGTATTTATATGTTTTTAAACTTTTTCTTGTTGCACCTTTTAAAAATTGCACATTGTTTCAGTGTAATAAGGAGATAGGAGAGAGAGAAATACAGAAATTAAAAAGAGATGATGGCAGATGAAAACAAGAAGAGGGAATAGAAAAGTAGGGAAAATGAATAGCACATGGGTGACCTTTACAGAAATGTCTTGTAACCCCTCACTATTTCTGTATCTTCAGTTAAAGTTTCCATAGAATGCAATGCACGGCTGGTCATGGTCCACACGCATTCACCAGCCACCCCACTGATCTGATCACTGCCTGTGTTAGCTACTCTATAAAAAGGTAAAAACAATATGTAACAACACCATAGAAGAAAACTTAAGTGTAAATATGGCTCTTTGGTATTGTTAAAAATGAACAATGTTTGAAACCAGGGTTTCAAGGGACCGTCCAGTTTTTCTCCCATTGCCGTAGAAAATCTACATCCTAACTTCTGAACAGCTCTAGAATCTTGCTTCTTTTTACCCTAGAACCTGACAACATTTTCGTCTTGGTTTTCTATAGCACTAACCTGGCTGAGATTATTTTCTGCTTCTCTCCTTCCCAGGCAATAGGCTTCTCTGTGCCCAGCTGGTAATGGGGCAGAGGTAGAGAGGATTGTTCCCTTTCCAAAAGGAAATTGTTCTGAAGCCAGCAAATTTTGTGTCCTTTTGGTAACACTACTGCCTTTCCTGCCCCTCTCTCCAGCTTTAACCCAATTTTTCCCCTTCCTTTCCTTTCCTTTCCCTTCCTTTCCCTTCCTTTCCCTTCCTTTCCCTTCCCTTCCCTTCCCTTCCCTTCCCTTCCCTTCCCTTCCCTTCCCTTCCCTTCCCTTTGACTTTGACTCTTTTTTTTTTGGTAATAGGGTCTCACTCTGTGGTCCAGATTGGAGTACAGTGGCGTGAGTATGGCTCACTGCGGCTTCAATCTCCCAGGATCTGGTAACCCAGCCATCTCAGCCTCCTGAGTAGCTAGGACTACAGGTGTCCACCACCATGCCTGACTAATTTTTGTATTTTTTGTAGAGACAGGGTCTAACCATGTTGCCCAGGCTGGTATGGAACTCTTGGGCTTAAGCCATCCTCCCACCTTGGTCTCCCAAAGTCCTGAGATTACAAGCATAAATCACCAAAATTCTTTAATAATTATTAAAAACTGTGCACTGCTCTAATCTCATAAAAGCAATAATGTATATAGGACTTCAGAAATTACAAAGGGCTTTCAGGTAGATTCTCATTTGTCCTCTGTGATAACGCTCTGGGATGTGGTATTGATCACTCTCATGTTACAGATGATAGAGCAGCTGCTCAGGAGGCTGGGCATCTTGCCCAAGTTCATGTAGGAAGTAGGGGTACCTTTAGCTAGATCTTCTCTCCAGAGCCATACCCTTTCTTCTAACATATGCCTAAAAGCAATTTTATCTGTTTACAGAAAAGAAAACTACATTTCACTTTTCAGTTCTAATGAATATGATTATATGTAAGCTTTAAAAAAAGAAAAGGAAATGTGAGCCCGGTCTGGTGGCTCACACCTGGAATCCCAGGACTTTGGGTCAGGCACGTGGTTCACATGAGCCCAGGAGTTGGAGATCAGCCTGGGCAACATAGTGAGACCTCATCTCTACCAAAAAAAAAAAAAAAATTAGCTAGGTGTGGTGGCATGCATCTGTGGTCCCAGCTACTTGGGAGGCTGAGCCAGGAGGATTGCTTGAGCCCAGTAGGTTCTAGGCTGCCATAAGCTGAGATGGTGCCACTGCACTCCATCCTGGGTGAATAAGACCCTGTCTCAAAAAATAAAAATAAATTAAAAATTGTGAAGAAAGGAAACGTATTGCTATCATTCAAAGGAGTGAGTTATGTGGGTAGGGTAAACTCTAGAAATCAGTTAGTTTTCTGGATCAGCAGTCCCCAACCTTTTTGGCACCAGAGACCAGTTTTATGAAAGATAATTTTTCCATGGACAGGGGCTGGGGAGGATGGTTTCAGGATGATTCAAGCACATTACATTTATTGTGTGCTTTCTTTTCATTATTATTAATACATTGTAATATATAATGAAATAATTATACAACTCAACATAAAGTAAAATCAGTCGGAGCCCTCAGCTTGTTTTCCTGCAACTAGACCGTCCTATCTGGGGGTGATGGGAGACAGTGACAGATCATCAGGCATTAGATTCTCATAAGGAGAACATGCACAGTTCACAGTAGAGTTGGCATTACTATGAGAATCTAATGCTGCCACCAATCTGGCAGGAGGCAGAGCTCAGGCGGTAAGGCTGGCTTACTCACTGCTCACCTCCTGCTGTATTGCCCATTTCCTAACAGGCCATGAACCAGTACCGGTCTGCAGACCGGGGATGGGGTCCCCTGCTCTGGATCATCTCATTCCTTTGCTTTACCTCTTTCTACCCTGCCATGGTGGGATTAATGACATTTTAGTTTGTGAAGGGCTTTCCATCACAGGATGGGCAAAGCAGCAGATATTGCAAATTTGCTGGGATTGCTACTTTATTAGTAGTTCTGGCATGAGGTTTGAAAGCAACCAGTTTAACAAAGCTAACTGACTTTCTCTACAATTTTTTTCAAATTTCAGCTACTTGGGGTAGTTCTTTGTCTTTTTTTTTTTTTTTTTTTTTTTTTGAGATGGAGTTTTGCTCTTTCACCCAGGCTAGAGTGGTGCAATCTTGGCTCACTGCAACCTCCATCCCCTGGGTTCAAGCAATTCTCCTGCCTCAGCCTCCCGAGTAGCTGGGGTTACAGGCACCCACCACCACACCCAGCTAATTTTTGTATTTTTAGTAGAGACAGGGTCTCGCTATGTTGGCCAGGCTGCTCTCGAACTCCTGACCTCATGATCCACCTGCCGCAGCCTCCCAAAGTGCTAGGATTACAGGCATGAGCCACCACATCTGGCCAGTCTTCATCCAGAATCGAAAAACTTGAGGTTGTTATTCTGTTGCTGGAGAAGAGAGGGGACATCACCTGTATTGACCGGTACAGTGTACTTCTTCCATTACTCTATTTCTATCTTCCACAACTGCCAAAGCCAAGGGCTGCCTCCCTATTTTTACAGGACATAGAAACACCAAAAGCCTCAGATTGTGCTGTTGTGGAAATAGCCAGCGTTTAGGTGAATCACTTTATTGACAAGAAAAGAAGCTAAAAAAGATTATTTTGTGCATTTGGAGAATGAAGAGAGTTTGTAATAATCATATTCCAAAGCTACATCTCGTCTGATGTTAAAACTCAGCAGAAAGCTGCAACAGAAACTTGGAGATAATAGGCTAGGGAACTGCTCAGTAGCATCAGACCCCAACAAGTAGTCTACTTTGATGGGATTTACTTATTAAATAGATAATAAGGAAATGTATTCAGTGCATGTGTTACTTGCCGTTGACTACATCTGAAGCCCTAATTGTAGCAAAGGGATCTGAGCATGCAAGAAGAGTGCACTGAATCCACAGCTACTTTGTTCTCCAGAGAGCTTTTTTCTTTTTTTTCTTTTGAGGCAGGGTCTCTCACTCTGTTACCCAGGCACAATCATAGCTCACTGCAGCCTTGACCTGCTGGGCTCAAGCAGTTTTCCCACCTCAGCATCCCGAGTACCTAGGACTACAGACACATGCCACCAAACCTGGCTAATTTTTTATTTTTGTAGAGACGAGACCTCCCTCTGTTGCCTAGGCTGGTCTCGAACTCCTGGGCTCATGAAATCCTCCTACCTCAGCCTCCCAAAGTGCTGGGATTACAGGCATGAGCCACTATGCCCAGCTAATGTTCGCATTTTTTGTAGAGACGGGGGTCTTGCTATGTTGCCCAGGCTGTTCTCAAACTCCTGGGCTCAAGTAATCCTCCTGCCTCAACCTCCCAAAGTGCTGGGATTACAGGTGTGAGTCACTGCACCATGCTCCAGAGAGCTTTTTGAGGGAAGAAGAAACATCTTTAATTTTTTATTGGAATGCTGTGATGTTTCTCATTTTTTCACTCTTCTAACATTCCTTCTGCTCTCTGCACCCACTTTTCCTCCAACAGCCTCTTGAGTAGGATTTGTGGAACGTATGTCTGGTTGTTGTTTTTTTTTAAGTTAGAATTTTATGAGTATTCTCAAAAAATTAGGAATTATGTGTGTATTTTGGAAGCACAATTTTAAAAACTACAGCTGTCACTTAATAATTTCACTGTATGTATAGCTTCAAAAATACTTGCACTCTTAAAGCATTTTGATGAACAAATTAGAGACAAACGAAGAATTCACATCCCAGAGCTCTGTAATGTCCTAAGAATGGTGCTTTATGTGTGATAGACATCATTCTCAAATGTCACAGAGTCCTTCCTTGGTCTGAAGATCGCATTTCCCAGGTGCCTTTTTCTTTTCTTTTCTTTCTTTTTCTTTCTTTTTTTTGAGACGGAGTTTCGCTCTTGCCTCCCAGGCTGGAGTGCGATGGCATGATCTTGGCTCACTGGAACCTCTGCCTCCTGGGGTCAAGCAATTCTCCTACCTCAGCCTACCAAGTAGCTGGGATTACAGGCTTGTGCCACCAAACCAGGCTAATTTTTGTATTTTTAGTAGAGACAGGGTTTCACCATGTTGGCCAGGCTGGTCTTGAACTCCTGACCTCAGGTGATCCACCCACCTCAGACTCCCAAAGTGCTGGGATTATAGTTATTATTATTATTACTATACTTTAGGTTTTATGGTACATGTGCGCAATGTGCAGGTAAGTTACATATGTATACATGTGCCATGCTGGTGCGCTGCACCCACTAACTCGTCATCTAGCATTAGGTATATCTCCCAGTGCTATCCCTCCCCCCTCCCCCCACCCCACAACAGTCCCCAGAGTGTGATGTTCCCCTTCCTGTCTCCATGTGTTCTCATTGTTCAATTCCCACCTATGAGTGAGAATATGCAGTGTTTGGTTTTTTGTTCTTGCGATAGTTTACTGAGAAGGATGATTTCCAATTTCATCCATGTCCCTACAAAGGACATGAACTCATCATTTTTTATGGCTGCATAGTATTCCATGGTGTATATGTGCCACATTTTCTTAATCCAGTCTATCATTGTTGGACATGTGGGTTGGTTCCAAGTCTTTGCTATTGTGAATAATGTCGCAATAAACTTACGTGTGCATGTGTCTTTATAGCAGCATGATTTATAGTCCTTTGGGTATATACCCAGTAATGGGATGGCTGGGTCAAATGGTATTTCTAGTTCTAGATCCCTGAGGAATCGCCACACTGACTTCCACAATGGTTGAACTAGTTTACAGTCCCACCAACAGTGTAAAAGTGTTCCTATTTCTCCACATCCTCTCCAGCACCTGTTGTTTCCTGACTTTTTAATGACTGCCATTCTAACTGGTGTGAGATGGTATCTCATTGTGGTTTTGATTTGCATTTCTCTGATGGCCAGTGATGGTGAGCATTTTTTCATGTGTTTTTTGGCTGCATAAATGTCTTCTTTTGAGAAGTGTCTGTTCACGTCCTTCACCCACTTTTTGATGGGTTTGTTTGTTTTTTTCTTGTAAATTTGTTTGAGTTCATTGTAGATTCTGGATATTAGCCCTTTGTCAGATGAGTAGGTTGCGAAAATTTTCTCCCATTTTGTAGGTTGCCTGTTCACTCTGATGGTAGTTTCCTTTGCTGTGCAGAAGCTCTTTAGTTTAATGAGATCCCATTTGTCAATTTTGGCTTTTGTTGCCATTGCTTTTGGTGTTTTAGACATGAAGTCCTTGCCCATGCCTATGTCCTGAATGGTAATGCCTAGGTTTTCTTCTAGGGTTTTTATGGTTTTAGGTCTAACATTTAAGTCTTTAATCCATCTTGAATTGATTTTTGTATAAGGTGTAAGGAAGGGATCCAGCTTCAGCTTTCTACATATGGCTAGCCAGTTTTCCCAGCACCATTTATTAAATAGGGAATCCTTTCCCCATTTCTTGTTTTTCTCAGGTTTGTCAAAGATCAGATAGTTGTAGATATGTGGCATTATTTCTGACGGCTCTGTTCTGTTCCGTTGATCTATATCTCTGTTTTGGTACCAGTACCATGCTGTTTTGGTTACTATAGCCTTGTAGTATAGTTTGAAGTCAGGTAGTGTGATGCCTCCAGCTTTGTTCTTTTGGCTTAGGATTGACTTGGTGATGCAGGCTCTTTTTTGGTTCCATATGAACTTTAAAGTAGTTTTTTCCAATTCTGTGAAGAAAGTCATTGGTAGCTTGATGGGGATGGCATTGAATCTGTAAATTACCTTGGGAAGGATGGCCATTTTCACGATATTGATTCTTCCTACCCATGAGCATGGAATGTTCTTCCGTTTGTTTGTATCCTCTTTTATTTCCTTGAGCAGTGGTTTGTAGTTCTCCTTGAAGAGGTCCTTCACATCCCTTGTAAGTTGGATTCCTAGGTATTTGATTCTCTTTGAAGCAATTGTGAATGGGAGTTCACTCATGATTTGGCTCTCTGTTTGTCTGTTACTGATGTATAAGAATGCCTGTGATTTTTGTACATTGATTTTGTATCCTGAGACTTTGCTGAAGTTGCTTATCAGCTTAAGGAAATTTTGGGCTCAGACCGTGGGGTTTTCTAGATATACAATCATGTCATCTGCAAACAGGGACAATTTGACTTCCTGTTTTCCTAATTGAATACCCTTTATTTCCTTCTCCTGCCTGATGGCCCTGGCCAGAACTTCCAACACTATGTTGAATAGAAGTGGTGAGAGAGGGCATCCCTGTCTTGTGCCAGTTTTCAAAGGGAATGCTTCCAGTTTTTGCCCATTCAGTATGATTTTGGCTGTGGGTTTGTCATAGATAGCTCTTATTATTTTGAGATACATCCCATCAATACCTAATTTATTGAGAGTTGTTAGCATGAAGGGTTGTTGAATTTTGTCAAAGGCCTTTTCTGCATCTGTTGAGATAATCATGTGGTTTTTGTCTTTGGTTCTGTTTATATGCTGGATTACATTTATTGATTTGCATATATTGAACCAGCCTTGCATCCCAGGGATGAAGCCCACTTGATCATGGTGGATAAGCTTTTTGATGTGCTGCTGGATTTGGTTTGCCAGTATTTTATTGAGGATTTTTGCATCAATGTTCATCAAGGATATTGGTCTAAAATTCTCTTTTTTTGTTGTGTCTCTGCCAGGCTTTGGTATCAGGATGATGCTGGCCTCATAAAATGAGTTAGGGAGGATTCCCTCTTTTTCTATTGATTGGAGTAGTTTCAGAAGGAATGGTACCAGTTCCTCCTTGTACCTCTGGTAGAATTCGGCTGTGAACCCGTCTGGTCCTGGACTCTTTTTGGTTGGTAAGCTATTGATTATTGCCACAATTTCAGCTCCTGTTATTGGTCTATTCAGAGATTCAACTTCTTCCTGGTTTAGTCTTGGGAGGGTGTATGTGTTGAGGAATTTATCCATTTCTTCTAGATTTTCTGTTTATTTGCGTAGAGGTGTTTGTAGTATTCTCTGATGGTAGTTTGTATTTCTGTGGGATCGGTGGTGATATCCCCTTTATCATTTTTTATTGCATCTATTTGATTCTTCTCTCTTTTTTTCTTTATTAATCTTGCTAGCAGTCTATCAATTTTGTTGATCCTTTCAAAAAACCAGCTCCTGGATTCATTAATTTTTCGAAGGGTTTTTTGTGTCTCTATTTCCTTCAGTTCTGCTCTGATTTTAGTTATTTCTTGCATTCTGCTAGCTTTTGAATGTGTTTGCTCTTGCTTTTCTAGTTCTTTTAATTGTGATGTTAGGGTGTCAATTTTGGATCTTTCCTGCTTTCTCTTGTGGGCATTTAGTGCTATAAATTTCCCTCTACACACTGCTTTGAATGCATCCCAGAGATTCTGGTATGTTGTGTCTTTGTTCTCATTGGTTTCAAAGAACATCTTTATTTCTGCCTTCATTTCGTTATGTACCCAGTAGTCATTCAGGAGCAGGTTGTTCAGTTTCCATGTAGTTGAGCGGTTTTGAGTGAGATTCTTAATCCTGAGTTCTAGCTTGATTGCACTGATCTGAGAGATAGTTTGTTATAATTTCTGTTCTTTTACATTTATTGAGGAGAGCTTTACTTCCAAGTATGTGTTCAATTTTGGAATAGGTGTGGTGTGGTGCTGAAAAAAATGTATATTCTGTTGATTTGGGGTGGAGAGTTCTGTAGATGTCTATTAGGTCCGCTTGGTGCAGAGCTGAGTTCAATTCCTGGATATCCTTGTTGACTTTCTGTCTCGTTGATCTGTCTAATGTTGACAGTGGGGTGTTAAAGTCTCCCATTATTAATGTGTGGGAGTCTAAGTCTCTTTGTAGGTCACTCAGGACTTGCTTTATGAATCTGGGTGCTCCTGTATTGGGTGCATATATATTTAGGATAGTTTGCTCTTCTTGTTGAATTAATCCCTTTACCATTATGTAATGGCCTTCTTTGTCTCTTTTGATCTCTGTCGGTTTAAAGTGTGTTTTATCAGAGACTAAGATTGCAATCCCTGCCTTTTTTTGTTTTCCATTTGCTTGGTAGATCTTCCTCCATCCTTTTATTTTGAGCCTATGTGTGTCTCGGCACATGAGATGGCTTTCCTGAATACAGCACACTGATGGGTCTTGACTCTTTATCCAATTTGCCAGTCTGTGTCTTTTCATTGGAGCATTTAGTCCATTTACATTTAAAGTTAATATTGTTATGTGTGAATTGGATCCTGTCATTATGATGTTAGCTGGTCATTTTGCTCGTTAGTTGATGCAGTCTCTTCCTAGTCTCGATGGTCTTTACATTTTGGCATGATTTTGCAGTGGCTGGTACCGGTTGTGCCTTTCCATGTTTAGCGCTTCCTTCAGGAGCTCTTTTAGGGCAGGCCTGGTGGTGACAAAATCTCTCAGCATTTGCTTGTCTGTAAAGTATTATATTTCTCCTTCACTTATGAAGCTTAGTTTGGCTGGATATGAAATTCTGGGTTGAAAATTCTTTTCTTTAAGAATGTTGAATATTGGCCCCCACTCTCTTCTGGCTTGTAGGGTTTCTGCTGAGAGATCTGCTGTTAGTCTGATGGGCTTCCCTTTGATGGTAACCCAACCTTTCTCTCTGGCTGCCCTTAACATTTTTTCCTTCATTTCAACTTTGGTGAATCTGACAATTATGTGTCTTGGAGTTGCTCTTCTCGAGGAGTATCTTTGTGGCGTTCTCTGTATTTCCTGAATCTGAATGTTGGCCTGCCTTGCTAGATTGGGGAAGTTCTCCTGGATAATATCCTGCAGAGTGTTTTCCAACTTGGTTCCATTCTCCCCGTCACTTTCAGGTACACCAGTCAGACGTAGATTTGGTCTTTTCACATAGTCCCACATTTCTTGGAGGCTTTGCTCGTTTCTTTTTATTCTTTTTTCTCTAAACTTCCCTTCTCACTTCATTTCATTCATTTCATCTTCTAGGGCTGATACCCTTTCTTCCATTTGATCGCATCGGCTCCTGAGGCTTCTGCATTCTTCACGTAGTTCTCGAGCCTTGGTTTTCAGCTCCATCAGCTCCTTTAAGCACTTCTCTGTATTGGTTATTCTAGTTATACATTCTTCTAAATTTTTTTCAAAGTTTTCAACTTCTTTGCCTTTGGTTTGAATATCCTCCCATAGCTCGGAGTAATTTGATCGTCTGAAGCCTTCTCTCAGCTCGTCAAAGTCATTCTCCATCCAGCTTTGTTCTGTTGCTGGTGAGGAACTGCGTTCCTTTGGAGGAGGAGAGGTACTCTGCTTTTTAGAGTTTCCAGTTTTTCTGCTCTGTTTTTTCCCCATCTTTGTGGTTTTATCTACTTTTGGTCTTTGATGATGGTGATGTACAGATGGGTTTTTGGTGTGGATGTCCTTTCTGTTAGTTTTCCTTCTAACAGACAGGACCCTCAGCTGCAGGTCTGTTGGAGTACCTGGCAGGCCTTGTGAGGTGTCAGTCTGCCCCTGCTGGGGGATGCCTCCCAGTTAGGCTGCTCGGGGGTCAGGGGTCAGGGACCCACTTGAGGAGGCAGTCTGCCCATTCTCAGATCTCCAGCTGTGTGCTGGGAGAACCACTGCTCTCCTCAAAGCTGTCAGACAGGGACATTTAAGTCTGCAGAGGTTACTGCTGTCTTTTTGTTTGTCTGTGCCCTGCCCCCAGAGGTGGAGCCTACAGAGGCAGGCAGGCCTCCTTGAGCTGTGGTGGGCTCCACCCAGTTCAAGCTTCCAGGCTGCTTTGTTTACCTAAGCGAGCCTGGGCAATGGCAGGCGCCCCTCCCCCAGCCTCGCTGCCAACTTGCTGTTTGATCTCAGACTGCTGTGCTAGCAATCAGCGAGACTCCGTGGGCATAGGACTCTCTGAGCCAGGTGCGGGCTATACTCTCCTGGGGCACCCTTTCCTAAGCCCATCGGAAAAGCACAGTATTCGGGTGGGAGTGGCCCGATTTTCCAGGTGCCGTCTGTCACCCCTGGAAAGGGAACTCCCTGACCCCTTGCATTTCCCGAGTGAGGCAATGCTGCACCCCTGCTTCGGCCGGTGCACGGCGCACTCACCCACTGACCTGCGCCGACTGTCTGGCACTCCCTAGTGAGATGAACACGGTACCTCAGATGGAAATGCAGAAATCACCCGTCTTCTGCGTCACTCACGCTGGGAGCTGTAGACCGGAGCTGTTCCTATTCGGCCATCTTGCGCCTGATGTCTTTTTCATACCGTCTTACCCTCAGGAAAAGGGACACACTCGGGTTCTGGTCAGAACCCTCCTCCTAGCCTCCATTCTGGCCTTGACCTCATTCTCTAAAGCTATAAAAGTAATAAGTTGAATAATACTCTGAACAGAGAGCTCCTGCAGCTCTGAGTTTTCATGGTTCCAAGAGCACAAATGAAATAAGAGCATCACCTAAATGTTATAGTAACGTGACACTCGACTGTTGTCTAGCCTGTGTGTGTGCATGCATGTTTTAGTATTCTGGGAAGATGAGAATTACAGTGAATGTGCTTCCAAGCAATGACAAACAATAAAACTGAGTGCAATATGGCTGACCATCTCTATGGCAACCTCTGTTGACCTGTGTATGCATGTTTTATTCATTTTGGTACACCACACTTTAAAATATAAATGATCTTATGTTGATAATCATGCATTTGTGACCATCAGTTATTTGTGACCGTGACAACTCTGCTATTGTTTTTGCTCTGGAATCTTAAAAAAAGCTGTGGAGGAGTTTGGGGGAGAAGACACCAGGAGAGAGATGCTTCATTTTAACCTTCTCTGGAACAAAAAGGTGATTACTTCAGAAAAAGATGACTTCAGTATCTACTTCCTCCCACCACCCCCATGAGCTTTTCATGGTGATGTAGAAATACCTGAGTTGGCCCTGTCCTTTAAGCACTGACATTGGGCTGCCACTTCTGTTCTGTCACCCAGGTGGGAGCACAGGGGCACAATCACAGCTCATTGCAGCCTCCATCTCCCAGGCTTAAAGGATCCTCCCACCTCAGCCTCATGAGTAGCTGGGACTACAAGCATGCACCACCTTGCCTGGCCAATTTTTAAATATTTTGTAGAGATGGAGTCTCACTACTTTGCCCAGGCTGGTCTTGAACTCTTGGGCCCAGTTTTCCCACTTTCACCTCCCAGAATGCTAGGATTGCAGGCATGAGTCACTGCACCCGACCACCTTCTGTATTTAAATGAGTCTGGGGGAATCTTTTTGGTGAGAGATTCTGTTGTTTTATGCTTATTTGGGACAACTCTTTGAGGGCCTCAATTGCTAATGTCTCATCATGGTAATTTAAGAACTGCTATGAAGCATTTTCAACAGCAGTTTAATCATCATTAAACCAGATGACCACACAAACTCTGATGTGGCAAACCTGAGGCATCCTGAAGTCACAACTAAGACAATGAGTTATAGATTTAGACTATGGCTGGGTGCCATGGCTCATGACTGTAATCCTGACGATTTGGGAGATCAAGGTGGGTGGATCGCTTGAGACTGGGAGTTCAAGAACAGCCTTGCTATGTTAGCAAGACTCCATTTCTACAGATAATTTGTTTTAAAAATTAGCCAGGTGTGGTGACAGTTGCCTGTGGTCCCAGCTGCTCAGGAGGCTGAGGCAGGAGAATTAGTGCTTAAGCCCAGGAGGTTAAGGCTGCAGTGAGACAAGGTTGCACCACTGCACTCCAGCTTGGGTAATAGAGCAGGACTCTGTCTCTTAAAAAACATTAGATTCAGGCCACAACATCTGCAAGGCACCAGCATTTGAGAAGTCGCTTTTCTCCATGGTCTGGCATTGGTTTTCATCCTGGTATTAGAAATGCATCAGTGCTCCCTAGGGAAGTAGCAAGTGTCACTAGCAACTGCCAGTGTGT
Organism: Pongo pygmaeus; assembly: GCF_028885625.2. Lineage (NCBI taxonomy): Eukaryota > Metazoa > Chordata > Mammalia > Primates > Hominidae > Pongo > Pongo pygmaeus. The sequence continues at coordinate 43,329,519 of NC_072391.2, forward strand.
GACAACTGCCAGTGTGTGGCAACTGCCAATGTGTTGTGAAAATGCACATTATAAGAAAGAGCCAGACAGGGCCCGAGTCACTCCGTGACCCATGGGCTGTGACAAAGATGTCATGGTGGCCACAGGAAGCACGATTGTTTTCTCCTTGTACATTGCAGGGCACTGGAGGTTGAAGGCATGTCTTGTGCTGTTGTCCCAGAAGCTGGCGCTTTCTCAAGGGCTCTTTTCTTGTGATACCTGAACAACCACGCAGAAAATGGTTACTCTCCAAAACTATTGTGAAAAAACAATGCTGTGGGCTTGAATGCTCCATCACAGTTTTCATCTCATCAAGAAACCCTAGGCCAAGCTTGGGCAACCCTAGGCCAACAGGTCACATATGGCCCAGGACAGCTTTAAGTGCAGCCCAATACAAATGTATAAACTTTCTTAAAACATTATGAGATTTTTTGCATTTTTTTTAGCTCATCAGCTATCATTAGTGTTAGTGTATTTTATGTGTGGCCCAAGACAATTCTTCCAATATGGCCCAGGGAAGTCAAAATATTGGCCAGCCCTACCTAGGCTTTTCCAATTTAGCCCTTCCACATTTCCCACAGCAGCACAGTCTGTCACACTGGTCTCAATGGCCAGCAGGGCTTTCCTTCACAGACTCAGAGCCGTGGTCACTAAAGTGTTCAAAAGTGATGTTAACATATTCAAGACTCTTTCTTAGGGCTTGAGGGTTCCAGCAAACATCTCTGCCATCTGTCTGCCTGCTTTCCTGCTGTTTCTGTTACTCTTGAAATTCTGACATCATATCCCATGGTCAAAGCAACTGACATCTGTGGCTACTAGAACTTTCTTTTTTTTTTTCTTTTCTTCCTTTCTTTTCTTTTTTCTTCTCTCTCTCTCTCTCTTTTTTTGTTTTTTGTTTTTCGTTTTTTGTTTTTGTTTTTGTTTTGGTAAGATAGGGTTTCATCATGTTGCCCAGGCTTTTCTTGAACTCCTGAACTCAGGAAATCCACCTGCCTCGGCCTCCCAAAGTTCTAGGGTTACAAGTGCGGGCCACTGAGCTTGGGCCACTACTAGAACTTTCTTCCTGATTTTCCCACTCTGCATTTCATGCTGCTATCGATGAAACTCAGCTTCTTATTTCTAGGCACTCTCAGAGTAAGAATCCATAGGAGGCTTTGATTCTCAGAGCATATAACCCCATCTTTCCTCTGGTTCTGACATAGTTTTCTGTGCCCTTGTTACTGTGGTTATACCCAGAGAAGTAGCATTATGTTTGCATTTGTAAAAATTCCTACTTTTCCCCACAAAGGGACTTCACCATGGTTGGCTGTTTTAACAGACAACGTGTAATACGTACCATACATTCGTTTTCTGAGTCCTTGAAAATAATTTTTGGCTTCTGATCTGCTATATTGTTCTTCCCAGCTACAGTTTTTGGAAGTACAGCAGAATAACTTGCTACTCTTTTGAAGGTCGTAATAATAAAACAAAACACACCCTTTTCTATCATCACCCAAAAAGCCTTAATGCATGCAACAAAGATTGTGAAATGGTCAGGGAATAGTTTGTGATACAGAAAGGATGTCTTTGTTTTTTGGCAAAAAGCTGGAACATGAATACCTACAGCACAACAGGATTGTGACCTACCTTCCTTCCTTCCTTCCTTCCTTCCCTCCCTTCTTCCCTCCCTCTCTCCCTCCCTCCCTTGTTGCCTCCCTCTCTCCCTCCCTCCCTCCTCTCTCTCTCACTCTCTCTCTTCTCCCCCCCGCCCCCAGGCTGGAGTGCAGTGGCACGACCTCGGCTCACTGCAACCTCCACTCCCTGGTTCAAACAATTCTCCTGCCTCAGCCTTCTGAGTAGCTGAGACTGCAGGTGTGTGTCACCACAAGTGGCTAATTTTTGTATTTTTAGCAGAGACAGGGTTTCACCATGTTGGCCAGGCTGGTCTCGAACTCCTGACCTCAGGTTATCCACCAACCTCGGTCTCCCAAAGTGCTGGGATTATAGGCATGAGCCACTGTGCCCAGCCTTGACCTGCTTTCTTAATATGAAACAGTTTAAATTACTTTCAACTTTAGTGTTAAATGGATTTTTTTTGGCTTTCAAATTCTTTCAAAAGTTAATAATCCAAGTGTGGCGGGAGTGGTATTATTTTAGTAGTTAGATGAATGAGCTACCAGATCCCAGTATTTCCCACTTTACCAAATAAAAGAGCATCCTGTGGAATTCTGCTAAACCAATACAGGCCTTTCCACTGAGCAATAGTGACAAAGGTGTCTAAATATGTGAACTAGTGGCATTAAAAAAATTAATAATATTATAATACAAAGATGGCCCCTCTAAATTGCCCAGCCTGGTCTTGAACTCCTGGCCTCAAGTGAAGGACAGCCTTGGCCTCTCAAAATGCTGGGATTATAGGTGTGAGCCACCATGACTGATGGTGGCATTTTTGTCTTCTTCAAGGAAAACATTAAAAGATGAGTTGGATAACTTTGTGAAAATTTTTGTTTCTTAATGACTATTTTGAAAGTATTTTAGAGAGAGATTGAAGGACTTTCTGTGAAATGCCAAGACTAGCTGCTCTGAGAGATGATGAGAAAGAGTCCACTAAGGAAAGTCAGGAAAGCAGGTGGACACCTGCAGGATTACAGCCCTCATCTGCCGGACATTAATCAATTCTGCAGTGAATATGATTTACATTATTAGAGTGCAGTTGCAACATTTTTATAAATGTTTAGGCTGGACTTTTGAACATTCAGATTTCATTAAATAGACAGTATATTAAAATGATTTGGCCAGGCATAGTGGCTCACACCTATAATTCCAGCACTTTTTGAGGCTGAGGCTGGCAGGTCGCTTGAGCCTAGGAGTTTGAGACCAGCATGGGCAACATGGTGAAACCCCATCTCTACTAAAAATAGAAAAATGATTCAGGTGTGGTGGTCCATGCCTGTAGTTCCAGCTACTCAGGAGGCTGAGCTGGGAGAATCACTTGAGCCAGGGAGGTGGAGTCTACAGTGAACCAAGATTATGCCCCTTCACTGCAGCCAGTGAAAAGAGCGAGACTGTATTTTAATATTTCCTTATAAATTGCATTTTCAGGATCAATTCTACATATTACAATAGCTCCAAACATTTTCTTGGGGAAAATGGTGTGAGGTGTGTTATATGACTTCTGTACTTCCACATATAGGCCTATATTGCTAAGTGTATAGATATTTTCTGAAAGTCTGCGGTTCCTAGAAATCTAAGTTTTAGGAAAGCATTTGTGCTCCATGTCTTCTTTATTTTTGCTTATGGAATTAGGATTTTCTTGCTGCAAGTAACAGAATATTTGACCTGCAGTGTCCAAGATAATAGAAGTTTGTTTTTTTCGACATCAAGGAGTCCAGTGTTGTTTTAATGGCTCAACAATGTCAAGCTTCTGGGCCAATTTTGTAAGGATTTTCTTAGCTTAGACCTGGTGCCTGAGAGCTTTGATACTGGATTCCCAATGACAATGTCCAGTGCAACAACAGTGGAGTGAAGATTTATCCAGAAGAAGGGTTTATCCCAAAAATGCCCTGGCAGACACTTCCCTGTATGTCTCATTGGCCATGATTGGGTCACATGCCCATGTCCTAACAATTACTGGTTGGTTTGCAAAATGAGTCTCTGTTGCTTAAAACTTTTGTAATAGAAAGACAGCTGCACCAGCAAGGAAAGAAAGGAGAGGAAAGGGCTTCATAAGAAACCCACTCTCCTATCTCGTGCTCTCATTTGAGCACGTTATTTTTGGGATTAGGAGAGTGATTACACACTATTGCATAATCAATGGTTCTAATGCAGATTTCTCTCCATCAAAGAGCATCTTTTTACTCTCACAGAGATAAGAAATGCATGTATAAGTGATATACTGACAGAAAAAAAAGAGAAAAAGCATGTGTCATTTATAAAATGAACACCAGCATGCTAGAAAGCATTTCTAGGAAAGTCGTGGTATAACTTTGTGCCCTATGCTTCTGAGAGAGTATGTTCTGTGTTGCGTAAACTCATGTTTGCTTTTCTCATTTCCTTCCTGTTTACCTGGGTGCCCCACACCGTTCTGTCTAGCAGTGGCCTCTGAATAGCTCTGGTAGGACGCACTCTCACTTGAGTTGTAGACACAGCCCTTCCTAAAAAGGCTTTCCCCCACTGAGTCCACTGCACACACCCATTACTGGTAGCACCTGTGTGTGGCAGGGGCACTGGACATTAGTTGAAGCATGTCTCATGTCATTTCCCCCAGAGAGATATCCATTTGTGTAGAATAAAACTATTTCACCAACCCTTTCAGAGAAAGGGGTTCTGGGCTGGGAGAGACAGGAAGTCTCTGGGGGCCCCAGTCCTTCTCATTCCTGGCATCACAGGGATTAAGATCGTACCTGTTATGTTCCCTCCAGAGATGAAGTCTGGTGAGTCTTCATCAACTAGTCTCTGGGTCAGTCTTGAAAATGTTGGAAGACTTCTTTCTTGCTATTAGACTCTACCTCTTTTGCCTCCTATAGCCATAGCTAGTTTCCCAATGAACAAGTTTGTGCTGAATTATAAATCATTTAGGATGGCTAAATATAAAGTAGTGGAAGATTTTTTTTAAAATACAAGCTCCACTTAATCACCTTGCAGGCTCAGGTGGTTTGTGCCCCTGCCTGAGGCACCTGGTGGGACGGGCACTCACCACTGGGGCTTCTCTCCTGGTATCTTATCTTGCAAGGTTGAGTTTCCCAACAGGTGTGCTGTGCATTCATCCTGAGCCAGCTGTTTTTATGCCAAACCTATTTATGGTACTGCCATTTGTCATTGTATTTATGTAGTATAATGAAATATTCTAAAAATGAATGAAATATTTTAAGAGTTAGTATGACTATAGAATAATAGCAAAAAAATGAAAATCACTGCCAAATTAGCTAATTAGCTGTAAACAAGATGACTGTAAATGGTGTGGGATTTTTTTTTAAGGAGTAGAAGGATCATGCACAAAGATAACCTTCATGGGTCTTAAGTTCTTGCCTTATTCTATAGTAACCAAAACCTTGAAGTTTTAGATGATCATTAAGAGTTGGTTTTTGCCAAAAAGAAAAAAAAAAGTCTCTGTTGCCTGTAGAACAAGACTCAAAAGTGAGAGTTTTAGCTCTACAGCTAAAGCTTGGAAATTAATATATATTTCCTTTTTTTGAATTAAAATAAACTGGTTAAAAAGCACTTTTTGAATTGTTTTTCTCTTTAACTGTATTTTTAAATTAAATTTTAAAAGTTAAGAGTTTTTGCTGTATCCCTTCCTTCATACCTGGCATTTTTCTGTTTGAGATGCCTTGGGATCTGGCAGCGAATGCCAAACAAGATGCTCCCTGGCTGAACTGTGTGGAGACCAGCTCCTGTCTCCTAGTCCATTGCAGAGAAGGCAGGTCCAGGTGTGGGCAGGAGCAGGTGATGTGTTCTACGGATCCTGGACACCATGGCAACCCTGGGTCAACTGGTAGGCCCAGCAGGAACACCCAGTCCTACTCTGTTCAGTTCAAGGCCTGGAGCACTTCATCACCTTCAGAGATGCCAGCATGTCCCCATCCTTGCTCTGACCAGAAACTCAGTCAGTCTTGCTTAGGCTTAGGATTTCACAAATGGAGCTCCCTCACCCAGCAAATCAAAAGCTGGGCTGTTTTGAAAAAGATGTGGAAGGGCTTTGAGTTTGTAAACAAATGTTTCTTCCCCGAAACTCTCTGTATAATTATGAACATTTCCTATTTGTAAGTTCTCCTAACAGTGTGGATTTAATTTTGTTTCCTTTTGAATTTTAAAAGCTCCTGTATACCCAGTTGCTATGCCATTTTTCCCTATGCACACCGGCATGTGTACATCAACGTGCACTTTACATATCTGCTATTTATACTCAGTCTAAAACTAACTGATTTCAATCTGACACCAAACTTTTCAAACTCTATTGTGAATTATTACATAATTTTATAAATGTATTTCTATTATACCTATATTTTGGCTAACAATATAACTTTAAATAAGTCCCTGCAAACCATGGTTTTTTTTATTTTTTTATTTTTTTATTATTATACTTCAAGTTCTAGGGTACATGTGCACAACGTGCAGGTTTGTTACATATGTATACATGTGCCATGTTTGTGTGCTGCACCCATTAACTCATCATTTACATTAGGTATATCTCCTAATGCTATCCCTCCCCCTTCCCCCACCCCACAACAGGTCCCGGGGTATGATGTCCCCCTTCTTGTGTCCAAGTATTCTCATTGTTCAATTCCCACCTATGAGTGAGAACATGCGATGTTTGGTTTTTTGTTCTTGCAATAGTTTGCTGAGAATGATAGTTTCCAGCTTCATCCATGTCCCTACAAAGGACATGAACTCATCATTTTTTATGGCTGCATAGTATTCCATGGTGTATATGTGCCACATTTTCTTAATCCAGTCTATCGTTTTTGGACATTTGGGTTGGTTCCAGGTCATTGCTATTGTGAATAGTGCTGCAATAAACATACGTGTTCATGTGTCTTTATAGCAGCATGATTTATAATCCTTTGGGTATATACCCAGTAATAGGATGGCTGGGTCAAATGGTATTTCTAGTTCTAGATCCCTGAGAAATCGCCACACTGTCTTCCACAATGGTTGAACCAGTTTGAAAACCACAGTTTTCATACAATTCAGTCAAACTGAAGGTAAATGTTACGATACTGTTGGGAAGGAAGTGTTCAGTGATGTGTGTATCAGTGTCGGGGGTCCTGTGAAGATGAAGGGCGGTAACATTGTTTCCTGACAACACTCACTACTCTAATGAAAAAGAGACATTATTACAGTGATTTCTGCCTAACTGGATGTTATATACTTGGCCCCTCCAAGCAGTGACATTTCCTTTTCACATCAATGATCCAAGTTCAAATCACATTTTCTATGTGACAACAGTAGGCTGTCATGGGTGAAATGAAACTTGTCAGTTTCAGACATAACAGCAAGTGCTGATTTTTAACACTGACACTGTCAGAATTAAGACTGTCATTTCTGGGAGTGAGAATGAAAATAAATGTATAATTAAATCTATCAAATATGTGTTGGTTATTAAATGTGTGTGACCAGTTAAAGATATGTTATTTTTGGGACCCTAGTGTGTAACAGCAATGAGAGGTGGCTGATCCTTCACTGGAGTCCTCATTCCTCAAAAGAGGCTTCTACAGTGGTTGGGACTTAAGCTGTAAAACGCTGGCTCTTACGAAGCTTTGTGGTCTAAAGGAGGAATGATTTAGAGTTCTCATAACTTTATTTCTTTCAAGCCATCCCTAACTAATCTACTTGATATATATGAGACAATATGAAAATTAAAAAACTATAGAAATAACTGTAATTTTAAATATGTATATTTAATTTATATATTTTAAAATATATGCAACTTTGTAAAATATCAATTTACAGGGTTTTCAATTTTTTCTTTACTTTTTTTTTTTTTTGAGATAGAGTCTCACTCTATCGCCCAGACTGGAATGCAATGGTGTGATCTCAGCTCACTGTAACCCGCTTGCTGGGTTCAAGTGATTCTCCTGCCTCAGCCTCCTGCGTAGCTGGGATTACAAGCATGCACCACCATGCCTGGCTAATTTTTGTATTTTTAGTAGAGACGGGCTTTCACCATGGTGGTCAGGCTGGTCTCAAACTCCTGACCTCATGATCCGCCCACCTCAGCCTCTCAAAGTGCTAGGATTACAGACTGAGCCAACCACACCCAGCCAGGGTTTTCAATTATAAAGTGTATGTATGGAGGAGTAAAGTATGACATTGATGAATGAGTCTTTACTGAGTGCTGTTTTCTTTTTTTTCTTTTTATTATTATTATTATTATTATTATTATTATTATACTTTAGGCTCTATGGTACATGTGCGCAACGTGCAGGTAAGTTACATATGTATACATGTGCCATGCTGGTGCGCTGCACCCACCAACTCGTCATCTAGCATTAGGTATATCTCCCAATGCTATCCCTCCCCCCTCCCCCCACCCCACAACAGTCCCCAAAGTGTGATGTTCCCCTTCCTGTGTCCATGTGTTCTCATTGTTCAATTCCCACCTATGAGTGAGAATATGCGGTGTTTGGTTTTTTGTTCTTGCGATAGTTTACTGAGAATGATGATTTCCAATTTCATCCATGTCCCTACAAAGGACGTGAACTCATCATTTTTTATGGCTGCATAGTATTCCATGGTGTATATGTGCCACATTTTCTTAATCCAGTCTATCATTGTTGGACATTTGGGTTGGTTCCAAGTCTTTGCTATTGTGAATAATGCCGCAATAAACATACGTGTGCATGTGTCTTTATAGCAGCATGATTTATAGTCCTTTGGGTATATACCCAGTAATGGGATGGCTGGGTCAAATGGAATTTCTAGTTCTAGATCCCTGAGGAATCGCCACACTGACTTCCACAATGGTTGAACTAGTTTACAGTCCCACTAACAGTGTAAAAGTGTTCCTATTTCGCCACATCCTCTCCAGCACCTGTTGTTTCCTGACTTTTTAATGAATGCCATTCTAACTGGTGTGAGATGGTATCTCATTGTGGTTTTGATTTGCATTTCTCTGATGGCCAGTGATGGTGAGCATTTTTTCATGTGTTTTTTGGCTGCATAAATGTCTTCTTTTGAGAAGTGTCTGTTCATGTCCTTTGCCCACTTTTTGATGGGGTTGTTTGTTTTTTTCTTGTAAATTTGTTGGAGTTCATTGTAGATTCTGGATATTAGCCCTTTGTCAGATGAGTAGGTTGCGAAAATTTTCTCCCATTTTGTAGGTTGCCTGTTCACTCTGATGGTAGTTTCCTTTGCTGTGCAGAAGCTCTTTAGTTTAATGAGATCCCATTTGTCAATTTTGGCTTTTGTTGCCATTGCTTTTGGTGTTTTAGACATGAAGTCCTTGCCCATGCCTATGTCCTGAATGGTATTGCCTAGGTTTTCTTCTAGGGTTTTTATGGTTTTAGGTCTAACATTTAAGTCTTTAACCCATCTTGAATGAATTTTTGTATAAGGTGTAAGGAAGGGATCCAGTTTCAGCTTTCTCCATATGGCTAGCCAGTTTTCCCAGCACCATTTATTAAATAGGGAATCCTTTCCCCATTGCTTGTTTTTCTCAGGTTTGTCAAAGATCAGATAGTCGTAGATATGCGGTGTTATTTCTGAGGGCTCTGTTCTGTTCCATTGGTCTATATCTCTGTTTTGGTACCAGTACCATGCTGTTTTGGTTACTGTAGCCTTGTAGTATAGTTTGAAGTCAGGTAGCATGATGCCTCCAGCTTTGTTCTTTTGGCTTAGGATTGACTTGGCGATGAGGGCTCTTTTTTGGTTCCATATGAACGTTAAAGTGGTTTTTTCCAATTCTGTGAAGAAAGCCATTGGTAGCTTGATGGGAATGGCATTGAATCTATAAATTACCTTGGGCAGTATGGCCATTTTCACAATATTGATTCTTCCTACCCATAAGCATGGAATGTTCTTCCATTTCTTTGTATCCTCTTTTATTTCATTGAGCAGTGATTTATAGTTCTCCTTGAAGAGGTCCTTCACATCCCTTGTAAGTTGGATCCCTTCCTTACACCTTATACAAAAATCAATTCAAGATGGATTAAAGACTTAAATGTTAGACCTAAAACCATAGAAACCCTAGAAGAAAACCTAGGCAACACCATTCAGGACATAGGCATGGGCAAGGACTTCATGTCTAAAACGCCAAAAGCAATGGCAACAAAAGCCAAAATTGACAAATGGGATCTCATTAAACTAAAGAGCTTCTGCACAGCAAAGGAAACTACCATCAGAGTGAACAGGCAACCTACAAAATGGGAGAAAATTTTCACAACCTACTCATCTGACAAAGGGCTAATATCCAGAATCTACAATGAACTCCAACAAATTTACAAGAAAAAAACAAACAACCCCATCAAAAAGTGGGCAAAGGACATGAACAGACACTTCTCAAAAGAAGACATTTATGCAGCCAAAAAACACATGAAAAAATGCTCACCATCACTGGCCATCAGAGAAATGCAAATCAAAACCACAATGAGATACCATCTCACACCAGTTAGAATGGCAATCATTAAAAAGTCAGGAAACAACAGGTGCTGGAGAGGATGTGGCGAAATAGGAACACTTTTACACTGTTGGTGGGACTGTAAACTAGTTCAACCATTGTGGAAGTCAGTGTGGCGATTCCTCAGGGATCTAGAACTAGAAATTCCATTTGACCCAGCCATCCCATTACTGGGTATATACCCAAAGGACTATAAATCATGCTGCTATAAAGACACATGCACACGTATGTTTATTGCGGCATTATTCACAATAGCAAAGTCTTGGAACCAACCCAAATGTCCAACAATGATAGACTGGATTAAGAAAATGTGGCACATATACACCATGGAATACTATGCAGCCATAAAAAATGATGAGTTCACGTCCTTTGTAGGGACATGGATGAAATTGGAAATCATCATTCTCAGTAAACTATCGCAAGAACAAAAAACCAAACACCGCATATTCTCACTCATAGGTGGGAATTGAACAATGAGAACACATGGACACAGGAAGGAGAACATCACACTTTGGGGACTGTTGTGGGGTGGGGGGAGGGGGGAGGGATAGCACTGGGAGATATACCTAATGCTAGATGACGAGTTGGTGGGTGTAGTGCACCAGCATGGCACATGTATACATATGTAACTTACCTGCACGTTGCGCGCATGTACCATAGAGCCTAAAGTATAAGAATAATGATAATAATAATAATAATAATAATAAAAAGAAAATTAAAAAAAAGAGTTTCACATACAGGGGAGATGTTAGAACTGGGGATGGTACAACTGATGTTTGAAGCCATGAGAAAGGAATAATGGGGAGGAAGCTCTTTAGAAAAAAATCACATTTGTGCATTAGAAATGACGACATGGTCTTCTAATTGAGTCTTTGATGCCCTTTCTATGTAAAGCCAACAGTGAGAATTTACCACTTCAAACTGTTCTAGTAGAGTGATGGTAGTGTGCTCTTAAATGTCTGCTGTCAGGAACTCAATCCATTCATGGCAAGCATCACATGTACTTACAATAACTAGCAGTATACAATCTGCAATAATGGAACAGAATCAAGGAAAGGGGCCTGAGTAGAGAGTGAAGAGTCACTAGCCGCTGTTCCCACCAGCTAAGCTTGATTTAGTCCAAACACACAAGTCAGTTCTTTGATGAATTTTCCTATTTATACTTTTTTGTTTGTTCTTTTTGGCATGTCATAATTTGCCTCAATTAAAGCATGATAACACTTGTAAATAAAGGTATATTCATCTTCCTAATTCAACTTGAAATGTGTTTATTCTTTTTTAACCTCTCTTAGCATTTAAGATTATTTCTTAAAAAAAAGAAAACATGATATTAGGCTACATATGCCATGCATAAAGCACCTGGCTAGATGGTATTCAACAAAATGTGCACATAGGTTAAAAACTGAGAAAACATCTAGCAAGATATTCCAAAATCTGACAACTTATACAGTGTGTAATAAGAACACAATTTAGTATTAGTGATTTTAATATTATGGATGGTGATATGGTTGGCTCTGTGTCCCCACCCAAATCTCATCTTGAATTCTAATCCCTATAATCCCCATAATCCCCACATGTCAAGGGAGAGACATGTGGCAGTAATTGAACCATGGGGGTGGTTTCCCTAGTGCTGTTCTTGTGATAATGAGTTACTTCTCATGAGATCTGATGGTTTTATAAAAGGCTCTCCCAACTTCGTTCAGCACTTCTCCTTTCTGCTGCCTTGTAAAGAAGGTGCCTTGATTCCCCTTCACCTTCCGCCACAATTGTAAGTTTCCTGAGGCCTTCCCAGCCATGCTGAATTGTGAGTCAGTTAAACTTCTTTATAAATTACCCAGTCTCTGGCAGTTCTTTATAGCAGTATGAAAATGAACTAATAAAGATGGATTTTAAAATCTGTGTAATAAGTGGACATTTTGATTTTCTCTAACGATCAGTTAAATGCAAGTAGATCTGTAAGAGTTTTATGTTTTTTTCTGGGTACTCCAAGATGAAGATTAAGTTCCAGGTTCAGCTTTACGTTGCAGAAGAATATATAAAGCAGGGGAAATACTGAAAGACTTACGGTATCAACACAAATATGCCATTGCCCAAAATGTGTTTGTGTAGACTAAAGGTTGCATTGTAAACTGGATGTTACAGTATTCCTGTTGAATCGCTGAGCAAGGCAGTGTGCTAGAGGGAAACCAGAAAAAAAAAAACCTGGGTTTTATATGTTGTCCTTCCATTGACAAACTCTACGACCTTGGACATCTTATATCTTAAAAGCTGGACACAAAGATAATCTCAAACATCATGCACAGGGCAGGGTACACAATGGGTTCTATTAAAAAAAATAGCTGTTATTGTCCAGCGAGGTGGCTCATGCCTGTAATCCCAGCAATTTGGGAGGCTGAGGCGGGTGGATCACCTAACATCAGGCGTTCAAGACAAGCCTGACCAACATGGCAAAACCCCGTCTCCACTAAAAATATAAAAATTAGCCAGGTGTGATGATGCATGCCTGTAATCCCAGCTACTTGGGAGGCTAAGGCAGAGGAACTGGTTGAATCCAGGAGGCGGTGGTTGTAGTGAGCCGAGATTGTAATGTTGCACTCCAGCCTGGGCATGGAGTGAGACTCCATGTCACAAACAAACAAACAAACAAAACTGTTATTACAGTTGATCGTTTAAATTGAAAGCACCAGGTAACAGAAACTGCTGAATTGAGTCACACATGGTAACAACATGAGACAACAAGTAGAAATGTCATGTTCTAAGAGGGGTGCCACATAAAGACAGATTTTAAATATGATGCATACTGGTCACATGATGTCTTGGGTGCACAGACATGAACTATGTAACTTCTATAAATAATGAACCATTTTTTACACCATTTTTCCATAGCATTTGTTATAGCCATATGTTTCTAAGTAAAGTCAGTTTGTCTTAGATCTAAAGAAACTTGTTCTAGGGAAAGTCATTAAAATCTTTTCTAAAATCAAAACAAACTTCCAAAATAATTTTCCATGCTCTGAAACTAAAGGCCAAGTAAATCATGCAACAACTTTTCAGTAGCTCCAAACTCAATAGTCACTGCACTGTGTTAAAGCCATCCTGTCCCTTACAATGTTAGGTATTCAGGTATTAAAATCTGAATCAGAGTTGCCTCCTTAGTGCAGGAGGCAGCGTGTCAGTCTCATAAAATCTTAATTTGAAAATGTCTTTGTCATAACCACAATATTGTTTAACATTGCAACAACTATTATTTCAGGAAGGCAATTTGCAGAACACATTTGAAATATATTACTCTAGAGGAAAGAGGAAAATAATTTGGGGAATGGCAAAGTGAAAGTAAAATCATTTCTTTAATATATGGTGAGAAGACTCATATACACATATACATGCTTCTAATATATGATAGAGAAGTATCTAATTTAATCTGGGAGCATAGTAAAGTGACAGGTTCTGTTCTTAGGAGACACCTCCTACCTGTAAATGGAATACATCTGTCCATCTGTCCTCCATCTCCAACCATGCAGGTATGTCTGGTTCCTTGATTGGCTGACTGCACAACAAATAAGAATCTGATCTGCCTCATCAACAATTCCTGCTGTTTACAGCAGGTGTCAGTGCTTTATGAAGTGACACATGCTTCTTTCAAACAAAACAAACAATAATTTGTTTTGAAGTAATTCCAAACTTATGGAATAGTTACAAGGATAGTTACAAAATGTACAAAGTACCTTTATTAGATTCACCAACATTATACATTTTGCCTTATTTACTCTTCCAATCTCTGTGTGTGTGTGTCCCTCTTTCCCTCTCTGTGTCTCACTCTTTCTCTAACTCTCGCTCTGTCCCTTTCTGTCTCCCTCTCTCTGTCTCTCTCTCCAACCAATACCTTAATGTTATTTTCTCAGAAGAAAATCAATCTCTTACAATAACTGTACTACAACTTTCAAATTCACAAAATTTGATTTAATGCCTTAATCACGTGGCAGCCTACCACATTTCAAACGTTGCCAGGGATTCCAACAGGCTGTATTTCTCTTTATGCTGCATTCCTCTCTATGCTATATTTTTCTTGATGCTATATTTCTTTTTATGGTGTATCTCTCTTTATGTTATATTTTTCTTTATGCTATATTTCTCTCTATGCTATGTTTCTCTTTGTGTGATATTTCTCTCTATGCCATATTTATCTTTCTCCTGGCCAAGGATCCATCCCAGGCTCACACATGGCATTGGGTGCTTCTGCCTCCCTGCTCTTCTTTGATCTGGGATGTTATTTATCTCTTCTTTATCTTTCACAGCATGAATATTTGTGAAGAGTGCAGGCTATCACATGTGCCTCTTGAACTGAAGTTGTACCCAAGGACAATGTCACCCCACAACCTTAAATTCCTATGATTTATTCCTTCCTGGGAATTTCATTGCCGTGACAAGGGCTGGACTCTCCACTTCCACTTCACAAAAGAAAAGCCGTGTTGACTCTTAAGCACAAAAAGTGGCAGGAGAGAGCTGCTGAGATGTTTCAAAAATGCATGTCTGTCCCTTGAATTTGGAGATAATTATGGAGAGAATGATGCGTAGTTGTGGAGGTTAAATTTCTTTTTTTTTTTGTATCAACCTTACCCAAGCCTACCCATCAGAGCAATGGGCACAAGCATGCATGCCCCAAATTAAGCCAGAGAGGAATGAAGCCAGCCCATGGGAAGAGGCAGAGGAATGAAGACAGGGCTGGATCATTGAGGGAGGATGGATGTCCCTCGTGATTATCCATGGAAGACATCCCCTCCAACCTCAGAGGAAGTGCTAATGCCAAGTCAAAAGCACTGTTTAGGAGTGCTGGCCGGGCGCAGTGGCTCTGACTGCTATCCCAGTACTTTGGGAGGTCAAGGAGGGCGGATGACCTGTGGTCAGGAGTTCGAGACTAGCCTGGCCAACATGGTGAAACCGTGTCTCTACTAAAAATATAAAAACTAGCCAGGCATGGTGACAGTCGCCTGTAATGACTGCTACTTTGGGCAGTTCTACTGAGGATCAGGGAAACAAACTCATGCATTATGAATGGTCCTTTCCCTCAGAATGCCAAGGACGAAACCGCCAAATTTTTATTTACATTTCAAAAGGAAATGATTATTATCTTAATAGGTGCCATGTTTCCTTATTTTCAAACAAGGTTCTTAATGTTGACTTAAAATAGATTTTATGGTAATTTCTTATTACAAAGCAATACATGCACAGAAAAAGTTGGAAAATGCAAATAAAAATATGGAATATATTTTAACATCTTCTATATTTTAATATATTTACTATATTATATATTTCTACAACTCAAAAAAATTACAGTTAACATCTCAGCATATCACCTTTCTTTTTCTACATACATGTGAATGTAATTTTTATTCAAATATGACAAAATACTATATCACTGTTTTTGTTCACTTTTTTCATTTTACATATTCTGAATATTTTTTCTACATTAGTAAACATTCTTCAGAATGCTTTTTCTGGCTGAAGAGTTTTCTATTTTGTAACTCTGCCGCAATTAGCTTAATCTGTCTTTTTTTGTTGGGAATTTAGGATATTTCTAGTTTTTGTTAACGGTATAACAGAAATTGCAATAAATATAATATGACTAGTGTTTTCTAAATCCCCATCATTTTTTTTTCTTTTTATTATTATTATTATTATTATTATTATACTTTAGGCTCTATGGTACTTGTGCACAACGTGCAGGTAAGTTACATATGTATACATGTGCCATGCTGGTGCGCTGCACCCACCAACTCGTCATCTAGCATTAGGTATATCTCCCAATGCTATCCCTCCCCCCTCCCCCCACCCCACAACAGTCCCCGAAGTGTGATGTTCTCCTTCCTGTGTCCATGTGTTCTCATTGTTCAATTCCCACCTATGAGTGAGAATATGCGGTGTTTGGTTTTTTGTTCTTGCGATAGTTTACTGAGAATGATGTTTTTATGGTACTTTTGGACAATAGAATTTATAAGCCAAGAGTTAAAGGAAAACATTTAGAAGATTGTAATATTTATATCTAACTTGCCCTATGTATATAAAAACATTTTTTAAACAATGGAGTTATTCTTCTTGTAGGCCAATATCATTTTAATAGACATCTTTGTTTTGGTATGTTTTTGTATTTTTCTTAACTTTTCTTAAAATAACCTAACTTTTGTCTCCAGATGCCAGCAACTTCTGTGTGCCTTGCAGAGCCAAATAAAATTCTTTCAAAGGCAATGTCCTAGTCTGTACTGTCTCAATAACTCCCTGTGATTTCTACAAATGCAGAAGGCTGACTCTTTTCCATGGTATCTTCCACTGCTCCACCTCTGAACACAGCCTCCCCCATTTCTTCCACTTCCCTACTTGCAGTAAGCAAATGTCCCCTTTGTGATTTGCTGTCTTTCCCCTTCCTCTGAGACCAGAAGGTACACAGACACTTGAAGCTCAGCTTCAACCTCAATCTGGCTAATCACAATGTTTTCTCAATTAGGATAGGTCCTTGCTCAGAATGTTTCAATTGCAGCTACTGAGAGAACACAGTTACGAGCCTGGAGGGAAACAAACTGGCAGCATTTCTTTCTTAGAACCATGTCTCAGGGACCACAATCCACATGCACAGAATCACTCCAAGACTCAGCTGCTGTGTGTCTCTTTCTCCTTCACTACTAGTGAGTGCTCAAGACTCAGGTGAATGGTGGGAAGAGGTAGGATTTTCTTCATAGTGTCTGTGATTCTCTCATAATTTTATTTTTACTTCTCACTGAATTATGACTAATTCATACAAATTTCCAGATAAAATATAAATGTTATTAATATTATGAGCACACAAATTTACATACTCACGTAATGAAATTTGTGATTTTATAATATTATATTTGAATTGAAACTTTACTAGGCTATTTGTGATTACAATAAATTAGTACAACAAAGTAGTTTATGTATTTATGAAGAATTCTATCTTTCAACACACAACAAATGGAACTAATTTAGAATAATTTAATCATATATCTTTTTTAAAGTTTAGAAATACTTCAATATATTTTAATACTTTTAACACTACTTAAATAATGATGTCATAACATAAAATATTTTCAACATTTCACAATACCAATAATTTAGCAGACGACCATAAAAAACATTATGTTTTATTGGATTATAGTAACTGCTACTAGAAGGATTTTTTCTTGATAACACAAACTATCTGGCACCATCTTTTTTGTTACGTATTAAAACTCAATAGTGTGAATGACCAACTTACATGAACAGAGGCTGGGAATATCCAGTACAATTTCAAATATTTATTTAAATTTAGTTCGATATTTAGATTTTCAAAATGATCTAAAATATATAAGATGTGTGTATTCACTTGTATAAGATTGTTTAGTTGGGAGAGAATAATAATGTGTTAAGTGAATAATTTAGCATTCCCTTATTACTAGAAAATCTTCTAAATTTAGTATCTCTTTTTATTCTTCTGAAAGTTTAAACTGTAGTTAGCTCTATTAAACATATAGTCACAAAAAGTGACAAGTAATTTTTAATTCAATTATTGAAATTCATAAGTGAACATTTTCTGTATTTAATAAGGTTAATGCCTTTTAGTGTCTATGTATGTTTAAAATGAAAGACAGAGAATGAAACCAAGACACTGTTGAAAACAGAAGAAGCAAAACGACAATGACAGAAATTGTCCATTTTTGACTCACAAGGGCATGAAAGCCTTAAGAAATTTGATCAGTAGCAAACTTTTCTATATCTGTACCATAAGATAATTTTAAGTTTTTCTTAAATGAGTTCACGTTAAAAGCCCTGTACTTCATGTAGAAGAGGGAAGCTGTCTGAAAAGATGGGTCTTAATTGATTCTAATTGTTCCTGATGAGGGTACCTGAGCAGAAGGACATGCCCTCCATTTCCTTCTTAATACAATATTTGACACAGTTAACATGAGTATAATTTTTCTGTTACTCTGATACACAGGGATATGATGGTAAAATACCTTGAAAGCATTTAGGAAAAAAGTCGTATATTTTGCTCAAAATTTTAGAGTTTGCTAATCAGAAAAAAATGCACTGGCAGACATAATTTTATGATTTCCAAAAAGTTATAGCTCAGAATTAGTGATCAAGCCCCGCCCAGGTGGTTTTTTTGTTTCCTACCTCTGCAGTGACACTTTCTTTTCCCAAGTTTTTTTCTCAGATGAGGAGAAAATAAAATGTCTTGAGATTGTGAATATCTGCACTTGTGAGCACTGTGCTACCATCTGCACTCTTTGCTAAGCTAAATTACAATAGAATAGTAGATGCATTCCAGTTTCATTTCTCAATGGTATCTGGAACTTGCCAAAATTATTCTTTTGTCACTTGTACATTACACAAAAGATTTTTATAAAATTGTTTTAGCTGGAAAAGACAACTCCCTTTTCTGATGTTGCCAGCTGTGTTTGTCAGTTTACCAACTATTGCCACTGAATAAAAAGACCCACTGCCCTGCCAACTAGGTCATGTGCAATTCTCATAATCACTTCATTCTTTATAATCATAGTTGATGGCCAGTAATATGTTTTAGGACACTGTTCATAGAATATGATGAAATTGATGAGAATATGACACTTTTGATTATTAAACTAGTGAAAATAAGACAAGGTGTTATTTATTTTCTGATATGGATTTTTATGCTTAAATATGTGTCAGAAAGAATGTAAAAAACTATTAAAACATATCATTAAGAAAACAATACAATTCTAAATAGTAAATATTATTATAATAATGAAAAAATAGATTTAATCAAACTTTTTCTTGTCAAAAATAGTATATTCTGTAATGCAAAATAGTGACAGGTTTGTGAATAGCTTCTTTCTCTAATGACGATCTTTTTTTCTGATGTCTGATCAAGCCCATTGATTTTATAATCAGCCTTTGGTTACTGGTCCATTGAAAGGTGTTGTTTTCCCTAATATCCATGATTGTGCATATACTTTGGGGCTTACAGTATTAAGAATATCCTGAGATGTAAGTGAGAATAATGAAGATGAACTTTATCTGTATTATCTGTCTTCTGAGAGGCTTCACCCTCAAACCAAAGGCAAGCTGGTTGCCAGATCTCATAGTGAGTGCTGAGATTTGCATTTGGATTTCTAAGTGTGTACTGTATCAAATAGGACCCAATTCTTACACTCAGATCAATCTATATGACCTCATGGATTTTCTTCTTCTATTTAATTTCTCTCAGTGGTATACCATGTTTTCAGATCTCATGATTATTTTATGTTGGAATTGCCAGACTCAGCAAATAAAAATACAGAGCATACAGTTAAGTTTAATATTCAGAAAGAAAACAAATAACTTTTTAATATAACTATAAAATATTTAAACATTTGTATGTAGTATTTCTATGCATAACTATTATTATACTTATATATATACACTCACTTTTTTTACTTATGTGAAATTCACATTTAATACTCTTGTACTTTACCTGTTGATCTCAATCCACAAGAACCATAGTCCTCCTCAGTGTCCAGGCTCAGCCCCAATGACCTAGAGTCTCATTGAGTAGAAGGTCACATAATAGTGTGAGAGTCATTTACAGAGCGGGGGCATGAATGAAAAATGGTGAGATGGATGTCTTTGGGATAAAAAGAGAAAATATTAAAATTATTATTTATGTTACTTTTTATATTACATTTATTCTCTCTCTTTGTTAGATAACCTACAATACCTGAAGAATAATAATAAAAAGATTCTGGTACATAGTTATTAAATAATTCCATATATGTTAGTGATTCATACCCAAATTTTGCTTTACTTGTACTGGATTGTGAACCTTATAATGTGAAGATCATTAAGACTTTCTGTCGATATTCTTCTGGTGTTTTTCCTGAGTGCAATATGGCAACAGATTCCAACTGAGCCGAGTGTGCAAATGTATATTGTTGAGAACTATCAATTGGTTGGTTCTGTAAGTTGAAATAAATATATCTCTTTAATAGATTAAGTGCTTGGATAAAAAGTAAAAATTATTTGCTGCAATTTTTGTTATAAACTCATACACATCAGGTGGTCTTAGAGCAATGTCTACCTCAGCCATTATTTTCTGAGTATGAGCCAAAAATACAGACTATCACATAATCTGCATTGCCTTATATATTTACACTTAGAGACCAGTGTAGTTTTAAGTGACCTTGAAAGCAGTTGAACACTTTTACATCTCAGAAGAAAAATAGAGTGCCTATAGATTTTGTTTCAGCATTATTACAGCTGAATTGTTCTACACCAGTATTGAATTGATTTAATAAAATAATAATGCCAGCATCCAGAGCAAATAACATGAGAACAATTTTTAAATTATTCAGTAAAATTTCAGAAAAATTATTTTGATACAGAGATCTTTCAATTAACATATGAAGAAAATTGCCTTTATTATTAAAGAGCAAAGTGTTTTTGAAGGCATGGGAGGGTATTCCTGTATTAAGTGAAGGCTCAAGAAAAAAATCTTCACATAGGCATTTTAATGTAAAATTATGGATGCCATAAACTTGAGAAATGTGTTGTTCATTCTCTTGAAAATTGAAAGTAGAGTTTTTAGTAATTCCTTTCTGAGACAATGAGGGTTTAGATAAGGAGTATCATATTACAACTAAGCTTCAAGAGAACCAGGACCATTTTGAAAAGATACAGTTAGTACAGCAATGTTCACATCCTAAACCCCAGACCCTGTGAATATCTTAGCTAATATGACAAAGGAAAATTAAGTACAGATGGTGTCAAGGTTAATAAGCATCTGCCTTCATGATAGATTATCTTCATCATTAGCAGAAGTCCTTTGCAATTAGAAGGGTACTTAAATATGAAAGAGGGAGGCAATAAGAAAAGTATTAGAGTGATGGGATATTGGATCGATTCGATGCAACTTTTTTTCAAAAAAATTTTTGGTGATTCTTTTTCCATTAGCACAAAGTTTACCTCAGTTCAGTTGTAAAAGCATCCATGATTTATTTCATAGGCATGTTATTATGGGTGGTGAAAAGTAAACAAAAAATACAGAAAGTAAACAAATGCTTTTTGAGGAGTGAGCCACAGGTACTATATGAGTATAGATAATGTGCATGCTACATAGGTGTGATTGTGGATGTGTTGATATTTGATACATGTATAAGTTATTTGTTGTAAAATATAATACTCAGGCTGCATTTAAAAAATTTATATGAGATAGTCAGGGTTAATCAAGATAAATGGGTAAAATTAAAATGATAAGGTTGGTAATAATTTTGACTATACAATAACTACATTGATGATAAAAGGTATATTGCTTTTTTCAGATATATAAAATATAATTCCTCTTCATCATTAAGACGACCATGTTCCAGTTAAGGTACTACTGACAATTGCCCTTCTTTTTCAAGCTGGTATTGGACTCAGAGCCAACAACTTCCTCCTGTTCTTCCGAATCTTCTCACTCCTTCAGGATCAGAGGCCTAAGCCCACTGACCCCATCACCTGTCACCTGGCCCTTGTCCACTTAGGGATGCTCCTCATTGTGGTCTTGGCATCTCCAGACCTGTTTGAGTCACTGTATTTTCAGAATGACTTCAAGTGTAAGGCATTCTTCTACATGCACAGGGTGATGAGGAGCCTCTCCATCTGCACCACCTGCCTCCTGAGCATGCTCCAGGCTGTCGCCATCAGCCCTGGCACCTCCTGGTCTGCAAGGATTAAACAGAAATTCACAGGTTACATCTTTCACTCCTTCTTGTTCCTATGGGTTCTCAGTTTGTCTCTCAGTAGTAACCTGCTCTGCTCCACTGTGGCTTCTTCTAATGGGACCAAGATGGATGTGCTAAGTATCAGTAAATACTGCTCACTTTCTTCCACAAGCTACATTATCAGGAGCCTGTCTTTCATGCTGCCACTGCTTACAAATGTCTTCTTTGTAGCAATCATGCAGCTCTCAAGTACATACATGGTAATTCTCTTGTTCAGGCATCAGAGACGATCCCAATACCTTCATAGAACCAACCTCTCTCCAAGAGCCTCCCCAGAGAAAAGGGGACCAACCTGCTGCTGGTGAGTTGCTTTCTGGTCATGTACTGGGTGGACCTTATTATCTCATCCTCCTCAACTCTATTATTGACTTATGACTCAGTCATTGTGAGCGTCCAGAGGCTTGTGGGCAGTTTCTATTCCACTGTCAGTCTTTTCACACTTATTAGCTCTGATAAAATAATCAAAATTTTGCATAATGTATGATATAAATATAAATTTTTAATGAATTAATTATAAAAATAGTCTGAAAATAGATTATTTTGACATTAATTAAATTACCCAAGAAGTAGATGATTTGATATATAATTTAATTACACTTTTAATCTATCTAAATTATTTTGAAACCTATGCTGCCAAAGACTTAGTGGTTTCTTGAATTCAGTGTCCACCCTCATAGTCTCCAGTGTCTATAGGTTCTTTAATTTTGATTCCCTGATTTTTCTGTAAGACACTTTTCTATCTTCTTGAAGTGTACACCCAAGAAGCTCCTGTTGGTAAATAAAATCTCTTTCCTTCTCTCTCTCTTTTTTTACTTTTTAAGATAATTTAGTTTACCCTTATTTATTTAAAATATGCTAGCTATGTATCCAACTAAAGGTTGAACAATAACTTTTTTTCAGAACTCTTAATATTTATTTCTCAGTTTTCTGGGTCTGCACAGGCTGTGGAGATTTTACTCTCACCTTGTAGGTTATCTCTCCTTCTCATGGCTTTTAATTGTCTTCATTCTATTTGGTGTTATGCAGTTTGACTGTTATTTTGTTAAATATCTTTCTTTATTGCTCTCTTTTAGACACAGCGCACTTCTGCATTTATGAGTTTATATCTGGTTTTTAATTTTAGAAATTTGTAAATTATTTTATTAGCGTGATTTATTATTTGTATGGACTTAAGTAAAATAATTGTGTTTTGTTCCTTCTTATTCTGTTACTTATATATGTATAATTACATTCATATTGCTATTATTTTGTTTCTCTTACTGTATTTGGCTATATTCATTCTGTTCAATAGTCCAGTTCACTAATCCAGTTCATTAATCCTCTAATCATCAATTCAGTCTAATTTAATATTTAACTCATACATTGTATATTAATACATATTTAAATTATTCCATTTCTATTTGACTCTTTTCCAAATTTGCTTGTTTAGTTTATAATTTTCTATTTTGATATCCCCTTTTTCCCATTTGCTTAAAAATTAAACATATTTCCAATATGCATAGGTTTTGTGATGCCTAATTTCTTCTGACCCCTTTACCTGATGGCTTATTTTCTTCTGTCCTTTACAGTTTTTAATTTGCTTCTCACATAAATAAAGATCTTACATTAAAACAAAATAGTATGGCTTGGCTTGTAATTTTTGTTAAAAGCTGTAGTATATGTTGTATAAAACAGTATATTGGGGGTAAATAGTTTTTAGGTTATTGATGAGCAGTTTTCCTTCAGATAGGCCTTAGTGTAGGGGTTTCTGGTAATGTAGATGAGAGATAGGCTGGGATTGAAATTTGTTATGGCAGCAATAACCTTCTCAGCACCAGGGAATTCAAATCCTTTTCAGGATACTTTGCCAATATCTCCCAGGTTTGCTGTGCCTTCCCTTCATGCCTTTTATCAGAGATGGTCTCGTGCACAGCTGTATTTTACTGTTATTTTTACTCCTTTTTCTTTTTTTTTTTTTTTTTTTTGAGATAGAGTCTTGCTCTTGTCGTCCAGGCTGGAGTGCAATGGCATGATCTCGGCTCACTGCAACCTCTACCTCCCAGGTTCAAGCGATTCTCCTGCCTCAGCCTCCTGAGTAGCTGGGATTACAGGCACCCACCACCACGCCCGGCTAATTTTTGTATTTTTAGTACAGATAGGGTTTCACCATGTTGGCCAGGCTGGTCTTGAACTCCTGACCTCAGGTGATCCACCTGCCTCACCCTCCAAAAATGCTGAGATTACATGCGTGAGCCACTGTGCCCAGCCAACTCCATGTTTTTTAACTTGGTGGCAGGGGGTGAGGGAGTGAGCATATCTCCGATGTTCTGAGGAAGCCTCAGACAGCACTGTCAACTGGCATGTGTAGTTACTGACATTTAAAGATTTTCCTGCCCGTCCTGTAGATGCAATGCAGGGACACGAGCACATTTCTGCTTCTCCCCCAGTAGTAGGGAGGCTCCTAGTCCATGTTTTTAACTCCCAGTGGAAGTGGGTCTGCAACAGTGCCCTGCAAATTAACGGTTTAGTTTATTTGTTGTTGTTTTGAGACAGGGTCTCACTTTGTCGCCCAGGCTGGAGTGCAGTGGTGCAATCTTGGCTTACTGCAGTCTCTACCTTCTGGGCTCAAGCAATCCTGCCACCTCAGCCTGCCAAGTAGCTGCGACTACAGGCATGTGCCACCATGCCCAGTTATTTTTTGAATTTTTTGTAGAGACAAGGTTTCACCATATTGCTGGTCTTGAACTCCTGGGCTCAATTAATAAGCCCACCTCGGCCTCTCAGAGTGCTAGAATTATAGGCATGAGCCACCGCACCTGGCTAGGCTTCAGTTTCTTTATGGGAGCTGCATCTGTGCAGAGATGTGGATGTTGGCCTTTTTTCTCCACCATCAGCTGCTGTGAGTTTTTTCACAGTTCCCTCTGGCTCATGTTTGGATGCTCTTACTCTGCACATTGGGCGTTGTATTCTACAGGAGAGATGGGAAAGCTATGTCTCCAGAGTTGTAGCAGTAGGTGGGATAGTGGTCCCTCCCCATCAGCACTGTTGGGGAAGCATTCTCAGGATTCTACCTACCTTCCCTGACAGGCCTTGCAGGGTTGCTAGAAACACTCTAACAAAGGTGTAAACCTTATGTCTGTAGACTCCAGGGTTTCACCTTCTCCTTCACCCACCTACACACAGCCACCAAGTACTACTTCAAAAGTTCTGGTTTAATTTTACCAGTGTACATGGTCTTTTGGGTGCACATAAAAGCCTGGGGCCTCCATTACCTGCAGGCTTCTGCATCCCCTGATGTTGGGTTTGTTGTCTTCTCTGTGACTTCAGGTCTCCAAAAGGCCCAGAACAAGCCATTCATTCATTTGCAGTTTCTCCAGCTTTTTTGTTTGTGTAATGTAGGAGCAACTCTTTGTCAGGTGTCTACATCTACAAACTTAACTCGAAAGTGAATATTTTAAAGTATATTTCTTTTCTATCATACTTTCAGTACTTCTCTACAATTACCTATGCTAATTGTTCTTCAGTGTTATTTTATATTTGTATGTCTTTATCTCTCTATTTTATTTATTTATTTATTTATTTATTTTTGAGATGGAGTCTCACTCTATTGCCCAGGCTGGAGTGCAGTGACACAATCTTGGCTCACTGCAACCTCCGCCTTCTGGGTTCAAGTGATTCTCCTGCCTCAGCCTCCCCAGTAGCTGGGATTACAGGCATGCACCACCACTCCTGGCTAATTTTTGTATTTTTCTGGTAGAGACAGGGTTTTGCCATGTTGGCCAGGCTGATCTCAAACTCCTGAACTCAGGTGATCCACCCGCCTCCTCCTCCCAAAGTGCTGAGATTACAGGTGTGAGCCACCGTGCCTGACCTAGTTAGAAGTAATCTTATTTGTTTATTTTCAGTTTTGTTCCCTGGAATTTTGAGGTTAAATTCAAAATCTCATTGCTCAGACCAATGTCATGGGACTTCCACCCTATGTTTTTTTGTAGCAGTTTCAGAGTGTCAGGTCTTACATTTAAGTTTTTAATAAATTATGAGTTAATTTTATACATGGTGTAAAATGAAGGTGTTATTTTATTGTTCTCTGTGTGAATACCCAGTTTTCCCAACACTATTTATTGAAGAGACTGCCATTCTTTATTGTGTATTTTTGTTACCTTCATCTAAAATCAATTAGCTGTAAGTGCATGAATTTCTGAGCTTTTTATTTTGCTCCATTAACCTATGTGTCTGTTTTTATGCCCACACCATACTGTTTTGGTTACTATAGCTTTGTACCATGTTTCATTGTCAAGTAATATAATATTTGCACTTTTTTTTTCTCATATTGCCCTGACTCTTCAAGGCCTTTTTTGTATCATATAAATTGTAGAATTTTTATCTTATGTCTGTAAAGTATGTCACTGATATTTTGATAAGAATTATATTAAATCTGTAGATTATCTTGTGTAATATAGACATTATAACAATATTAATTCTAGAAATTCATGAATAAGGGACATCTTTCCATTTTTTAATTTAATTTTTGACCTCAATTTTTAAAGCTTTTTTAAGCTTTTAATGTAGAGATTTTACCTTTTTGATTCAATTTATTTCTGAGTATACTTTTTGTAGGTATTATAGATGGAATTGTTTTCTTGATTTCTTTTCCAAATACTTTTACATAATTTCTTGTTAGTGTATAAAAGCCCTACTGACTTTTGTATATTGATTTTATCTCTTGCAAGTTTACTGCATTTCTACATTAGCTCTAACAGTTTTTTAGTGGAGTTTTAAAGGTTTTGTATATAAAATTATGTGGTCTGCAAACAGTGACAAGTTGACTTCCTTTCCAATCTGCATGCCTTTGATTTTGTTCTCTAATTGCTCTGGCTTGAATATAGAGTATTGTATTGAATAAGATTGATGAAAGCGGGCATTCTTGTTGTGTTCCAGGTCTTACAGAAAAAGCTTGCAACTTTGTCTCATTTAATATATTATTAGCTGTTTATTTGTAATACATGGCCTTTAATGGGTTTAGGTGAATTTATTCTATACCTAATTTGTTGAGAGTTTTTATCATGAAGGGATGCTACTTTATAAAAAATTTTATGCAAATATTTAAATGTTATATTTGGTCTTGTGGTGTGTCTTTCTGATCAGAAGCTGAAACGTTCATCCATACCTACAGGAGGGCATAAGGGCATCATATCTCACACTCTGTCAAAATGACCAGCTTATGAAGTCTACTGTGAGTGTCTGACTCCATAAAATAAATTGAGGCCCAGGAACTGTCATCTGCTTTCTTCATTGAATTATGCCAACTGTCTGAAAAAGTGCTTAATATATACATGATGAATACATAAGCCCTAACTCCCACCTCTTTAGATATATCTTAGTCTGCCTTTCTCAGCACCCAGGGATATCCATTCTCTCTGGGTCAAGGACAAAGTCCAGCTAAAATGAAGCTCAATTGTCCTTCACAAATGTTAAGAACAGGTTTGTCTCCTATATGCTTTTCCAATTATAGAGGGACATGAGTTATTGAGACATGAGAAAAAGCTTCTTGGGTGAAAGAACAGAAAAAAATATATAAATATGAACAACCAGAGCATGCCCAGCAGCCTTTCCACCGAGCCAGGCACTAGGGATCCACTTTTCATGTTTTATGTCATTAATTCCTCACAAAAACCATATGAGGTTCATTGTACAATTCTTTTCAGAGATGGAAACTGAGGCTCATAGAGATGCATTGTTATTCTGAAACACAGTAGCTGGCAGAGTCACCACTGTGTCTTGGAGAAAACAGATGCTCACCTACTGAACAGCTGGTCTGGGAACTGGGGAGTGGTGGTGAAGTCCTGGTAAAAGTTCAGGAAAATGATAAAAAAGAAGATAGTTTGACCCCGGAAAGCTGCTGCCAAGGACTGCATCAGCTTCTCCCTTTGCCTGGCTGGGGGGTCGGCTTCATTCAAATCTCTAGGTTCAGGATAGACTCATATTTTTACTTGGGTGTGTTGGGGGGTGGGGACAAGAAGGAACGTACAGTCAGTGATGAGACCATGAAACACCAGAGGACTGGAATGTGTGGCTCAGACCTGGAGTTCCCCATCCTTTGGAGACTTGTGCATGTGGAGGACATAGATGTTCATGGTGAAGAATTTTTTTAGGCTTCCAATGTCGAATTTGATGTGGAGGTAAAGAATAATTAACCCATTAATACTTTCAAGGCATCTTCATCATACTGTATCAGCTATAGAACAGCAGCGCTCACCTGTATTAATAATTTATAAAGAGCACTATCCCAGAGAGTTCCCAAAAATCATTCTCAATGTAGAAATGAGAAAACACAGGCTTTGTGATGTCAAATGGCTGCTCCAAAACACACGGGTCAGAATGAGAATCTTCCATGGTGAGGGTTGCATGAAATTTCCTCTAAGCTACCTGAGGCTTAGTCTGTTCCTGACACAGAGGTGAAGAGCGTGTTTTAAAGACAGGGCACAGGGCAAGAAATCCTAGCACAACCCTTTTGACTTAAAGCAACATAGCTGGGTTTTCTAACTTCAAAGGGAAAGAAACAGCTACAGCAACACCACACCTGGCAAAAGCGTCCATGCTGGGAAACTCCGGGGCGGGAGAAAGCCCGTCAGAGGGCCAAGGATCTGAGGAGATAACTCAGTGAACAGAAAACCCAAATAAGTATAAAACAACTGAAAGGTAACTCAAACATACCAGTTGGAAAAGTGGAAATAGAAACATAATTTTCTTTGACACGTGGGTACCAGCATGTGTCAAATAATTCAAAGAAGGTTAACATCCAGGGAGTCTGGATCCAAAATGGCAGATACATTCAGAAACTCCTGTTGGCAGGAAGGGGAACATCACACACTGGGGTCTGTTGTGGGGTGGGGGGAGGGGGGAGGGATAGCATTAGGAGATATACCTAATGTTAAATGAGGAGTTAATGGGTGCAGCACACTAACATGGCACATGTATACATATGTAACAAACCTGCACATTGTGCACATGTACCCTAAAACTTAAAGTATAATTAAAAAAAAAAGAGACATTAGATTAACACTCTTAAATTGCATTAATTTTTTTGAAATAAAAAATTATGATCAATATCAACATCTTGGTCAATTATATAAGAAATAGTTTTCATTTCCAAGGTTTCTGCAAATTTGTCAATGACTCTATCAAAATGATCTTTATATATTTGTGTTTAGTATCAGGACGTCAAGATCTGCTAATCTGTCTTCACTCCTACTTGATAAAATAATAATTTATATAAATCTTATTTTTGAGAATTTTTTCATGCACACAACAACATATATAAAAGTAGAAAATGTCTTAAACACGAAGAAATTTGTTAGAAATTCATAGAAACTTTTCCTCCATCAGTTTCAGAAATTATAATGCAGTCTGTCATTGTTTCTTTGGATTTGTTGTGGTTTCCCAGAGTTTTCACATTTGAAAATGTTTGCTAAAATATCCTTACAAAAAATAAAATAAAGCTATATTATATTTGTTAAAAAAAAAAAAAAAAGAAAGAAAAAAGAAACTCCTGTTGGCAGTGCACCTGTCACAGCCCTTCTGGAACACAATCCGGCTTTAGCTATTCACACTTTTTTACATATGCCTATTCTTTCACTGAGTCATTTCTTTCCTGGGAGGCTGTCACCTACCAGGGATTAGTATATGTCGTGAGCTAAATTGTGTTCCCTTCCCAAAATTTATACGTTCATGTTTTAACACGTAGTGCCTCAGAATGTCACTGTATTTGAACATATAGTCTCTGCAAATGTAATTAAGGTTAAGTGAATTCATTGGGACACATCCTAATTCAATATGACTGGGGCCCTCATTGGAAGAGGCAGTCAGGGAAGAGAAAAGCACAAGAGAAGATCTTGTGGAAACAGAGATAGAAGATGATCATCTGCAAGCCAAGGACAGACCTCAGAGAAAACACCCAGCCACCAGCTTGAGGTTGGATTTCTAGCCTCCAGAACTGTGAGGAACTCAAATTTTGTTGTTAAATCACTTCAGCCTGTGTTACTGTATTATGGAAGCCATAGGAAACTGTCATAGCCTATTACGACACACGTAAGATGTTCCCTGAAGCACGAATGAAATGGAAATAGAATTTATTATGTCAGGCTCCATCAGCGTTAAAAGGCTGAATTACTGAGAAAAAGGCTCTCCCTTATGAAATATTATGAAGACATAAGCTCCTACCCTGACGGGGCTATAGTGATGAGTTCTCTGAGATAACTAACGCATAGAGTAACATAAGACCCTTTCTGTGTAACCCCCAGTATTTGGATAAAACCCTTCTCTAGTAAGTGTACATTTTTAAATCTTAGAAAAGTTCTGGCAGGGAGGGCATTGAAGCTGCCTGCTGCAGGAGTGGGGTGGGTAGTTAAAACAATAAACATAGTAGCAATCTGCAAAGATACTCGTAGACTTGTGTAAAGTAAAAACAACACAAAAGTGTTTTCTTTGATATTCCTACAAGTATATGACTGGTGACTGTGCACTTAAGTTGCTATTATGGACTAACGGACGCCAGATTCCTTTGGGAAGGGATTGTGGGACATTTAATTAAGAATGCTTTAAAACATTTTCCAGGGAGTCCTCATATTTGGGTCTGGTTCTTGGGCCTTCCCTGGTCTTTTGGGTCTCTTTGGAGACCCCACTGTGCCCACTTTCACCCCAGACTAACCCTGCCCATGGTTGTTGGCATGGTGCATGTGCTCTTTGCCAAATGAGATAAAGTAGCTGAACTCATCAAACAGCTCCTCATGGATCCCCTGCATGGAGCTCTGCAAAAAGAGTGCCTGGAAGCCTGGCCAAGAGGTGTCAGTGGCATGCCTGGCTTTCCCCACAGGGGACACCCCCATTAGAAACTCTGCGCCCCAGATCAGGCACAAAGGAACATTTGTATTGACCTCCTGTCAGGGAGAAAACCAGATGATAGCTTGAAGTTTTTGCATAAACATCTGAACAGATAAAGGTAGTCCCCAGCACTTAACTTTCTATCCTGCCAGCCATAACCTGGGGTATAAATTTGACAGACCTGTTAGCTTCTCAAAAGCAGGAAACCTGCTCCTGTTTAATATGTGTGACACAATGATATTCAGGTTTTGTGAAATTCTCTGATATGGTAGATGAATAAGAGAATGCATTTCCCCTAGGGGCAATCAGAGCTAATGACCCTATCATTAAAGATCTCTATACATGGGAATAACCAATCAGCCACATGCAGAGGGCATACTTTCTTTCTTTCTTTCTTTCTTTCTTTTCGGGGGGGACAGAGTTTCACTCTTGTTGCCCAGGCTGGAGTGAGTGCAATGGCGTAATATCCACTCACTGCAACCTCCACCTCCCAGGTTCAAGTGATTCTCCTGCATCAGTCTCCCAAGCAGCTGGGATTACAGGTGCCCACCACCATGCCCAGCTAATTTGTTGCATTTTTAGTAGAGATGGGGTTTCACCATGTTGGCCACACTGGTCTCAAACTCCTAACCTCAGGTGATCCACCCACCTCAGCCTCCCAAAGTGCTGGGATTATAGGCATGAGCCACCACGCCCGGCCAAAAGGCATACTTTCTAACTACTACATTTGGTATGCAATAGAAAATGAAAACACACAGACACACACAATCTCACACAGAAACATAAGGGAATCAGTTAAAATACTCAGACAGTCACTCTGTACAGATCACATAGCTCACAGAGCACAATACCATAGTCCTGGAATGTTTGTCACTAAGCCAAGACAAGACAAAGACCATCACACTACCAACAGAAATCAGCCTCTTATTTCACACTGATTATGAAGAAGTACAGGAGGGTCAATTACAATGAAGAAAGTCAACAGAAAGAGATGAGACAGGACGTCCTCAAGCAAATGTCTTTTTCATCATAGCAGCCTAAAAGCCTTATGCATCCAAGAATGGTTAAACTACTTTGCCCAAACAATAATTAAGCAGCCAACCACGCTAATCCTTCACTAAAATAAATTACCTATCTAGTATCAGTCACTGATACCCCTACTCAGGCAACATGTTTTATCCATTTCACAAAGATTCCCTGTGGACTAATAATAAAGAGAGAACCTCATGTGATTGTTCTTTATCAGAAAAAAAAGTTAAGAAAAAGGCAAAATGAATTTTTAAATCTTTCGTCAAAAAACAAAAACTCACATTTTCAATGTGACAAATATACTTGCAAATTTGGAAAAGTAAAATTAAATATAAGAATTGTATTTCTTATAAAGTTTATTATAAGCAATACACAGTTCAGAAAAAAATGAACATGGAATAATTATGGGCACTCAAGTAAAAGAAGACAGACTTTTTTGTAATTCTCAGATAGTCTTCAAAAGAAATCAGAGCAACTGAATTGTTACATGCTCCAGAAGTTTACAAATAATTATGCGTTTATATATAAAGTAACAGCCCATGGATGCCATGAATCTTTTTTTTTTTTTTTTTTTTTTGAGACAGAGTCTCTCTGTGTCGCCCAGGCTGGAGTGCAATGGCACAATCTCGGCTCACTGCAACCTCCGCCTCCTGGGTTCAAGTGAATCTTTAATTCAGTTGCAATTCCTTCAAAACTGTCTAAGACCAGAAGGTGAATTAAACCATTTTAAGCACTTCAACATGTGATTTCACTAGGAGCTGATACAAGGTTATAGTAAGAGTAACTCATGCCAAGTACTGCTGGTCAGGGTCCTCAGAGCGCAGCAGATGAATGAAGGGCCCACAAGGCTCTGCTCATCAGCAAAATCTTCTGGATCAGGGTCTTCTACAGGTTGATCTGGCTGATCTTGAACCAATGTGGATACCAAATTCATTATGGAATCCACCTGTAACATGCGAGGCACAAGAAACCCACTGACGTGAAACCATTGGCATATAAAGCCATTATCAAAAGTGTTTCCAGTTATAAAATTACAATACAGTATCAACAAGATATTCCTTTTTTTGGTGAGAAAGTCGATACACATGTATGTCATACACACATATACAGACAAAAGTCTGGAAAGATATGCACCAAATGTTAATTAACAGTGATTATTCTCTATCTGGTGGAATTATGTTTTATAATTCTTTATACATCTCTAATTTTCTAATTTATATAATGAATAAGTTGCCTGTAAATTTTCTTTAGCATTGAATTACCCTCGCCTCCCATCTTGGGTATCTAGGTCCAAAGTCTAAAATTGTAACACTGTTTCCCTAAAATAGCACATAGATATTCTCTTACCTGGTCTTGAGAGACAATTTCTGTGTTATAATCCAGAACATTACTAAGCACATAACAACTCATGCTCTTTCTGGACTCGTAGTCAAAGTACTCAAAGAGTGGGTGAAATGTTTTAATTTCAAGACTGTTAAAATATTGTTGTAAGTGTCAGCTGGTATTTTCAAAAGTCTGGTGAGTTCCTTTGAAACTGCACTACTGGTAGCAATACTACAAAAAGAAAAACAGAAGTCTTAATGAATAAAATTAACTTTCTATATACACAAATAGCACTTGTTCCATAAGAATTTGAAATTTTTCATTACACATTAAAGGAAATGGGTCAAGTGAATCATACCACCACAGAAGACTATAACAACCTCCTTTCAGGAGGATAAAAATGCTTATCTAAACACAAACACATATTCATCTATTATTTTTCTGTTGATACAAAACTAGATACAGTTTCCAACTCATGAACAGATGGTATAGCTGGAGTTAAGATGACTGTCTAGAATTCGATGACATTTCTAAGGGAAGTATTTTAAGTGGTAGTTTGGTTCCCGGGGGCAGCCAACAAGTATTGTATATTCATGATGAAAACAAGCAGGAAGAAAATCCATGCAAAACCAGCAATTCGACACAATAGAAAAATATGTAAACTATTTCTTCTGCATCAGATGTTGGTGATTAAGGAAAAGCAGGCTGACTGACTTTTAGGTAGTCGTTAGTAAAATCATTCTGTAGATATTGAGGCATATTGGGACATTTATTACAACCTCTTTAGAGGTTGTTATTTCTAATTATTTTGTCTATTTTTACTTTAAAATTCACTTGGGGGGGAAACACATAGATATATCATTTAGTTATTTTAATTTAATGTTTTTTATTTTAAATTTTATTTTTTATTAGAGACGGGGTCTTGCTATGCTGCCCAGGCTGTTCTCAAACTCCTGGGCTCACGTGATTCTCCCAACTTAGCCTCCTGAATAGCTGGGGTTACAGGTGCAAGCCACCACACCTGGTACATCATTTAATTTTCTCTCACACTTATCATTCCATATCTGGACTTGTTTTCAGTTCACACACACACAAAACCAAAAATGACCAAAAGAAAAAGGGTAATACAAAAGGGAGAAAAAAAGAAGAAATTTTCTTGATGGAGGTAAGCCACTGGAAGGGAGATAGAAAGGAGGAAGATTACATGAGGTAAAATTCTGAAGAATATGGCCGGGGGAGGCGGTCCTGCCTTAACCCAAGTCCAGAGCAGTGGGGAATGGGGCAGGAAGGGAACCGCTGGGGAAGGTACAGGATCAGAGCTGCCCACAGCGGCCACTAGAGGACGCCATAGGTCTAGAACAGAACAGCTCGGGAGGCTTCAAGTTGGAAACAGTGCTGTTGATATTTCCTTGAAGGTATCAAAATCAAAGCTCAAAATAGAAAAGATAATTAAACCAATTTAATTCTGCACCTTAAATATACATACACCCCTCATTTTTCACCATGTACTTATTCGTGGGAAAACATCTCTTATGGAAATAAATACTGCCTGACAAAGTTTCCTTACCAGTTTAAGAACAAACTCATTCACTTACAGCAAGCTTGTCCAACCGGCAGCCCACAGGCCGCATGCAGCCCAGGATGGCTTTGAATGTGGCCCAACACAAATTTGTAATTGTCTTAAAACATTACGAGTTTTTTGCGATTTTTTTAAGCTCATCAGCTATTGTTAGTGTATTTTATGTGTGGCCCAAGAAAATGCTTCTTCCAGTGCAGCCCAGGGAAGCCAAAAGATTGGATGCCCCTGATACACAGAAAGGGATCCAAATTGGAGACACTGGTCCCTGAAGACTGCCTATGGTCCATAGGTACCACAATTTCATTAGTATAAAAAAACAAGTAATTGGTCACCACTTTCTGCCCCTAGTAGTGCTAAGCATGACAATCTTTTTTTTTTTTTTTTTTTTTTTTTTGAGACAGAGTCTCCCTCTATCACCCAGGCTGGAGTGCTGTGGCACAATCTTGGCTCACCGCAAGCTCCGCCTCCCAGGTTCATGCCATTCTCCTGCCTCAGCCTCCCTAGCAGCTGGGACTACAGGCGCCCGCCACCACGCCCGGCTAATTTTTTTGTATTTTTAGTAAAGACGGGGTTTCACTGTGTTAGCCAGGATGGTCTCGATCTCCTGACCTCGTGATCCACCTGCCTCGGCCTCCCAAAGTGCTGGGATTACAGGCGTGAGCCACCGCGCCCGGCCAGCATGACAATCTTAATGCATGATTAAAACAAGACTAATGCCAGCAGTTCAAAAAACAATTGAGAAAGAAAACCAAATCTAAGACAAAAATGTCTTTATGAAGATTTTTACAAAAAATGTAACTTACGATTCAAGGTTGAGCTTATTGAATATCTCCACTGTTGTTTCTAGAACTTTATCAACATAGTCCACACGATCAGGGTAACATTTCATGGCAAGATTAATGAGAGAGACTTGTAAAGATACAACATCCTCTCAAGGCATGTCTTGTCTAGACTGGAATGTTTAGAAAACCACACAATGTATTTTAAACAATTGTAAAAGGAAGGCAGAGAAGTTTCAAAGTTTTGAGAACTTAGGAGAAATGCTACACAAACCTGTATCACTGTAGCCACCTGCTGTGAAAATATATCAAAAAGTTTAATATCTGCTGGGATTCCAGGTCCATCTTCACAGTGGCAAATAAAGCTAATCTAAAAAAAAAAAAACCCAAAACCCCTTTATTTTAAAAGATATAGTGTTTGGGTAGTGAGATCATGGATGACATCTTATTCTTTAATACTTTTCTATATTTTGTATGAGCCCAAAAGGTTTTTAAGTCGATCATTCCCTCAATGTTTTGAGATAGGGTCTTCCTCTCTCGCCCAGGCTGGAGTGCGGTCACGCACTCTCCGCTCAATGAAACCTCCACCTGCTGGGCTCAAGCTATCCTCCCACCTCAGCCCCCTGAGTAGCTGGGGCTAACAGCATGTGCCACCACGCCCAGCTAATTTTTACTTTTTCTGTAGTGATGGGGTTTCGCCATGTTGCCCAGGGTGGTATTGACCTGGACTCAAGCAAGCCTCCCTCGTTGGCCTCCCAAAGTGCTGGGATTACAGATGTGAGCCACTGCACCCAGCCTCCTCAATTCATTTTTAACTAAACAGTTTTGCCAATGAAACCTTTTTTCATCAGCATTCCACCATACTAAGTAGATTTTCAAAAATATAATTATCTCAAACTCTTTGAAGCATAATTAAGTAGATATGGACAGAAATGCATTAAAGTGAAAAACGTATTCAACAACTATGATTTAAATAAATAATCTTTAAAAAATAAAAGTACATAGACTATTTTAAGATACAGCATTTTTACTACTTAAAGTTTGAAATACAACTAAGTCTAAAATTCATAAAATTAACTTTTATTTCCCACATCCTAAATTACTCAAAGTAATGTCTGTTTCATTATCATTATCTTTTTGTCAGAGTCACAACTACATCCACATTTTGTTATGCCCAGAAGCATCACTACTGACAGAGATGTGTAAGTGACATTACAGGCAACACAAGAAAATCCAGTTACTAGCTTCCTTTAAGAGTGGGCCCAATAAGTATGGAATTTTTGCTGCCCAGGATTGAGCTGATAATTTGGAAAATTTTGTTATCTAAATTCTCAGACTTTAAAATGAATAACTTAGTTTTTTAAAAAAAACATACAAAAGATATCTGCAGAAATAAATCTTCTCTTAGGTTTCTGGTTTCATGACAATGCTTACAAGTGTAGGACAGACATCATATACTACTACACAACATGGCTGCAAAAAAGTCACCCATTGGCCAAGCGCAGTGGTTCATGTCTGTAATCCCAGCACTTTGGGAAGCCAAGGCAGGCGGATCATCTGAGCTCAGGAGTATGAGACCAGCCTGGCCAACCTGGCAAAACCCCATCTCTACTAAAAGTACAAAAGTTAGCCAGGTATGGTGGTGCATGTCTGTAATCCCAGCTACTCTGGAAGCTAAGACACTAGAATCACTTGAACCCAAGAGTTGGAGGTTGCAATGAGCCGAGATAGCACCACTGCACTCTAGCTTGGGTGACGCAGTGAGACCCTGTCTGAAAAAAAAAAAAAAAAAACCCAAGAAAATAAAACTTAAAGTGGATGTACTAAACATATGTGATACTTAAAATTTTTTCTTTAAGAAAATGTGATGATAGAGTGATTACTTGAACATTTTCAATCATCTGTATCTTACGGCTACTCTAAATCAAATGAGTTCCTACTGCAAGATACTTACATCACGGTAAAAAACAAATTATGTTCTTCAATATGATCTTTGGATTTGTACAATTTAAAAAATAAGTCTGTACAACGTCTTTAAATGACAATTAAGCACACAGAATAAAGATATTCATTATCTTCATGTCTCCTGCACATTTAAGTTAAGCCTCTTTCATGTCAACCTAGGCAAGTACCTAGTACTCATACTCACAAAGCTAAATTATTTATAGTATAATTAAATTAAGATCATTGGTATGATGAAGATGTAACAGAAACAAATAATTCAAAAAAATGTTTAAAATTCATTATTCCCAAGTCAGAGCATTTATCCTCCAGTGTTGGAAGGTCTTACCTATCAATTAAAGCAATGATTATGTTTTTCACGTTTACATTCTGGTGTAACTCAGCACAGGTTCGAAGAAAAGGATTCGAAGTCTGGCGGTGAAATTCATCAAGGAAAACCTGAAAATCAAATGATCAATACAAGTAAAAGTATTTCGCATAATATTCTGAACTCACATATGGTAAAGTTCACATTTGTGGGGAAAAAAACACTGTAATTTTATACAACTAAATTCAAACACATTACTTTTGAACCTCTCTACTAAACATAAGCTCAGACAGAAATATTCCAATAAACAAAGTGCACCTACAATTAAACTAAAGCTACGGAGACCTAGAAAACTCAGATTACTCATTCCTACATTTCGGAGGAAAACAAACCACATTGATACAAAGACCAAGTTATAAGTTAGAAACAGAAAATTCCTGTTTTTAAATTATTTTTAGAAGAAGCAAAATTACATGAAAAAAAGAAGCATTAAAAATGATTTTAATTTTTTACAGAAATGGCATCTTGCTATGTGGCCCAGGCTGGTTTTGAACTCCTGGCCTCAAGAGATCCTCCCACCTTGAACTCCCAAAGTGCTGGGATTACAGGTGTCAGTCACCACACCCAGCAAGGAAAATTCTTTATTCAGGAAAGCTTATTTCCTATTCCATCAAAATTTTTTCAAAACAATTAAATGTAATGAAAGATAAAATACGTCATTAAAAAAAATGAAATAAATGTTCCCACCTACCTGAATAACACACCCCATGAGATATTCTTGAGCCAAAGCATCCCTACAGTTTACAACTTGCTCCAATATGCCAGTCAAAACAATCTAAAAGAGAAAAAAAAACACACATAAGGGTTAAAATCTGTTTTCAAAATCTTAAGCTATTCCCCTAGTAACACGTTTGAACTACTAACTTGAAAATCGTATTTGAGATTTTTCCCACCAAGACTTCACTTCTATACTGTAAAAGCTATTTTCTTTTTAAGACAAGGTCTTGTTCGGTTGCCCAGGCTGCAGTGCAGTGGCACAATCTCCACTCAATGCAACATCCACCTCCTAGGCTCAAGTCATCCTCCCACCTCAAGCCTCCTGAGTGCTGGGACTACAGGTACGTTCCACCATGCCCAGCTAATTTGGGTAATTTTTGTAGAGATGGGGTCTCCCTATGTTGCCCAGGCCTGTCTCAAACTCCTGGACTCAAGTGATCTATCTGCCTTGGTCTCTCAAAAGTGAGCTTTTTTCTCCATGGCTTGTGCTTTTATGTGTATCCTCAGAAATCTTTGTCTAATCCTAGGTCATAAAGATTTCCTCTGTGTTTTCTTCTAACAGTTTTAGGTTCTATATTTAGGTCTCTGATCGATTTTTGTGTTTTTTC
Organism: Pongo pygmaeus; assembly: GCF_028885625.2. Taxonomy (NCBI): domain Eukaryota; kingdom Metazoa; phylum Chordata; class Mammalia; order Primates; family Hominidae; genus Pongo; species Pongo pygmaeus. The sequence goes on from NC_072391.2 coordinate 43,368,627, forward strand.
TATATGGTATGAGGGATGGGTCAAGGTTCAGGGTTTTTTGTTTGCATATAAATATCCAATTGTTCCAGAATCACTTGCTGAAAAGGTTGCCTTTGTACTTTTATCAAAAATAACTGATCATAAATATCTGGGTCTGTTATGGATTGTCTAGTCAGAGATCAGTAAACTGAGCTGCTGCTTGTTTTTACAAATAAAGTTTTACTGGAACACAGCCATGCCCATTCACTTCCATATTGTCTGTGGCTGCTTTTGCACCATATCTGCACTGTTATTAGCTGTAGACCAGGGTGTCCAATCTTTTGGCTTGAAGAAGAATTAGAAGAAGAATTGTTTTGGGCCACACATAAAATACACTAATAATAGCTGATGACCTTTAAAAAAAAAAAAAAGGCAAAAAATCTCATGTTTTAAAGTTTACAAACTTACGTTGGGCCACATTCAAAGCTGTCCTGGGCCGCAGGTTGGACAAGCTTGTTGTACAGCATATGTCTTCCAAAGCCAAAAACCATTTATTATCTAGTCCCTCACAGGTAAAGTTTGCCATTCCCTGTTTTATTCCCCTCCATTGATTTGTGTGTCTATCCTTTTCACCAATACCACACAGGATCTCACTGCAGCTTTAGAGTAAATCATGAATTCAAGTTGTTTGGGTCTTTCAACTTTATTCTTCCTTTTCAAATTTGTTGTAGCTGTTACAGGTTCTTTGTTTCTTCATATAAATTTTAGAATCAGCTTCTTAATTTCTACAAAAGTCTGCTGGGATTTTGGCTGAGATTACGTTGGATCTATAGATCAATTTTTTAAAAAATGTTACCTTGGCAATATTCAGTCTTCCAGTCCACAAACATTGCATATATATCTTTCCGTTTATTTAAGTCTTCTTCAATAAAAGCTATTTTAAGATTTTTTCAATTTAATATTATATAACAAAAATATTCTGATTTTAGAAACCAGATTTCAGTTTATCTCAGAACATAAGAAGAGGTAACAAAAAGATATAAACCTGTTTGTAACGTTCCACATTTACACCTTCCAACCGACTGAGGCACACCAAATGTGTTCCCACTAAAATTCTCAGTTCTTGTCTTTCTCATTCTCTTTTTTCTGTATCTCAGCTATGTCCCTGATGCTGCATTCGCACCAGAGCTTGTTCATTTCTGCAAAGTTGGGCAGTAGAAAATCCATGGAATCACTGATATCGCCAGTTGTTTCTTCACTGCAAAGAAACAGAAAAGTCTTTACACAGTATTTACAGGACCATCTTACTATTATCCCTCTCCTTTGTGCATTTCCTACTTATCTCTGTAGTACATCAATGCTTTATTTAAAAAAAACCATTTTCAACTTCATTGGCTTAGTGTTAAATTTCAAAGGGAACAGAATCTAGGGAAAAAATACCTGGAGAGGACAGTATAAATTTAAAGGGCAAATTATTTTCCCCAACTCCCTATCCTGGGCCAACTGGACTTGCTCTTATGGCAACTTCCTTAATTCAAAAAGGCTAGAAGGATGGGCATGGTGGCTCATGTCTGTAATCCAGTGCTTTGGGAGGCCAAGGCAGGAAGATCGCTTTAGGCCAGGAGTTTAAAACTGGACTGGGCAACATAATGAGACCCCATCCCTACAAACCAAAAACAAAAACAAAAGGCTAAAAAATGTAACACTTATGGTGTACTGCTAACTACATCATTTTACTGTTGAATATTTTGTTTTTAATTGGAATGTAAGCTTTGTGAGGGAAGAGACCATGGATTTCCTGCTTTATTTTTCTACATCTCCTAGGATGGAGACCTCAGTAGCTTTCAAAAATTTTTATTGATTGCCTAATTAAATGCTCAAAATGGACAGTCAAAATGTAATAAAGCAAATAACTTCATCAATTTCTCTATATTGTTAAATTTTTTGTATTTACTGTTTAAGAAGAAATTGATGTAGATATATTAAAAACTACTGAATTGTACACCTTAGAAATAAATGGAAATATTAAAAAGAAAAAACCAAAATCTGTTGGGGCAAACTGAAAAAAGACTAAAAATTAAAGAAAGAAAATAAAGGAATCAACTTTTTTAAAAACGAATGAAGTTCTTTAATCTGGGGACCTGTCATGTGAACAGCTCACCCCACTGAAGACCACAGTTGGCTGACCATCTGCCCCTGCTGTCGGATAAAAGTACAGTAGACTTTGATGCTAGAATACTGATAACACAAGAGACAGGAGTGTCTCTGCATGGCTTTTATTTTTCCTTCTCTGGAGTTAATAGCTAACTCGTAACAGATAATTTAAATCACTTATATTCCAAGGTAACTAGCAGTCTATAACTTATAAAAACTGATAGACATTAAAGGAACAATTATGAAATCCAGCTGGCTCACACTTTATTACTTCATTACAAATTCAATTTTCAAATATAACCCCCTTAAAAAAGTTGTATTTTCAAAGAATGTTTAATGTAGTGGAAAAATGCTCAATTACATTAAATGAAAAAAGCAGGTCCTAATAATCCAAAGATAAAATTTGCATGAGTACATTTTAGATCATACCACATATACTGAGGAGTTCTATATTACAAAGGAAATCTATATACAAATGCTACCTAAATGGCTGACTAGGTGGAAAAATTATTCATACTTACTTTGTTTCTGTACATATTTCCACACTTTTATACATTCTACAATGAAAGAAATATTGCAACAAAATCAAGAAAGAAAATCACTTACTCTGTTGGCTCTCCTTCATCAGGTAAGATATTTCTGGTATGCTGGAGAAGGTAATTTCGAAGAAACAGACACCTCAAGGGATGCTGCACACCACGGCACATTTCTACCAAATCTTTCAAAATGTCCTTCCTGGACTGAGGAAATGACTTGACATATACAACTCCAACTGTGATCAAAAGGTAACTAGGAGAATTATGAAGAAATGCTGATTAGAAATAAAATATTCAAATCAAGAATTTATTTCCAAACACACTGAACAAAACATTAAATAAACAAGACAGGAACCATGTTGTTTTCTCCTGCATGAAAAGGAAAATATCTGATTTAAAATATAACCACTGACTGACCTCTAAAAAACTATGTATATACACCCACATACACACACACACACACACACACACACACAGACATATACTGTATATGTACAAGATAGATATTACCTTTAAACATATTAGGAAGAGAATAATTGTCATATTAATTTTTCTAACAGTCAAAACATTAAAATAGCAAGCATGTCCATTTTTTTCTCTTTCTAAAATTTCTTAAATATCTACATAAAATGTAAATCTAGTTACTCTAAAACAAATAAGAGAGTATCTACCAAAATGTTAATCTCAATTTGTTAAGAAATTACCCTTAAAACTTTTTTCAAGCTGATAATCATAAAGGACATAAAGTGGCAAAAATAGACACAAAATCCTCCGATTTGTAGTTACTTACAGCCTTGGGATAATGTTTCCAGCATACTGTACAAGTTCATAGAGATCTGCCACTTTCCTTCCTTTAGCAAACTCATCTGTCAGGTAGACCTCCAAGTAGTGCAGTTCATCAGAAATGGCCGTATCTTTTAATTAGGATTAAGGACTAAAAATAAAAATAAGCCAACCTAAACAAAACTTTGAAACTTGTTGGAGTCATTATTAACTACTGGGCAGATATCTTAAGTTTTAGTCCTTTAAGAAAGTGTTCAAGGGAAGGAAGAATTTTAGCTGGACTTTTCTTACTTTAAAAAAGGGTTTTAAAGCGTGTGTGGTGAAGCAAAGCAGTAAATACAATGGTTACCTGTCAGACTGCTAATGGGTTTTGAAATGGCAAATGATTAAATTCCTGTCCATTTGAGACTGCTGCATAACAAAATCTAAGTATTAAAGAACCAACTGTGTCATAGCCTAAATATGCTCATGAAGGGTCTGAAAATTGAGACGCACCGACAACACATTTATGGACGTTTAAGCATAGGAAAGGAGTACTCTCAAAGTGTTTTTCTCACTTAGCACATCTGCATGGAGAAGGAGTGCCACGTGACTCAGATAACAAAGAATAAGATAACTCCAGAAAAACTTCATAAAGAACAAACAAAATTGGCCTTATCAAGAAAAAGGTATGGTCCAAATGTTTAGTCTTCAACATTCAAAAGATACAAAGTTCATAGTAGCTCTTTGGTGATAACATAGAAGTCTGGAGTTCACCAAGCATATTAGAAGCATATTTTAGAGCATCCATAAGCTTGTTTTTGTCCTACAGAAATACCAAAAGAATAGATGAGAAGGCTTAATTTAAATAAACATTTATCTTGGTTGTACAAACTCTTTACATCAAGGACCTGTTACATAGTTTTAAAAGTATACAGCACTTAAATGATTTTAACCACATAAAAAAATCAACTTTAGATCGTTTCACCTTGCCGTCTCTACTAAAAAGAAAAAGATGCATGACTCTTAGTAGACTTACATAACTAGGACTGCAAGCTTCTTGATAGAATGCTAATCTTTTCAATCTATAGAGACTAGGAAACTAGCTCCATTCATCACATTTTACCTGCAATCAAGAGAACTGGCATACTGATTCAGGTGAAGCAAGATACTATCCTGACATGGCTTTGTCATGGGTTAAAGACTCTTCAGAGCTGTCTGAAATAACTATCCATGTAAGTTTGCTTTCCTCTTGCATTCTTCAAGCCCTCACAATGCCCATATGTTCCACTTAACTCAGAAATGCAAGCAATTCCTTGAGATAGAGGAAACACTATCCATACACAGGAAGAGAAAGAAGCAAGCAATAGCAAACCCATCTTCTCCATTCCAAGACATTTATTTTTCATTCCCAATTTGCTAGGAATGAAACCAATAAAAGATACAAGAGCATATTACTATGCTTTAGAAAGCATAGTAAGACATTTTACAAAGGTAAGACAGCATCATCTTTATCACAGTAATTTATAGCTTAAAGTACCAACCAATTTGGCTCAATTCCTTACATTTTAATCCAGAGAATCAACAGTATCTACACAGATTATCTCTTACTTTATCTTTTACAATAAGAAAATAAATAAATAAGTGTTAAGTATAATTTTTAAGCTAGCTTCTACAATAAATACATCTATTCAGCAAAAAAATTAAAGTTTTCAAGATATTTAGAAAAAAAGCCAAATAATTCAAATGCAAAGAATTTAAATCCATTCATTCAACAAATATTTACTGAGTACCTATTATATGTTAAGTACTCCTCAGGTCTGAGGTATACAACCAAGGAGGCTAGTAATTCTGGTCAGACACTGGTGTGGTAATAATACAGTAGTGCGTAAATAAAAGGAAGGGTCTCTTGTTCTTATGAGCTTGTATTCTAGTAGGGAAGACAGACAATCCCAAACCATAAATATACATGTGAGTAAACAGGGCTCTTTGTTGAAACTGCTCCACACAGTGCTTTGGGGAGATGAAATTGAAGATAGATGCTGGTAGACAGTGAAGATTAGATTTACCAGAAATGGTGGTGCCACCTGGCTCTAGAAGACACTGCACATGCTTCCTTAGGAACACACGAACTGCAACTGTGCCTCCCACATTTCCATTCTTACCAGGCATCCCTTCATTTGGAATGACTGGACCTTCACAGCCTGTATGGCTTCATCCAAGAGCTTTTCCTGCTCATCCTGAGGGGACTGCTGTGTTGTAGGCTGAAAAATAAAAAAATTCCACTGATGTCTCAAGCACATTCTTCTAGCAAATATGTTATTTCTATAGTTCTAGCCATAGTCCTTCTCCAAGACTGTCACAAAAGGATCAATCCAGCTCTACACCTCAAACTCATTTACCAATTATTAACAGCTGCTGCACACAGAGCCATGCCTCATCACTGAAGTTAACAGAATAAGACTGACAAAGGAGAACAGTATGTGTACAAAGAATTGCCTCTCTCTCAGAAACTGACTCAACATTCTTGTAGTAGGCTGGCATCAAAGAAACTTGCAGTGGTAGTTCATGGCTGTGTTCTGCTAACACACTCTGAATACAACCCAGACGTAGCCATCCGGCCAATCGAAATCTTGTGATAGGTGTAGCCGAAACCAATCTCTAAAGCCTCTCTTTTCCTCTAGACTACTTATCATCTGCATTTCAGTCTATTCTTAGACAGACTAAGGAACTAGTTTATGAGATCACTGACCATTAATATGCACCATTTACCATGACATTTACATTCTCATTACTACAATTTATTCCCAAGTAAATGTCTTTTACTTTAGAGAGTCTGTCTGTTTGTTGTTTAGGTTTACACATATGGTGCCATAACTGGAATCTGAAAAGTTTGCTGTGGGAAGGAATTGGTGATTCTCGGAGCACGTATGCAGTCCTCACTTTATACCACTGAGCGCTCTGCTCGTATGTCACCTTTTCTGCGCTGGTGAGTCTTCCCTCAGGTTAAGAATCTGTTACTTTGATACAGGATTTTTGAAATTGTTGGGATCCGGTTTGAATAAGGCTACTTTAATAAAAGACCATCCATCCCTCCTAGCATAATAAAAGACCTTTTGTCTATTCTGGTAAGTCCTTTCTGTTATAAAGACAAATATCTTTCTGGATTGAGCACTCTTGTTTTGTACCGAACTTACCTTCTGTCTGTGAAGCCTTTATTTTCTGGTTTGTGCACCTAGTTTAATATTTTGTTTCATTTACATATTTTTGTGAACATTTTAATCCTGGTTTCTTTTGAATTGTTTTGACTTTTTCCCCTTGCTTGCTTCAAAAAAGTGGCACTAGTAAAGTAGTTGCCACTATCGAAAACACTAGTCTAAACTCCTGGCATTTTCTTACAAGATTTATAGGATTTTCTTTGCTCTCTCTAGCTATTAATAAGAAACAGAATGTGATTCTCAATCATTAAGGCATGCTAGGTTTTCCTGAACTCCTGATGATTACATATTATGATGCATTCTTTGGCATATTTTAAAATTAATAGGCAAAATTACATCAGAAAAAATATAGGTCTCAAATGGTCATTATTTTAAAAACTCACAACTATAGAGTTAACATATGGAGTCCTCTAGGTTCTCTGTCTCTCTATTTTTTCCTGCCTACTCTGTATCTGCTTACTTTTCTACTGGTGTTGAGATAAAACTCACTGCATATGGTATTTTTTTAACTTTATTTACTTGTTTATTACATGTTTGTAACTTGATGTTGAGTACATATTAGTGTAGACTTAACATACAACTTGGGAGAAAAACTGACATTCTCCACTGAATGGGTTAAAAAGGAATGTAAAACTACAAAATACTTAAGTGTGAGTTCTAAATTATGGCAAACAGAACAGTAAATACCTTGTCATTTTTCTTTCTAACTTTCCAAGATAGATTTCATTATAAAAATTGTTTGATAACAATTTAAGAAGGGATAATAAGGGATACTCATAAAAAACTGTTTTACTTTAATTATAGGGTACAAATAAGAGTCTTAACACAGAAATCCTACCTCCTATTTAAAATATAAATACTTGATGATATAATGAATCAAGGGGGATTAATTAATGTCAGTTGAAAATCTAATGACTTAACTCCATAAATGCCATTTGCTTTTGTCTGGAAGAGTTAGGCTGATTTAAGGGTGACACACAGCAGAGTTCTATTTGACATTCATGTTAACTGTTTGGTGCTCAGAATGGAGATGGCCAAATACCAAGTACTTAGTGACAGAAAGTCAGAATTAATCTGTTCCAAGTGACTAAGAGCCAATAGAATTAATCTTCATCTCCTGATTTATGGTTGTGAACAAATGGATAGCTTTTTTCACTGCAAGTTTCAAAATTAAACTCTATTCTGAAGCTGCGGAAATTCACAGAACACAGAGAATACTGTCTATACTATAATTTCAATGTTTAAATGGTTTAAATACAAAATTATGGGTGATTATCAAAACTATTATTGGTAATGGTTTCTTTTGATTCTGTACATGCCCCTTAGCATATTTTGTGAAGAAATGAGTGTTCTTTTTAATACTACTCATCTTTACTCAAATACATTAAAAAATCATTTTAAAATTATTTTCTACCATGGATTACAGAAGACTCTTACTAAAAGTGAATAATGCTTATTGTTCTAAGTGTTTAGAGAATCATCTGAAAAACATATTCTTTCTAATACCACTTACAAAAAACATTTAATGAACATAACTCACTTCTAATTATATTATTCTAGTGATAAAACATTTTCTCATGTAACTATTTAAAATAGATGATTTATGGCTTTTTAATTTTTAAAATTTCATATTTAATATCATGTTAAAACTCTCCTAAATCAGTCTTCCAGTATCAAATTCTTAAATGAGAAAAAAAAGGACAAAAGAGGAAAATTCCGTGTCAATTATTTAGCCTCCTCCCTTCCCCAGAAACCAACATTTCCCTTTAAATGCAAGGCACACTCCTTTTCTTACAACAGAGATCAGGAAACTTTTTGTGTGGTTTTGTGTAAAGGGCCAGATAATAAACATGTTGTGCTTTGTGAATCTCATTTGGCTTCTATTGCAGCTGTTTACCTTTGGCTGGTGTAGTGGGAAAGCAGCCATAGACAATCTGCATTTATAAGAACAAGTCCAAATTTGGCCTTTGGGCCATAGTTGGCCAACCGCTGCCTCAGAAGAACAGATCTGCATATATAAAAGAATCATTCGAAAGAAACTGGTCTCTAGTCAGATGTGATGTCTGATTCAGAATCTAGTAGCTAATCACTCTAGAACATTTTGAAATCAAGCACTGAATTTAGCCAACTTTCTGCTTTTAGTTAAGATTCTTCTATTGAAACACATGTCATGCTTTTCATTGGAGATAATTTCTCTTCATTTAAGAATGTGCTTCGGTATTATTTATTGAGGGGATTCAGTTTAAAATTAATAAACGGTGTCCATACAATTTAATATCCAATTTAATTTTTAAAAAACTTAATAAAAAATATAACAGAATCAAAACATTTAAAATAAGTACACTCACTACCCACTCCAGTAATTCATTTAAGTCATGCCAACTATAGAATATGAAAAATAAATTCAGAAGTGTAATTACTTTAAAATACACTACTTCCACTTTTGTCAGTATTTTACATTTATGTATATATTCTACAGTGGAAGCAGAAATTCTCTCCAAATACATTATCTCCTTAAAATCTTGAGGTGCCTATTAGAGCCACAGGCAATCTCTGACATATAAAATTGCAGCACAGGCCTTTCAAATTTGGCATTTCTCTGGTACAATACAATGACCAAGATATATAATAACTGTAAGGTGCCTAGACATTCCATTAAAAACCACTGTTTTCTTTAATGTAGAATGATTAATATATATTCTACAAGGGGCACTGAGATTAGTAATTCTATAGGGTATGTCCTGACATAATTTTCAAATTGTACAATAACATAAACAACTTTGTTAAGGCCATGTTTTATTTGCTGATTAATGGACGCAAGGCAATGTAATTTATTTTCAAGTATTTCCTTGAAAGTCTGTGCTCATAAAAATCATGAAAAGTTGGAAAGACTGTTAAATCACTGAAACTTTAAATATATCTTACACAATCTTGTTTGTACAAAAATACAAGTTAAATATAAACATAAAGCAATCATGAAAATGTTATGCAAATCTATTTTATGTGATCATTAGTTATACATAAAAGTTTCTCAGTTCTGTTATTTGTGAAAAGATCAATACCAGATTGAATGACTATCTATTGACAAAGGGCCCTAAAAAGCTTACTTTAGCACTAATCTTTTACATGGTTAAGGACATTTGCTAATTTGAGGTCACCTAAACACTGGAAAAAAAATGAAAGGGCAGCATGTCCATAAACCAACAAATAATTTGGCTGTAATGTATCATAAGACACAAAGAAACCCCACACATCTGTACAGTAAACATGTATTAGATACTCACACACAGGTGTATGTGCATGCACACACACACATGCACACACACACACACACATCTACACGCACATGCACCTATAAACACACACCTACACGCACATGCACACACACACACACCTACACGCAACACACACCCAGTTATAAAACAAAGCCTAATGAGGTGCTGCTTCCAGTTCAATATTCACCTGTGCATTTTTTTTCTTATTTCATCAAATGAAGAGCTTTTTGTCACCTTGCCATTCTTGAAGACAGTATGGAGAAGATCATGACCATATTCTTCAAGGTCTCCTTTTCTTTCCTCCAGTGTAACAAAATTCTCTGCTGGCGTCCTATGAGATAATTGGCCCTTTGGAACTTTTGTTGGGATCCCACTCACAGGAGCCTCAGGCTGTATCTACCTGGCCAAGCTCACCTAGATGGTGGAGGCAACTAGGCCTGCCTTGGGAGCCCAGGGACCTTAGTCTCAGTCTCTTCTTATTTCGAAAAGGGCAAGAAAACCATTTTTTGAAAAAACTGAACACAAGGAGACAGCAGCACTTAGTGATGAATGAGGAGTGTGAGAGCTGAAGCAGGTTTGGCGTCCAGCAGCTGTGTGCCAGGTGGGCTTGAGCAGGAACCTCTCAGACTCAGTTTCCTCATCCCTGAGTAACAACAAAAACAGTAACAATAAAAGTATTGACATTTACAAGGTGTCCAAAAGATTATAGAATATTATGTATAGAAAGCAGCTGCACCATCCCTGGTAAAGTCAGAATCCAAGAAATTCCAGCTGCTACTTCTTCCATCATCATCTCTAGGAAGTAAGATTATGAGAGTTTTACTGAGCAGCAATTTTTCCTCATTTCTCTTAGCAACAGCACTAGTAACTTTTAAACACCAGCAAGCCAAATGTCCTACACAAATGAAATCCTGCCCTTAAAGGACCATGGCTGGGCAGCATGGACCCAGGTGTGGGCCCCATGGTGGTTAGTGGAGGGCAGGAGGGAAATTGGGCCCTCTCCTCCCAGAGACTCAGAGAGGCCAGAAAAAGGCACTGAGGTGGCCTTCCAGGAAGCAGAAGGCTAGAAGGCCTTGCAGGGGATCCTAAATAGCCTTCAGGGCACCTGACAGGGCTGGGCCTGTGCCAGCTTCCCTCACTTTCCTCCTCTCCACAGAAGAACCTGGCCCCAGGTGGCAGGTGGGTCTGAGGCTGCCAAGCACTCACCAGAGGCTGTGGGTACCTTCAATATGGCCCTTTTTGAAGCAGCAGCTCAAACAGATCCTTGCAGAGCAGCTTCCTCAACATCTGGAACTTCTCACTCCAGGCCCAGGTCTGCAGGGGAGCCAAGGAGGGAGACACGGGCTCACCTGTGGCTGAGACCTCCTCTGCGATGTCCCTTCTTCCACCTCCCCAAGGACAGGCCCAGATGCCCTAATGAACAGCCCAGCATAAAGACTACAGGAGAGTGAACAGAACCGTCTGGCACCCAGGACGGAGGGGGGTGCCTGGTGAGCACAGGGAGAGGCCCCAGGCCCCTGTCCAGAAATGTGCTCCTTGCAGCCCAGACTCGAGGTGGAGGTGTCCTGTGTGCACACGCAGTCCATGGTGTGTTCTCCCTGGGGGTCATCTAGCTGCACATCTAGAACAAGGTGGCCATTCTCTGGACACTGTGGCAGGTAGGGGATGGGGAGATGGGGCAGCCCACAAAGCTCAGTGCCCTGCCATGGACCACTTTCTGCTCCGAGACCTCCCTGCTGTGGGTTCTCCACACCCTGAGACACTGCCCTGAAGTCAGACAGAAGCAAACGAGCTCCTCTCCCAAGACTGCCCTCTCCCACGCTGGCTGATGACTTCCTAGAGGGGGACTCAGTCACCAGGGGCTGGGGACTGTTTCTTCGGGTGGATGCCCTGGAGTTTAGGCTGGCCGGTTCATCCCATTACTCCATGTGCATAAGACAAGGCAGGGCAGAAATGACACAGGCACCACCTTTATTTCTGCATTCCTGCAAAGTGGTTTCTGCAGGTCCTGCTGATACAGTTAAGCAGCTCCGCTAGGGAAGGGCTTTGGAAGTGGCTCTGGAAGGTTTGGGGTTGTGGTGAGAGGCCATGGATCTACAAGGAGAGGGTGGTCACTGAGCAGATGGCTGGGTGTCTACCCACAGACCCAGAACCGGTGACATGTCAGGGGGTTATGGCTGGCTGGCAGGGACTCACTGATTGAGGTGAAAACCCCGTGTGTATGCGGTGATGCGGCCTTGTAGGTCCTCAACCATGATCACAAACAAGCACATGAGGTCCCCACACGGTGGGTTCAGGCTGCTTATGGTGAGCACTTTCAGGCACTGCACGGGATGCAGGAATGGCCAAGTGTGAATGCACCAGGCCTCCTGGAATGTGGCCCTCCACCCCACTGAAGAGCCTCTTTCTTGCTCCCCGCCCGGAAATCTCCCGTTCCAGTCACAGTTCTGGGACTGCACAAGACACCATGGCTACTCCTGGCTCCCTGGATGTACTCAGGTGGTGTGCCACCGAGGGGCTCCATCTTCAAGCCCTTCTGAGGGACCCACGGCCACTGGTCGGCACAAGGTAAGGACATCCAGGGCCAGCTTTCTCTCTTCCTAAATGTGGTCCTGGTCTGGGTGCCTCCCGAGATGACTCCAGTGGGAAGCCCTGGTCCTCAGCCCCTTCGTCAGTCCCTGGCCCCCATGCTCCCTGCTCTTCTTCCCAATTCCCAATCCCAGTGCCTTGTGCACCTCCCAGGTCACCCCCAGTGAAAATGCTCAGGAAGGACAAAAAGCTACCCTCAGCCCTGTTGGAGACATCAGATGGGTCAGGGTCCATGCTCTTGCACAGGTTTCCACCCTGGTCCACTTGGATGTGGGCCTCACACACGGTATAGGGCTCTGTCAGGAAGTGGGGGATTCCCAGGCACCTGCACTCTGGAACAGCCCACCTAGCACACAGCAGAGTTTGCGGGTGTGTTATCATGCATGGTTTAATTTTCAGCTTTAGGCTTTCATTTTCAAATTTCACTATGAACACTGGAATTCTGGTTTACACACACACACACCTGCCTGCTGGCAAGCAGCGATCCTTGTTGGCAAAGAACTTTCTCCCAAATGCCTCTAGAGGTCACCCAGGGCTTGGGGAGCCCACAAGGCCACCTCATCTGTGTGGGCCCGTGTCTCAGGTGGGCAGGGCCGTCAGAGCTTCAGGGTCTTCACAAACTCACACTGCTCTCCTGGGGCAGCCCCCATGCAGAGGTGGCCTGAGGACTTCCCAGGTCCCCAGTTGGAACACTGCCCCTCCGTGGGATTTGGAATCGCAGTTATTTAGGGGGAGGAGAGAGTTTCTATGATCAACTCTGTGTACCGTTGAACTATAGACCTTTTCCACAATTGCTCTGAACAAGCAGAGAGACCCTGGGACCCTGAGCGGCTTCTTCCCAAAGAACCTGAGTCCACGAGAGCAGAGTTTACAACCAAGCCAGTCTCACCACACCCATTTATTGTGCTGGATCAGGCTGACTTCTGCACTCAGGAGCTGTGAGCCTTTTTGGTTTTCTTAAGTGACTGTCATTTATACTTACAGAATTCCATCAGGCTGATTTCCAGCCCGGCTTTGTACTCCGCGATATTTTTAGCATCATGACTATTTTTTAATCCATGGGCCATGAATTTGTAGGGTGCAGGTGTGATGGCCTGAGAGGCAGAGCTGTGCTCCAATCCTGCCCTGACGTGCTCATCTGTGACATAGAGACTCCAGCAGGGCAGGGACCTCCAGGAGCCCTCCCCTGATCAGGCCACCCAACTTCCAGACCAACCTCCACCTTGCACAGCACTGAGCCCTCTTGCAGCCCCTGGATGCTGTGCAGAACTAAGAAGTGCTCCAGTGTGTTGTCTTCTGGGTGCAGCAAGAAGCAGGTGTAATGACATGGGACTCCATGGTCCATGAGCACCTGGTGGATCTCCTGCTTCATCTCCTGGGGGAAGACTTCTGCCAGTGATAAGGCCCCCACTACCTTGGTGAAGAGGCCATATGGCAGGGAGAAAGGACATGCTCCCTTGTCCCCAGCCCAAAATACCCAGGTCCCAAGAATAAATGCCCAATATACTCAGTTTCCCACTTTTTGGCTTACGTTCCAGGTCCTGGCTGTACACACCATGTCCACCTACTCGTATGTGTGTGCTGGATGGAGCCTGGCCCTGCTGGCTATTCCTGAGACCAAGAGTAACACCTGAGCAGAGTAGGGGGATACGGAAGAACAAGGGGAGGGAAAAGAACAGCCTTGTCTCCTCCCTAGCCCGGTACTAACGGCCCCAGGAAAAATGGCTTTCACCTTCCATTAGGGGCACTCCAAGGCCCAACCCTGGGGACACAGAGGACATGAGAGGGCTTTGCCTGGTTCCCCATTGAGTTAAAAGCATGCAACACCTCTGGGCTGGCTCTGCCCTTGGAGACCACCCAGCACCACCTCCCCTCTGGCAGACGGTGAAGTCATGGCCCAGAGAGAGGTGACTTAACTCAGGGCACAGAGCAAGAGGCTGGGACTTCTGGGACACCTCTCCCACCAGCCAGTCACTCCCACTCCTCTCCACAAACAGGCCTGGCAGATCCAGCTGGTAGCTCTCTTCTAGCAGTGGGGCAGTGACCTAAGTCTGGACTACATTCCCATGTCCAGCACACCGGCTGAATGTCCCTGGGTGTTGGGAACAGGCCCCAAAATCTGGCCATAAACTGGCCCCAAAACTGGCCCTAAGCAAAATCTCTGCAGCACTGTGATATGATCATGATGGCCATGACACCCACGCTGAAGGTTGTGGGTTTCCCAGAATGAGGGCAAGGAACACCTGGCCCACCCAGGGTGGAAAACCCCTTAAAGGCATTCTTAAACCACAAACAATAGCATGAGCTATCTGTGCCTTAAGGACATGCTCCTGCTGCAGTTAACTAGCCCAACCCATCCCTTTACTTGGCCCATCCCTTTATTTCCCATAAGAAGTACTTTTAGTTAATCTATAATCTATAGAATCAATGCTTATCACTGGCTTGCCATCAATAAATATTTGGGTAAATCTCTGTTTAGGGCTCTCAGCTCTGAAGGCTGTGGGACCCCTGATTTCCCACTCCACACTCTATATTTCTGTGTGTGTGTGTCTTTAATTCCTCTAGTGCTGCTGGGTTAGGGTCTCCACAACCGAGCTGGTTTCAGCAAGCAGCACACAATGTGGAAGCTTGAACGCAGGTCGAAGGGTCACCAGAGCGACAGTTGGAGAACTTGGAACTAAGCTGGAGGACACCCAAGTACTCTTAAGCAATCCCCGTGGTGAATAAGAAGGGGAGCTCAGAAGCATCAGGGTAACAATGGGACAAGTGTGGGCTCTGGTTCATTCCACCTTGGAACATTTTCACACTGATGATGAGGAGCAAGGAGAGTATAATGAAGAAACAGAGCAGGTTTGTTTGCCAGCTAAAGCTAAAGCAGCAAAGGAGGAAGAGGTTCATCCCTACCCTTCTGCACCACCTCATTATTTTGAAGAAAAAGAGTGGCCTGACCCTCCAGATCTTTCTTTTCTGGAGGACACTGGGTGAAAAGTAGTAGCCCTAGTGACTGTTCAAGCAGTGCCTCCAGTGACTGCTCTCAGTTCTATTCAGACAGGAATTCAGCAAGCTAGAAGAGAGGGTGATTTAGAGGCTTGGAAATTCCCTGTTAGAATATACACCCCCAGATCAACAGGGAAATATCGTAGCTACATTTAAGCCTTTTCCTTTTAAATTACTCAAATAATTTAAACAAGCTATTAATCAATATGGACCAGGTTCTCTTCTTGTAATGGAACTGTTAAAGAATGTTGCTGTTTCCAGTCAGATGATTCCTACTGACTGGGATGCTCTTACTCGAGCTTGTTTAACTCCTGCTCAATTCTTACAATTTAAAACTTGGTGGGCAGATGAAGCTTCCATTCAGGCTGCTTGCAACACCCAGGCGTAACCTCAAATTAATATAACTGAAGACCAACTTTTGGGGGTTGGCAGCTGGGCTGGTTTAGATGCACAAGTGGTTATGCAGGTTGATGCCATAGAGCAGCTTAGAGGAGTGTGCATTAGAGCTTGGGAAAAAATTACTTCAGGAGCAGAGCAATACCCTTCCTTTAGTGCTGTAAAATAGGGACCAAAAGAACTGTAAGCGGACTTTATAGCTTGGTTACAGGAGTCTCTTACAAAGGTGATTGCAGGATATAGTGTTATGGTTATCAGCTTTCAACAATGCTAATCCCGATTGCCAGGCTGCTCTGCAACCTATTAGACAGAAAGCACATTCAGTTGATAATATCAAGGCCTATGATGGTATCAGAGGTAATCTGCATAAGGCTACTCTGCTAGCCCAGGCAATGGCAGGACTGAAACTGGGTAAAGGAAATACTCCATTTCCTGGAGCTTGTTTTAACTGTGGGAAGCATGGTCATACTAAAAGAGAATGTAGAAAAAAACAGTGAGTCAGGCCACCAGATAGGGGAAAAAAGAAAACTGCTGAGCCTGAAATATGTCCAAAATGCAAAAAAGGAAAACATTGGGCTAATCAGTGTCACTCTAAGTTTGACAAAGATAGGAACCCAATTTTGGGAAATGCCATGAGGGGCCCTTCCCGGGCCCTGTTCCAAACCGGGGCATTTCCAGCTCAGGCCATTCCCTCACCCCTGTAAAATATCTGTCCCCCACCACAGCCAGTAGTGCTGCAGTAGATTTATGCTGCACAAAAGCTGTAAGCCTTCTGCCTGGGGAACCGCCCACAAAAAGTTTCAACAGGGGCCTGTGTACCCTTGCCAGCAGGGATTATAGGATTACTTCTAGGAAGGTCTAGGTTAAATTTAAAATGGGTATAAGTACATACAGGAGTCATTGATTCAGATCACAATGAGGAAATTCAAATTGTTATATCTACTTCTGTTCCCTGGAAAGCAAAGCCAGGAGAGTGTATAGCACAGCTCCTGATTGTGCCATATGTGGAAATGAGGAAAAGTGAAATTAAATGAACAGAAGGATTTGGAAGCACAAATAAACAAGGCAAAGCAGCTTATTGGGTGAATCAAATTACTGATAAATGTCCTACCTGTGAAATAACTATTCAGGGAAAGAAATTTAAAGGTCTGGTAGATACAGGAGCTGACATTTCAAGCATTTCTCTGCAGCACTGGCCATCTGCGTGGTCAATTCAACCCACTCAATTTAACATAGAGTTGGTAAAGCCCCTGAAGTATATCAAAGTAGTTATATTTTGCATTGTGAAGGGCCCAATGGACAACCTGGGACTATTCAACCAATTATAACTTCTGTACCTATAAATTTATGGGAGAGAGATTTATTACAACAATGGGGAGCATAAGTTCTAATTCCAGAGCAATTATACAGCCCCTAAAGTCACCATATGATGCATGAAATGGAGTACGTCCTTGGCATGGGACTAGGAAAAAAATTTGCAAGGTTTGAAGGAACCGCTTCAAGCGGAAAGACAAAGTTCCCACCAAGGTTTAGGATATCATTTTTGATGGCAGCCATTGTTAAGCCTCCAGAACCTATACCTTTAAAATGGTTAACAGATAAGCCAATTTGGATAGAACAATGACCACTAAGTAAAGAGAAACTGGAGGCTTTAGAGGAATTAGTTACTGAACGATTAGAAAACGGACATGTACCTCCAACATTTTTCCCTCGGAATTCTCCAGTTTTCATAATTAAGAAAAAATCAGGTAAATGGAGAATGTTAACTGATTTAAGAAACATTAATTCAGTTATACAACCTATGGGGACATTACAGCCAGGATTGCCTTCTGCTGCTATGATTCTGAAAAATTGGCCTTTAGTAGTCACAGATTTAAAAGACTGTTTCTTTACTATCCCCTTAGCTGAACAAGACTGTGAATGGTTTGCATTTACAATTCCTGCAGTAAACAACCTGCAGACTGCTAAGCATTTTCATTGGAGAGTGTTGCCACAAGGCATGTTAAACAGTCCAACAATTTGCCAGACTTATGTAGGGCAAGCAATTAAACCTACTCATAAAAAATTTTCACAGTGTTACATTATTCATTATATGGATGACATAACTTGTGCTGGCCACACTCGAGAAATATTACTCCAGTGTTATGATCACTTGCAAAATTCAATTTCTGGCACTGGTTTAATTATAGCTCCTGACAAAATTCAGACTATTCCTCCTTACTCCTACTTGGGGACCTTGGTAAATGACACTACCATTGTGCCACAGAAAGTAACTATATGTAGGGATCAATTGAAAACATTAAGTAACTTTCAAAAATTACTAGGTGACGTTAATTGGATATGACCTGCTCTAGGCATTCCTACCTATGCCATGAGTAACCTATTTTCTATTCTTAGAGGAGATCCTCGTCTCACTAGCCCTCGGCAATTAACAAAAGAAGCTGAGGCAGAGCTTCAGTTAATCAAAAAGCAAGTCCATAAAGCTCAAATAAATAGAATAGATCCAGAGAAGACTCCAGATTTGCTAATTTCTCCAACTCAGCATTCACCTACTGGTGTTATTGTCCAAGAACAGGACTTAGTAGAATGGCTTTTTCTTCCACACACTAATTCATGGACTCTAACTCCCTATTTGGATCAAATCGCTACTATGATAGGAAATGGGAGAATGCAGATTGTTAGATTACATGGTTATGATCCTGGAAAAATTATTGTCCCCCTCATGAAGGCAAAAATACAGCAAGCTTTTATAAATAGTCTTACTTGGCAAACGCATTTAGCTGACTTTGTGGGTATTCTTGATAATTTTCCTAAAACAAAACTGTTTCAATTTTTGAAATTAACTAACTGGATCCTCTCTAGAATAATTAAATTTAAACCAATTGAAGGTGCTGAGAATGTCTTAACAGATGGGTCTAGTAATGGTAAAGCTTCTTATTCTGGCTCAAAAGGTAAAGTTTTTCAGATGCCCTATACTACAACTCAAAAAGCAGAGCTTGTAGCTGTAATTGAGGTATTGACTGCTTTTGATATGCCTATTAATGTGATTTTTGATTCTTCATACATGGTTCATTCCACACAATTATTTGAAAATGCTCAGTTATTATTCCATACAGATGAACAACTGATAACTTTATTTACCCAACTGCAAATAGCAGTTAGGAGTAAAACGTACCCTTTTTACATCACTCACATTAGGGCTCATACACCTCTTCCAGGACCTTTGACTGCAGGGAATCAAATGGCTGATTGCCTAGTTGCTAATGCAATATCTAATGCTAAACACTTTCACAGTTTAACCCATGTTAATGCCTCTGGTCTCAAATGCAGATACAGCATTACCTGGAAAGAAGCTAAAGCTATTATCCATGATGCCCAACTTGCCAAATGGTGTATTCCTCACCTTTTACAGGAGGAGTTAATCCTCGAGGATTGGAATCTAGTTCTCTTTGGCAAGTGGATGTCACACATGTTCCTTTGTTTGGGAGACTAGCTTATGTACATGTATGTGTGTACACCTTTTCTCACTTTGTCTGGGCTACATGCCAATCAGGAAAGTCTTCTGCCTATGTTAAACATCACCTTTTGCAGTGTTTTGCAGTGATGGGCATTCCAGCTTCTATTAAAACAGACAATGCCCCAGGCTATACTAGCCAAGCTCTAGCTACATTTTTCTCTATATGGAATATTAAACACATTACTGGTATCCCATATAATTCTCAAGGACAAGTCACAGAGGAAAGAATGAATCTCTCCCTGAAAGAGCAGTTGCAAAAACAGAAAGGGGAAACAGGGATTACGGGACAGCCCATACACAATTGAATCTAGCATTATTAACTTTAAATTTTTTGAGTGTGCCTAAAGGCCACATGTTATCAGCAGCTGAACAGCATCTATAGAAACCAGCTGCAAAGACAGAAGCAGAACAACTGGTTTGGTGGAGAGATCTGATAACAAAAATTTGGGAAATAGGTAAAATAATAACAGGGTAGAGGTTATGCTTGTGTTTCTCCAGGACTGAATCAACAGCTGATTTGGATATCATCAAGAAACCTGAAACCTTACCATGAGGCAGATGCTGAGGAAGAGATTCCAGGAAGAACCCAAGGACCCCCTGGTTGCAGTCATGTTGGGGCTGACACTGAGGAGGACCCCAACTGTCACAAGCAACACCCATCAAACACAGCCACCCACCTGGGGACAGATCAAGAAGCTGTCACAGATGGTGGAGGAAAACCTAAGGAAAGCAGGACAACCAGTCACAATGAGTAATTTAATGGCAGCTATGATAGTGGTGATCACCATTGCCATGAGTATTCCTTCAACAAGGGCTGACACAGAGAACAATTATATTTATTGGGCATATTTATCAATCTTGGCTGGCAGTAATGCCTGGATGTAATCACTCTATGACACAGTTACACATGCTTTCTGATCTCAGTATTTGCCATAATAAATCTGGTCCTATAATTGAGGCATACTGCCCTCAAAAACCTATTTGTAAACAGAATTGAACCTAGGCAGAAAAAATGAATGTACTTGTTTAGGAAGATTGCATTGCAGAACAGGCAGAGGTGCTGTGCAATGATTCCTATGGAATCATTATTGATTGGTCCCTAAGGGGATGTTTAGCTTGAATTGCACCCCTCTGCATGCCATGGCCATACTATGTTCAGCTGGTCTGAACAAAACGGTCAGATGGTAGAAATGATAAGAAATATGCAAGAGTTCCTATTATCTGGCACCATGGTGGTATAGTGGCCCCTCAACCTCAAATGATATGGCCCGTTATAGGACCTAAACATAAGGATTTGTGGAAGCTATTAATGACTCTTAATAAGAACAAAATTTAGGAAAGAATAAAAAAGCATCTAGAAGCACACTCTAAAAACTTGTCTTTGGATATTGCAAAATTAAAAGAACAAATATTTGAAGCATTCCAGGCACATCTGACCTTAATGCTAGGAACTGGAGTACTTGAAGGAGCTGCAGATGGATTAGCAGCTAGTAATCCATTAAAATGGATAAAAACACTTGGAAGCTCTATGATTTCAACAATGATTGTGCTTTTAATCTGTGTTGTTTGTCTTTGTATAGTATGCAGATGCAGATCCTGACTCCTGTGAGAAGTAGCTCACTGTGACAAAGCTGCCTTTGCTTTTATCTCTTTGCAAAACAAAGAAGGGGGACATGTTGGGAACAGGCCCCCAAATCTGGCCATAAACTGGCCCCAAAACTTGCCATAAGCAAAATTTCCACAGCACTGTGACATGCTCGTGATGGCCATGACACCCACTCTGAAGGTTGTTGGTTTACTGGAATGATGGCAAGGAACACCTGGCCCACCCAGGGGCGAAAACTGCTTAAAGGCGTTCTTAAACCACAAACAATAGCATGAGCTATCTGTGCCTTAAGGACGTGCTCCTGCTGCAGATAACTAGCCAGATCCATCCCTTTACTTTGGCCCATCCCTTTATTTCCCATAAGAAATACTTTTAGTTCATCTATAATCTATAGAAACAATGCTTATCACTGACTTGCTGTCAATAAATATGTGAGTAAATCTCTGTTTAGGGCTCTCAGCTCTGAAGGCTGTGAGACCCCTGATTTCCCACTCCACGCTCTATATTTCTGTGGGCCTTTAATTTCTCTAGCACCACTGGGTTAGGGTCTCCATGACCGAGCTAGTCTTGGCACCTGTGCAAGGCACAGGACTCTCGGTTTCCTGCCTATGACATGGGGTCAGAAGGAGCATGGGTAACACTTGGTACTTTAGCTTCATCCTTCCTAGCAGACTCAGGCCTGGTCTCCAGCATCCCTTCCTCCACCTTACCTGTGAGAGAAGGGCTGTATCCTGGAGGCCAGGATCTTCACAGCAAAGCCATGTTCTGAATAACAATGAGTTCCTAACCTGGGATCTTATCTCCCAAATCGACCTCATCCAGCCCACCTTTTCTGGGTGACTTGGCTGCACTAACCTCCTTCTTTGAGTTCTCTGGTGAGTCCTTGTGGCTCTGGGGGTGACAAGGATGGAGCTGAGTCAGATGGGCCTAGCTGGTGAGGGAGGGCTGTCCGCCTCACTTCACATGGAGGGGCATGTGCCTTATAGAACAGTGTCTGCATACCTTCCTGAGCCTCCATCCCACAGTCCCACCACATCCTCAGCACCCCTGCAGTCCACTGCCTCCTGCCTCCCACATCCTGAGCCCTCTCTTCCCATTTGCTGCTCCTCAGCCCACCACAGCATGGCTTCCACCTGAGCACACTGCCCAAAGCACTCTCCCCAGGGTCACCAATGCCACTGTTAGGGCCCAGCCCAGGGAACTTCTCCAGCCCTAGTGTGTGTGACTTCTCAGCAGCATCCCCCAACACTGCACACTCCCTCCTCCTCTTCCCTGACCAATATGACCCCCCCGTCCCTCCCTCTCCGGCTCCATCCCCTTCCACCAGTCCTGAGCTGGGGATGTGCCTGGGCCCAGCCTCTCCTCTTTCTCACCTCATCCTCTCCATGGCTTCGAATATCCTCCTTCCACCATGAAGTTCCCATGGCCAATCCTAATCCTGGCCCTGATCAGGCTTTTCAGACAAAGGGGAGAGCTGCCTCCCAGGCATCACATGTGGCTGACCCTTAAGCATCACTGAAGACTCGTCTTGTGGGAATGGAATTTAGCTTCCTCCACAAACTGGCTGCTGCTCTATGTAGGTCCCCCTTCCCTGTTGAATCACTCACCCTAATCTCCCAACTGGCCCATGGTCCCCCACCTCTGTGGCCACAGCCCTAGGATTAGCATTTCTCCTGTTTCAAGAGTGCCACTTGGAGCCCCTCTAATAGGCCCACTGCTCTCTAAGTCAAGCTTCCTAAGCTAGCACTCTCAGGCACCAACCTAAAGCCAGCCTCAGTTTCTTCCTGCCTCCCACTCAGGTCTAGATGCACCAAAACACAGAAGGCTGAAGACCCTGCACCTGCCCTCCCACCTCTGTTCTTTTGTCCAGGCTGCCCCTGATATTCCATTCTTTCAGGCATGCACACTCATCTTTCTAGGCCTAGGTGAAATAAGCCCTCTTCTCAAATGCCGCAATGACCACTGATGGCAAAATTACACCCCATCCCCCAACTTACAGTCTGTGAGGAGAGTAGGGACTAGGTGGCATAATTTTCCATTCCTACCTAGGCACCAGGGGAACAAAGGAGAGCCCCTCCCTGCCCTTGGGAGCTGGGGCCTCCTCTCAGAAACCCTCCAGCAAACACAGGCCTGCCTGGATGCCCATTGAGCAAATGGGGACCTGGGACCCCAGGGTGTGCCCATCAGCCAGGCAGGCCTGCTTGGCTTGGCTTGGCTGAGAGCTCAAAGGTCTCAGCCCTGAGCAGAGTCTGGGTCAGCTTCCAGATAGAACGGCGCACCCAGATCCACCCATCCCAGCCAGCCCCATCTTTTCTTCCCTACCCAGCTCTCAGCAGTGGGATTAGGGTGCATTTCCCAGAAATGTGTGGGCCCAAACCAGACCCACTGGAAGCATGGAGCAGGAGCCTCAGACAGAGATTTCGCCAGCACAGAAAGGCATATCAGGAACATGGAGAGAAGCTACTATCCCTCCCTTGTATCCCACGACGTAGGAGAAATAGGACCTCCGGGAGCTCAGATATGGTCCCCTCCTTCTCACCCTAAATAAGGGTGTGTGAGGCTCAGAAAGGTCCAGAGCCTGACCCAAGGTCACCGGTCAGAAGGAACCCAGATTCCCTTCCACAGCCACACCCCCACGGCTGCTGCACTGCCTGAAACCCTGGCCACTGCGAGTCTTCAATAACTGCATCTGCTGTCACCCCTCCATGAAACTGCCAAGAACCACAAGGATGCACAAGGACTTCCTCTCCCTTCTGGCGACCCAACAGCCCCAGGCAGGGTAACCCCAAGCTCTTGGTAAGTGAGCAGCCCTGCCCCACAGTGAAAAACTGCCTGACTCTAATGACTGAGCAGACAGGAGTAGGAGGGGCAGAGATCGGTTGGTTTTCAAGAAGCAGCAAGAGGAAGGGCAGATAGGAGGAGGAACTTACCCTACCAGGTCCCAGAGAAAGGCTGTGTTGACTGGCATGCCCCTGGAATGAGGGGAGAAGCAGGAAGGGCCCCCACCCACTGTGAAGCAGCAGTTTTGAGCTCTGAGATCCCAGAAGCGGGGAGGCAGAGACCTGGACCTAGGTGAGAAACCTGTGCTCCTTGGCGTGTCTAGAATGGGAGGCATGGATGAGGGGAGGGAAGACAAGGCCAGGTGGCCACAGGCCCCATCCTCCCTCCCCAGCTCTGGGAGCCCACCACCTGCAGAGGGCACCTATCCCCTGATCAGGTTTCAAAGCAATGTGGCCGGTTCCCCAGAGGCCTCCTTTTACCCATGAGGGTCGGTCCTGCCCCTCCTCCTTCCTCTGGAGAACCCTGAAGGTCTCCTCATCTCTGGGTGAAGCCCTGGGGACCTCCCCAGTGAGAGAGTTGCCAACTTGTTCATGAGGACTCCCCTGCTCCCCTGGTGCCACCCTCTCCTGTGCCCTGGGGTCTCAGGACGGCCATGTTAGCAAAGTAGCCAGTTCCCTGGCACGATCTGTGTTCCTCACTCCAGTCTCTGCTGCTACCCTTGCCCTAATGCAGCTGGTGGGTCCCAGGCTGGAGCTCAAGCTGGCTTTGGGCTTCAGTGGGACCACACTTACCAGGGCTGCCCCAGGAAGGGTGCACTCCCTTTGCCTTGCATCTGGCTGTAGGTTGGCCAGAAGGATGGCTATGGGCCAGGAGGCCCCAGTGGCTCCAGGATACCAGAAAGCACAGCTATCTGCATTCGGGCCCATCTCCCTATACCCCCAGAAAGGGGCCACTGCTGGCAAGGTCACTGGGGGACAGGATAACCCAGCATTTGGGGTACTTGCACCCCTCAAGATTGAGGGCCTAAGAGACTGGCTGACAGGGTAAGGGGGGTCCTCTGCTCAGCTTCCACCCCAGAGGGTTGGGCAGAACTGCTTTGGCAACAGCTGATGCAGAGCCAGGCCCAGGCCCTGAGGGGCTGCCCCAGTCTGCCAATCACAGGCACTGAGCATCTCCTCTGCCTTCTGGGCCTAGAGGCCCGCTGGGGCCTCTGGTTCCTGCTGCCCCCTGCAGGTGCCCTGACAGTCACCTCCTTCCTGAGAGTCACTGGTGATGGTGAGAGGGAGGTGGATGGAACCCCCCATCACTGTCTCCCAGAGGACAACTGCACTGTTACCCCAGGCCTCTGAGCTCCAACTGAGAAGCTGGCAGCTCCACCTTCCCATCCTCACAGCCACTTCCATGCC
Organism: Pongo pygmaeus; assembly: GCF_028885625.2. Lineage (NCBI taxonomy): Eukaryota > Metazoa > Chordata > Mammalia > Primates > Hominidae > Pongo > Pongo pygmaeus. The sequence continues at coordinate 43,393,822 of NC_072391.2, forward strand.
AGGAGGGAACCAAGTCTCTCCCAGGGGGAACAGAGCTGGCAGCAAGAGGCCAAGGGCAGCTCAGCTGGGGAGAAGGAGCATGCACACCTCACCAGGGCACCCCCCAGGGCCTCTGCTGTGCTCCCAGGGCCCTGTCAACATGGCTCTGGCATCCATCCTAACCAGCCTAAGAGGGAGCCAGGATCTCCCTACATGCCTGCCCCTCCCTGGGACCCAGGCAGAGCCTGTGCCTCTCCTTAGCCCCCACCCAGGGTTCTGGGCCTTACACAATGACCAGATGGGAAGAAGGGCCAGGCCTAGGCAGAACCCCTCTCCTACGCACTCCCCAGATTGAAAAAGAAATAGGTCATTTCACATGTCATGATTTTGTATAAATATTTGTAAGAAATTTACTAAAAACCTATATGAATTAATAAACAAATTAATTAGATACAATCAGATACAAGATCAACATACAAACTTAAATTGTACTACTGTATAAAATTAGTCAATCTAAAAATTAAATGAAAACAAAAACACCATTGGTAAAAGCCTCAAAAAGGAAGAAATAGTCAGAAATAAATTTAAGAAAATAAGAGCAATGACATCATAGTGAAAAATTATTCTAAAATGCTAAAAGTAATCAAAGAACTGAATATGTTGAGAGACATCAATATTCAAGAATAACAATGCTTAATATTAACATCAAAATACTAAAAGCTGGATCTATAGATTTAATGCAAATTCTCTAGTTTTTTCAATAAAAATTTTAAACCATTTCCTAAAATGCATGTGGATACACAAAGGAAATAAAATATATGCATTTTTTTAAAAGAATAACAAAATTTAGTTACTTACACTGCCAATATCTTTTTTTTTTTTTTTTTTTTGGAGACAGGGTCTCGCTCTGTCACTTTGGCTGGAGTTCAGTGGTAGGATTACAGCTTACTGCAACCTGGAACTTCTGGGCTCAAGTGATCTTCCCACCTCAGCCTCATGAGTAGCTGGGACTACAAGTGCATGCCACCCATCCTGCTAACATTTGTTTTTTCTTGTAGAGATGGAATCTTGGTGTGTTGCCCAGGATAGTCTCAGACCCCTGGACTCAAGCAATTCTCCTGCCTTGGCCTCCCAAAATGCTTAGATTACAAGTGTTAGCCACCTTGCTCACCCATCCAGTATCAATTTTTACTGCAATGTTATAGTCTGGTACTAGCATAAGTATAGATTCATGTAGGCCAACAAAATAAAATAGAAAGGCCACTAATAAACACATTAATTTATGGTAAATTGATCGTGTCAAAGATGCCAAGAAATTGTAATAGAAAAATAAATGTCTTTTCAAAGAATTTTGCTGGGAAAATTAAATATACACTTTGCAAAACGAAAAAGTGGACTCCTAACTCAAACCGCATGCCCCCAAAAATACTCAAAAAGAGTAATATATCAAAATGTAAGAGGTCAAACACAAAATTCTTTGGAGAAATCTTATAGTTAATATTTGTATTCTTGGATTACATAAATATGTCTAAGATATTACACCAAAGGCACAATTTTATTAAAAAAATAAATTATACTTCATTGAATTGGAAACTTTTCTTTTTAGAACATCAAAAAGAATATGAAAAAATATGCTGCTTAATGGGAGAAAATATTTTAAATTGTATATATTATTTGGGTATATTAGGGTTTATAAAGAACACACACACACATATATATTTTATATATATAATATATATTTTATATAAAATCTCATTTATATATGGAAACTTAAAAACCAAACTCAGAGAAGCTAGTATCTAGAATATATAAAAAACTCTTATCAGTCAATAATAAAACAACTACTGACCAATTAAAAATGGACAAAAGATTTGAATAGATGTTTTCCATAGAAGATACATAATTTGCCAATTTGCTGAATTTCATTAGTTGTTAAGAAAATACAAATCAAACCACAATTAATACTAGTTGACACCCACTAGAATGGCTATACCAAAGATACAATGACAAATGTTAGAAAAGAAGTGGAACTCACATATGCTGCAAATAGGAATGTAAAATATTGTGCCACCTTGAAAATAAAACAATATGAAATAAAAATGCGGCTATCCCTCAAAATGTTGCACATAAAATCACTATAGGACACAGAAATTCTAACCCAAAGTTAGTATGCAAAGGAAATGAAATTCCTATAATCATACAAAGACTCTTACATAAATGCACATAACATGTGGTCATGTCCCTGTAATAGAACGCCACTTGCCATCCAAGAGGAATGATGTAATGATGCAATGATGCAAACTACAACAGAAATGAAACCCAAAAACATTAGGCTAAGTGAAAGAAACCAGACCCAAGAGACCACATAATTCATGATCCCGGCTATTAGAAACTCTGATAATAGGCTCATCTATAGAGACATAAAATTGATTGTTGTCTAGATCTGACATGGCAAAGGTGAATGCAAATAGGATGCATTTTCCTCTTAAGGGATACAAATATTCTAAACTTAGGTGGTAATTAAGCTCGCATGGCTCTGTAAATATACCAAATAGCCTGGAGTTGTGCTTAAAATATGTGGTTGTATTATATAAAATATACCCCAGTAAAGCATTTTTAAAAATTAACATACACTAAGGTTGTTTAAGATTTTGAGAAACCCAAGTCACAGATTGTAAAAATGAAATCTATTTCTTGTCCATTTCAAAGCATAATAAAGAAAACGGAGGCGGCAAGCTAACACGCAAAGGTTTGGTTAGTGATGCAGGGGTATTAATGGGCAGGAACCATGTGATTCGTTTAACCAGGTCAGAAAAGCAAAGGAAATGACCGTAATTTATTGAAGACCACTCTGACTCAGAGTGACTCAGATTGTTAGGAATGTGAAAGCTGTAGTTGTAGGTTTGGGCATATTTCTTATCAAACACAGCTCAAAAGAGCCATCTCATAGAAAGGTTATCAACGACTCTCCTATCCGCAGTTGCCTGAAGTTTTACAGTTGTCTACCGCCACTCCTGAAACTGCATTGTAGTCACTCATTCTAAACCCAATGTAACACTCAAATCTAATACGAAACTCCATATTTCATGACTACCACGTTCAATAATTTGCCTTTTTTTTTTTTTTCCATTTTTTGGCCAGCCCTCCGCATTCCCTCCATTTGTAGCCCTACCTGTCGCCACTCGCTCTGGAGCAAAATTGTCCACCTCGGGAGCTGGGGCTGCGGGTCCGCTTAGTGCGCCGGGCGCCCGTGTTGGCTGGCTCAGGAGCTGTGGGGCGGGCTTGGCGCTCACAGGGCGCAGATGTCCCCTGACAGTCCCGGGAGCCCGCGGCCGCCCCCCCGCACCAGGCCGCGCTCCCCTCAGCAGGCGCCCCAGGGGCTCGGATCTGGACTGGAAACTGCGCCCAGCAGAGAAGGAGCAGGGGGAGCGCGGACCCCACCCTCCGCTCCGCACCGTCCGCCAAGTAAACCCAATTCCAATTCCGAAATAAAAGGATGCAGAGGTGCGCAACTAGCTCCGTTCCTTCCTGCTGCCAGCCCTTAAGGGATGGCCCCACTGTCCCCAAGGCTCGAGGAGCTTGCCCGCCCAGGAGCCCTGCGACTCCCCCGAACTGAGTTTGCCAAGCGCCACGTGTGGCAGGCGGGAGCCCAGGCCTCCTGGCCGCGTCCACCGGGCGATGCAGAGGGCGAAGCCGGTTTCGCTTCCTTCCTCCGGGACCCAGAAAGGTCTGACGCCGGGAAAATACCCCCGGGTAGGGGCGACCCTAGGAGCCCCACGATCTATCTCCCAGACGCCCTACGGAAGGACCCTGCAAGACCCAACCTGCTGAGGCCCCTTCCTTCCACCCTTTACCCCTCGGGGGAGCCATCATTCCCCTGCGAGCCCCCTACGTTATTCCCGCGCACCCCGCATTGACCTCTGGCCTTGGAGCACCCTCGAGTTTCCCCGCCCGGAACGTGGGGACTCCACAATTATTCCCCTCCAAACACTCCTCCCAAACCTGTCTCCTGGCATCAGCGACGCTGACACACCGTGGCAACTGCCCAGGCTGCCCCCTTCCCCCGGTCCCAACCACCTCGGAGTCTCCACAATGAGTTCCCCAGGTCGAGGGCTGTACTGAGACCCCGCACAGTGACCCCGACACAGAGGACGACCCTCCAGCACTCCCTCAGACATCCCGCCTTCCCTACAGGGGAGACCAGGCCCCACCCTTCGGACATCTTCCCCCCTCCCCAGATGGAGACCTCATAAGCAGAGAACTCCCCTGGAGAGGATCCTGAGAAACCATCCTCAAAACCACCCCCACAATCAGAAAGACCCAAGGGAGAATCGTGGCCACCAAACGTATCTCCACACACGCACTCCTCCCGGCACTCAGGGCCACCTCACCCCATGGAGACCTCAAAACGCTCTCTGCATGTTGCAGGGAAAAGAAGGGGAGAGTCCAGCAGAACTTCCCGCAGGAGAATCCATTTTCCTTTTATTCATTATGCAGTGGAGCCTAAGTGCAGGGCACGAAGGATTTTTACACAAAATTTTAAGTTATGTAATAGATTTTCATGGAAATTTAAACATTTAACAATGATACAGATAATAGATAATAAACCCATCCTGAGTACATTATCACTAGGTTTCAGCAATTCTTATTTTGCCGTTTATTTTCAACTATCGATCCAAATATCCTAGTAGTATTTTAAATCAAATATAAGATACAATATCATTAATTTTGGAAAAATTTAAGTAACTATATCTAACAAGTGAAGATAAAAAAGAAAGTATCATTATCACAACTAATACAATTTTTAATATATAAAATAGATAAATTTGTGTATTCACCGAAGAGTAGACTTTACAACCACGGAAGGTTTTGCATGAAATGTTTTAACATGTTTAGTCTAATATTTTATCTTCAGACAAAATATCAATGCATGAAAACATTCAATTACATATAAAGGGCCATAGATTATGGTTGGAGGAGGAAATCGCAAATTGACAGTGGGATATTCCAAACCACTGCACTGTGAAAGTAAACGCAAGAAAGAAAATAGGGATTCCTATTGTTCCCGATAAAAGGAAAGGAAAGGTAACTCCCAGAGAGCCACTCCCTCACTTTGCCATATTCAAATGTCTAGAACAAGGCACAGGTCTGGCGGTACCCAAGGAAAGATGACGATTCAGGGTGTAACAAAAGACAGCAGAGATCACGGGGCATCTTAGGATTCTGCCCCCCACATCCACCCTTGCACAAAAACTTGATCTAACGTCTCACATTGGTGAGGATCTGGTGTTCTTTCAAGAAAAAAGAGTCTCCGGAAGTGTTTCCCTTGTAGACTCTGAGGCAGTTGATCCTCAGCACCTTCTGTTTTGGAAGCCAGAAAATTATTTCTTGATTGACAAGGGGGACAGTCCTGTGCACCATAGGAGTCCCATTGTTGACTGCATGTCAGTAGGTGCCACCAGTTATTACAACCAGAACTGTGTGGGCAAACTTCCTCAGGATGCAGAGGCCGCTCCCGTGAGAACTGCAGCTCCTCTCCATATGCAAACAGACAGATGCAGGCAGCACCAGCAATCTCTTGAACCACTGCAGTGCACTGGAAAATGTGAGGCGCAGTGTGTCTCTGTGTTAGAATTATAGACAGGCTTTTGTTTTGCTGACAAGTGCTGAGACCATACAATGCACCAGGGCAAGATTAGCTGGGAAAATGATCTTCTGATAAGGTTTTGAACCCAGATGCTCCTCCTTTGTTGTTTTCCCGGAACTGGGTATATTCAGTTTTCACTTCTGTAGCTCGCCTAACAATCCCAAGGCCAGGTCTTTTACTGCTTCCCTAGGTGGTGTGACCATTATCAGCCTGGGGGAAGATGAGCTGATTTCATCTCTTCCTTTATAACCATGATGTGGGGGCCTCATTTCACATGCACAGATTCCCTCCAAAGACTAGATGAGCAGGCCTGAGCCACCCTGGTGCTTGGAGTAATGACAGCCTTGCCCCAATGCCACTCTCTCTTCCCACCATTGTTGAGTTTTGGGCCATCATGCATTCAGTGCCTCAGTGGACAGAGAACCAAACCCAGAACCAAACCCAGGTGCTGTCACAAATCTGGAGCCAATTCTAAAGTTTTTTTAGCTCCAGCTCAGTTCAGACCACTGTCACCTGCTAGGGACTGTGGGTGACTGTGGACACCACTGGCACCTGCTTGAGACTGTGGGTGACTGGACTCTGAGCTGGGATGTGCTGTGTCCATGTGACACTCCTTCTCTCCCAGAGTTGTTCAAGAAGGTGGTGCCCTAGGAATGCCATCTGGACCCAGTGAAAGAGGAAGGGCAGGAAGCACCTGGCATCCACTGTTCATACCACCATCACCCAGATCCACAATGTGGCTAACTTGAAGATGCTTCCTGTAGATGAAAATCCTAAACAAACAAAAATAAATAACAAATGACAAATAAAACAAAGAAGAAAAAAAGAAAATCCTAATGTTTCTTTCAGCAGAAGTGATATTTTCTAGTCTTTACAGTTGAGAAGTTCAGGGTCTTATAAGGCTAATTTTTCTCTTTAAGATAAGATGGCATTAGAGCACCGAATACCAATGAAGTTCATGCTGATAGCCCTTTTCATAGCAGCGGCATCTTGATGCAAGTCTTTGTATTCACACAGCTGTGACATAGCCTAGGAAAGTAAGTCAAAGAGAAAACAGGTACAATTTTAAAAAGGGCTCCAATTTTTTTTTTTTTTGAGAGAGAGTCTTGCTCTGTTGCCCAGGCTTAAGTGCAGTGGCATGATCTCGGCTCACTGCAAGCTCCGCCTCCCGGGTTCACGCCATTCTCCTGCCTCAGCCTCCTGAGTAGCTGTGACTATAGGCGCCCGCCACCATGCCCGGCTAATTTTTTGTATTTTTAGTAGAGATGAGGTTTCACCATGTTAGCCAGGATGGTCTCAATCTCCTGACCTCCGAATCCTCCCTCCTCGGCCTCCCAAAGTTCTGGGATTACAGGCGTGAGCCACCGCACCCGGCCAGCCTCCAGCATTTTTTAAAAGGCATCACTGATGAGAAGCCACACATACAGATTCCTGTAGATGGTCCCTTTGCAACTGCTTTGGCTGAGGTTTACACTGCCAGGTTCTGAGGATGCTACTTCCTGCCCATTCACTAATGTGATCTCCTTTAAGGGCTATGAATAGATTGCTAGGGCTATGAATAGATTGCCAGAGCCAAGAGGAACCTACTTTATTAAGTTATTTTAAAATTGGGCTCATCGCTTGATGATATAGTCACATAAAAAATAAAATAGGACTGCCAAAGATTTCAAGAGTATTGTGACAAGCTCCTAACAACAATATCATCTGTTACCTGTGCACTTGTTCCTTCAACGTAATAAACATGCACTTGTGCCAAAAAAATCGATTTACTCAGTGATTCAAATTCTACCAAATCCTTGTTAGTTACTATATACTCAAAGCAAATTTTAATGAGACAGGTTTGTGCCAGGCTGTTTCGGAACATCCAAGAACTCTAATGACTAAAGCACCATAAGGTGCTACTTTACATGCACATTGTGGTAGAAAAATGTATTATTCTAAACTACCACCAAGATACCAGAGAAAGTGCCAATTTTATATGTGTCTATTTCAGTTGTAATTTTCCTGTGTACTCACCAAGGGTCATAAGCCATAAATCTTACGTTACCCCATGAAAGTTACCATTTTCATTAAAAACCCATGTCCTTCCTACAGCCAGTACTTGAAACACTGGCACCTTATACAGTCTAAGTACAAGTCTCTCAGCCACTACTGCTTTGTCTAATAAACTCATGGGACTGCACCGTGATATATACAGTAGACAATGACATAAATTTGCAAACTGTGTAAGTAAAAGACAGTCAAGAGTAGTAAGTGCATTGTGTATATAGGTATAATTAGGAATACAATTGCATTTATTCAAGCATTGTTGTGTGAACGGATAGAGGTTAAAAACAAAACCCATTAAAATCAGATTAAATTTAATTAAAAATATTCTGAATTATGGTCATAGCAGAAAGAATATCAATAATTGTTTAAGAATATGGATCATTGGCCTGGAGCAGTGGCTCATGCCTGTAATCCCAGCACTTTGGGAGGCCAAGGTGGGCCAATCACCTGAGGTCAGGAGTTCGAGACCAGCCTGACCAACATGGTGAAACCCGGTCTCTACTAAAAATACAAAATTAGCCGGGCATGGTGGCATACGCCTGTAATCCCAGCTACTCAGGAGGCTGAGGCAGAAGAATTGCTTAAACCCGGGAGGCAGAGGTTGTGGTGGGCTGAGATTGCACCATTGCACTCCAGCCTGGGCAAAAAGAGCGAAACTCCGTCTCAAAAACAAAAAAAAAATAATTAACTAATTAATTAATTAATTAAGAATATGGATCCTTCTATAGACCATAAAAGATAAGAAATATGATGCCAAAGAAATAAGCTCTTTGGTCTGTTAATTTTAAGGCTTTCATTTTCCTAATCACTACTTAATATGATTTTGTAACAGATGTTGGCTTTTGAGGCCGATGGAAAACTCCACTAAGTGACTTCACATCCTTACCTCCAGTTTCTGGGCTTTATCTTTGTGAAGAAAACTAAATAGAAAATACAGGTCATGGTCATTTGCCAAGGCACGCAGGTCGAAGTAATATTTTGCATAAACACTGGCAGATACATGAATATTAAACTCAAGTAGCTCCAAGAAACACTTCTCCATCTTGCTCCTGGGGGAGGAGAAACACAATAAAACCAACATAGGACAATTCTAGTCAAGTGGGTTATCTTTTAAAATATCATTCTGAGCTACTAGGATGCTCTAAATTCTATTTAGAAACAAATAAAGGCTGCCTGATCGGGTCCCTACACTAATGTCCAAACAAGACACAGCTGCTTGGGGCTCTTCTGCATCCCAGCACCCCAAGTTTGGGATGAGGGAAAGGTGGGAGCCTCCTCTGCACTCCTGCTGCTGACTCGGGGCTCATTCTTCAGAGTTCCCTTAGGGTAGCTGCACAACTCAAACTCCATGCTCACTCATGAGCCCCGCAATAGCAATCACATGACAGGAACGATGGGTGCCATTTATTAGCTCTTTAGGACCTCCAGGCAATTTTACCAGGATGATAACAGGAAGGGGCTTACTGAAGTAGAGAAGCACCAACAAGAGGACTGGGTGCATCACCACGGCAACAAACGGACCCATGGAGAGCCACCCTATTATCTCAGAGGAGGAAAAACTCTAAGGCTACAAGAAGGATTCATCCCAAATAAATACATAAGCAAGCTACATTCCACGGCAAAAAGAATCCCCTTCCCTCTGCTCCAGCCCACAAGGCTATGTCAAGGGGGCATAACGCAAGTTTCTGCTCACCTTAGTATTATGAAGAGTTGAAACTGCCACTATGACAGGGCAAGGATATTCTTTAAAGTTTGAAAGGCAGAAAAATCAAGGAGAGACATTTTGGCTAGACTAAACCCATTTTATGATGTGATTTGTAGTAGGGCCCTGGTCTTACACACGCAGTGTTGCTCCTGAGTTAGGAATGCAACCCTGAAGTGCTCAGCATCTGTCACCCCTGGCCAGAATGGGATGTGGGGGAGTTGAATGGAGTGGGAGACTAAAGGGCTGGGAGCCGTCCTCTGCCACACGGTCATCCAGCCGCCCTCACCAAGGCTAAATTAATAGGTACACAGTTGGAGTAAATCTGGCTGCTTTCAGAGTAACCCCTGTAATGAGTTAATTGCTTAAAAATGATCACTATCTGAACAATATATTTGGTTTCTTGGTTTGAAAGTTTTAATATTTTACCCACTGGCTAAGTCAACAAATGCTTGATGTTCTTCTGTAAGGGGGGCAGTTAGACCATGAGCCAAGATGAGGTGATCTCATTTGCTGAACTTAAAACCCAGCTGAACCTACTTCCAAAATTAATTTTCTGTTCAAATGTCCATAAGTCCATAGAAATTTCAATATATATATTTGAATTATATATATATAATTCAAATTATAAATATATAATTCAAATAATATATGAATAGATAGCTAATCAGGACAAGACTTATGACAGGAATTAAAGGCACTTCACGATCCCTTTTTATTTTCTCCACTAGTACATTGTAACCATGTAGAAATACAGTACTTCACAGAATTAACATATTAATAGAAATTTAATCCTGAAGAAAAGCATTCTGTGTATAGAATATGCATCTTCTGGGCTTTGTGGTTTCTTTTAAATGGCTAGATGATTGAATAGCATACCCTTTACAGACACAGCAAATTTTCCAAATAGCAGCTACTTAGTTTAACTTACTCTTTAGAAAGGAAATATATTCTAGGGAGACACACAGATATTGGAAAGTTTTTTTTTATTTTATTATTATTATACTTTAAGTTTTAGGGTACATGTGCACAATGTGCAGGTTTGTTACATATGTATACATGTGCCATGTTAGGATATTGGAAAGTTTTAAGAAAAATCTGATCGACATCAATTTTTTAACTATTACATTTACACTCAAAATGGGACCATTGCAAACAGTCAACAGCAGGGGGCTGAAAAAAATGTCTATAAACACTTTGATGTAATGCTTTTCAAATTCCTAAGATCATAAACAGAAGCAGCCTTTTCGGAGCATAGCTCCTGGTGTTTCACCACTCACACACCAACAGCACTCTTTGGAACTGGTCGTCTTGGAGCTGGGCTCTGCCCCACTGCTCCTGGAGCTCACTTCTGTGGAAACCTGCACATATCCCTGCATGCTCTCTGATCTGGTGACTAGAACTCAGAGCCCCAGCCAGCTGAGCTGCAGGTTTTGAGAACAATTCAGCTGCCTTGATGGTAGAACTAAGTGTTTATGATTACAAATTTGAAGCCGCCTTTGCAAAAACTGTAACTAAGAAAATCATGACAGTGAAAGAGAGCTGATCTAACTGACTTCATCTTGCTTCTAACCTCCAAGCTGTCCTTGTTCATTCCTATGCAGAGGCCAAACTAACTTTAGGATGAACTTAGTTTATAGTTTAATTTTGAAACAAAGACAGTAGCAGCCCTTTCCCAAAACAAACCCACTTCCTGCCTGGGGACTAGTCTGCCTTTCCAGGACTAACATATTAGCCACAAGATTAGGAATTATGGTTTAGAAGTCATGTGGCTGAAGGCTGCAAGAGTCTGAACCTTCCCATATTTTTCCTGGGAATAATATCACTATTATAAAACCTAAGATCAGTGCTTGAGATATTTTGCAGGCCCTGTACTGGGATAAGGTGGCACCACTCCAGTCAATAAACTTGGCTCATCTGGTTTTGTGGCCCCCACCCAGGAGCCAACTCAGTGCAGGAGGACAGCTTCAACTCTCTATGATTCCATCTCTGATCTGATCAATCAGCACTCACCACGTTCTGACTCCCTACCCACCAAATTATTCTTTAAAAAACCATCCCAGAGTTTTCAGAGAGACTAATTTGAGTAATAGTAAAACTCTGGTCTCCCGTACAGCTGCCTCTGCATGAACTAAACTCTTTCTCTATTGCAATTCCCCTGTCTTAATAAATCAGCACTGGCTAGGCAGCAGGCAAGAAGTTGGGCAGTCACAAATCTTGCTTTCTTTGAGGAACCAGTTTACAAATGGATGACTATGATCACGGCCAGTTTAGTGTTTGCAATGTCCAAAGTATTTCTGCTAGTTTCAAATTCATTTGCTGTCGCACTCTTTGCTAAAATTGCTACCAGAAATATCACCATGATCACTTGGTTTACACTATTAGCAAAGTGGTGGCAAAAATAGATTTTTGTTTTTCTTTTTGAGACAGGGTCTGGCTCCATCACCCAGGGCTGGAGTGCAGTGATGTGATCACAGTTCACTACAGCCTCAACTTCCCAGGCTCAGGCAATTCTCCCACCTCAGACTCCCAGGTAGCTAGGACTACTACAGCTGCCTGCCGCCATGCCAAGCCAATTTTTAAAAAAAAAAATTTGTACGGACAGGGTTCACTGTGTTACCCAGCAGGTCTTCAACTCCTGAGCTCAAGCAATCCACTCACCTCAGCCTCCTGAAGTGCTGGGATAACAGGCATGAGCCACTGAGCTCAGCCGCAAAGGGGTCATTTTTAAATGTAGATATATATACACTGAGGTATACCTACAATAGACTCTATATCTTCAATTGCAGACATACACTGAGGTGATTCAGAATGACAGTATTATCTGGAGTCATGGACAAAGGTCACAAAACCAACTCATCCCATGCCTGGAATGATCTTGGCCTGCTGCTGCTGCTCAATGTGAACAAGGGCTGCTCCCTTGTCTTGCACAGATGCAGCCTGCACAGCTGTCCTCACTGTTGAGCGGGCACCCAGGAAGGCTCTGCTGGAAATGCCTCCCTGCTCACCCTGCCTGCCAGCTCCAGGGCCCTTCCCTTCACAGCAGTCATGAGGCTGGATTGGAAGGGAGCCCTGGTGAAGTTGTGTTTCAGTGTCATGTTGGTACATCTGGGAGGAACCCCATGACTCCGCAAGGCTGCTCACACTGTCATGGGCATCTCCAGACCCCAGCATGCTGCCGCGGATGTACCCATGGAGCTTTGTGAGTGTGGTGGGCATGGAGAGATGCCCCAGAAATGCTTCTCACACCGCGGGAGGCGAATGTTGGAGCTTCTAACTCATCACGCTAATTTCCAAACACATGCAACACTCCCAATGGGGAGGGGCCAGGGCACAGGAATCTGTGGCTATTTAACTTCATATCTCAAGGTTCCTATAAAAACAGATCTTCGGATAAAATGGGGAGGAAAGGACCAGCAAAGTCAACTACACAATGGGTGACTTAGGTTGAAGCTATAACTTCTCCATAGTCCAGAGTCCTTAAGACCTTAACAGTGGCCAATTATTTCAAAGGCCAAATGTTTGCCCCTTAAAAAGGGGCTGAAACTGGCAGATAGCTTCTAAACAGCTATAAAGATATTTATTGTACTGTGTCATTCTGATAGTACACTTGTAAGAGGTTTGCCAAAAAACAATCAGAAAAATACTTTTCAGTTTATCCAGGAGGTTATTACAATAATAACACATCAAGACCTACCCATGAATGCCAAAAAATATAAACTGTTATACTAAAGCTGGATAGAGAGAAGTCTGTGGTCTTATGCCTATTTCCTTTATCTGCACAATGAAACCTATAAAGATATTTTTTACAGTGTTAACTTGTAGAGCAAATGAGGTATGGAAATTGGTCACACAGTTCGCCAAAAGTTTACAAACTCACATGTTCTCAACTGCAGTGTCCTTGGGATTCTGGCTGTCATCCACACTCCACAGACCACGATTTCTCCAAACCTTGGAGGCAAGAAGCATGGCTCCGAGGACAATCTTTTTCCAATAGTAGGACAAAGATCGATGTTAGCACTAGTTAGAAGTCGTTCGATGTACACCTGCAAAACAGAGCACTGCCCTTTGATTTCAGTTCAGTTTAAGTGTGGTGATACGAACATTTAAAAATGAAAGATTTCTTCTGGTTTTGACCAGAAAGTAAGTGCCTTTTATTCTTATGTTCTGCAGAGACTTTGCTCAGACAAAGCAAGAGGCCAAATCACAATCGTAGTCAGATACCTCTGCAGCCTACTCTGCCTATAGACATTTCCAGCCCAATTTCAGTCACAGGGATGACTGGACATCCCTGTGGGCATGAAGAGAGGCACCATTAGCACCTTTACCCTCATGAAAGGCAGCACAAACTCAGACCCAGTGCAGATTAAGGTTGTTCAGGAAACACTCCAGTGCCGTCTGTGTGCAGCGTTACACCTGGCTGGCAGGTAAATAGGAATTTTACAGGTGTGCCATGCTTGAATATGTAACACTCAAGTGATACTGAGAACACTGCTGTCTTCTCCTTTTCACAATAACTAACTCGCTCTTGGGACACCAGCTGAAGAACTGCAGCAGATCAAGCTCACTTCCCAATGCCTGCCGTGCAGACAGCATGACAAGCACAGGTCTCTGTGGCTGAGAAATAATCTCCGTATTCAGTGCTTGATAAGGAATGCATGAGTATAAAAGGAGGGTCCTGCTCACAGCCCCTATGTTCTACATCTCCACAATCTCTTCATGAAAACTCATTTCTTGTTCTACAGTATCTGCATTCAGTCAATTCGGTTGGATTTTAGGCAGAGACAGCTGTCAGCCTCTGTATTCCTGGGGTTCCTCTCAACCTGACAAGCGGTTTGTGAGACAATCTCAGAAAGTATTTTCTATCTATCCAATCTCTATCCTATAAAGAACTGGGTGAGGGACCAGCTGAGTGAAGGTTACAGTGGTGAGCAGTGAGGCATTGCTATCCCAGAGGGTGCTCTGCAGAAGAGTATGTCTCTACACTACTTGACATCTTTGTATCAAGACCAAAGGAAAACAGTTCATTTTAAGAGAGTTCATTTATTGTCTGAAGGTTATCAGATTGGCGGCTCAGATCTGGCAATGTTCTCCAAACTCAACTGTGTTTTCAAAATCAAATAGCTCTTGAACATGATATGTTCTTATGAGAGATTCTGCTCCCTTTCCCCCTAACTCTGCACTATCAAGGATCCTAGGAATGACCCTCCCTCCCAGGGTTCAACTCCACAGCACTCACTAGAGAGCATTTAAACAGCATTGGCAAGCCCTCAACTTCCTGTCACCTTTACTGGTAAGCTGGACCTGCTGACACTCACTGAAACCACTTGCCCTCCTGGGTTAGTGAGAAAGTTCCCTTTTTAACACCAACTCTTCTATCAGCACGGTGGATCCCATCCCACTTTTGCAGAACACTGTTCCCCAAATCACCTCTTCTTGAAGCCTTTCTCCCTCTCTGCCAGAGATTTCCCCCAATACGAACGTGTTTCCTGTTCCCATCCTGCTCCCCACAGCTCCCCAGAGGCATCCTCTCATTTGCTCACAGCATCAGGCCATGTTGCCAGCTCCTCACCTCCCATCTCCTTAACCCACCTCACCCATCCCCATCACTCACCTGAGACTCCTCTTGCCAAGGTCCTCAGAGTCTTGACACCTACAAACCAGAGCCCTTCACCCCAAGGCTCCACTCCCCAAGCTGGCCCTAATCTTGTCCAGGGAATTGCCATTAGCCTAGCCCCTGGGGACTAATACTTACATGTGAGTTACTCTGTTCCAATCTGTGTGCAATCCCTCTATGCCTGCCTTCACTGGTAGGCTGTCTGCTTCAGATTCTGAGCCGCCATGTGTCATGGCTCACCTATATCACCCTAGTTGCTTCTTGGTCCTCTTCTCTGCCCCAACCTTCCTCCCAACTGTGGTCTACTCTCCCCAAAGCAGTCGCCATAACCTCTTCAATTAAGAACACTGCACTCCCCTGCTCAAGATCTACCATGAGTGCCCCCATCAAACTGGTTGAACTCCTTCCCATGGCCTGCAAGCCAAAGGGCTCTGTGAGCTGTCACACTGCCTCTGCGGCCTCATCTCTTCCATTCTTTCCTTCATTCCTCTCACCACGTGGGTCCCCTGTTGTTCCTTGAATACACATGAAATGTGTTCCTGTCTCAGTCTCAGCACTCATCCTACATCCTGTCATGCCAGCACTTCTTATTGTCCTTGCTTTATAGTCAGGTCACTGTTCAAATGTGACCTCTCTACAGAGGCTCTTCCTGATCATCCTATCTGAAATAGTGAGCCCCTCCCACCACTCTGTCTTTATCCTGCTTTATGGTTTTGCTATTTTCCATAACCTAAAAAAATGCTTTCCTCATTACAACATGAGCACATAAGACAAGGACTGTGTTCAACCTGTCCTCTTTTCTACCCCAGCACTTAGAAGAGTGGGACAGGGTCGGCATTCAGGGGGTGTTTATGGAACGGACAACTTCTTGGCAGCATTTAGCACTGTGACCACAGCCTTTCCTATCTTGAACCGTTTGTTCTTCTTTTATTATCCTCTCCTGCTCTTCCTCCTCCCACTCTAGCCACTTTACTGGGGGCTTGTCCCTTACATGCTGGTTGTTCTTACACAGCTATCTTCTGTCCACCTTCCTTTCTTTTCCTTTTTGGAGATGGGGACTTGCTACGCTGCCCAGGCTGGACACAAACTCCTGATCTCAAGTGATTCTCCTGCCTCAGCCTCCCGAGCAGATGGGGACTATAGGTGTGTCCCACCATGCCCGGCTTCTCCACTTTCAGTCTAAACACTTTCTCTGCATTTGAGCAGCTACTCTCTTTTTTTTCAGAGTTTCACTCTTGTTGCCCAGGCTGAAGTGCAGTGGTGTGATCTCAGCTTACTGCAACCTCCACCTCCCGGGTTCAAGTGATTCTCTTGCCTCAGCCTCCTGAATAGCTGGGATTACAGGCGCCAACCACGAAACCCAGCTAATTTTTTGTATTTTTTAGTAGAGACAGGGTTTCACCATGTTGGTCAGGCTGCTCTCAAACTCCTGACCTCAGGTGATCCGCCTGCCTCAGCCTCCCAAAGTGCTGGGATTACAGGTGTGAGCCACTGTGCCCAGACTTGAGCAGGTACTCTTACTCCTCATTCCTTATTTCCAGTTCAGATTCATGCTCCAGTCCCATAGATACAAATATTGACTGTACACGGCCACTCTGCTATCTTACAGGCACACCAAATTTAGCCTGTCTGCAGTGAACTCCCCCTTCTTCCAATCAAGCTTTCCCTCCAGCATCAGCTCTCTCTCTCTCTCCAGCTGGAAGTTCCACTCCTGCTTCCTGCCCGCATGTGCTGAGCATTCCAAACGGCCTGCAGCTCCATGAAGAGGCCTCCACCTGATCCAATGCCCACAGAGGGATTTCTATGCAGGTGCCTAGAAGAAGCCTTCTCTTCTAAGCTCTAGCCAGATGCTAAAGGAAAGGTTACTGTTCTAAGTATCTTTTCTCTCCTGGCTGCATGGTTGACATTCCTCTACAGGTTAGTGTGGGGAGGGGTAAACCAATCCCAGCCATCTGAAGAAGACTTCATATTCAGAATGAGTCTCACCACAGGAATTCTGTGAGAACGATGTAGAGGTAAGGACACAGCTGCGGCTTAGCATATCTAGCAAAGCCTGTGTCCAGGTCTTACTGGTACCATGTTCCTGGGCAATTTCTGGAGCAGATACAAGAGGTCAGCAGGAACAACAAAGCATTCAGAGCAGCAGCTCCCAGTCACAGCATGCATCAGAAGTGCCCGGGGAATATGGCCTGGGACTCAGCTTAGACCTACATTGGAATCTGTTGAGGGAGAAACCAGAAATCTCTCCTGCTGCCTTTAATAGCAATTATTCTGAGATAAGAAAAGCAATGGCATCACTTTAAACCATAATGATGATTCAACTCAAATATGTGTATTTAGCGGCTTGCACAGGTTTCTCTTAAAAGATCTGATGATAATTTCAGGAATCTACTTTTAGTTAGAAACATGGCCATACGCTGTGTAGGAGACCAGTTGTTAAAGATGCTTTATAGATAAAAAAAATCTTACCAAAGCTATGATTGCACATGGAGCTGTTAGTTTTATGACTTGAAAAAGAGTACAGAAATATCTGAAAATACAGTTGCGTTTGGGATCATGCTTGAAGGATTTCCCTGGAAACTTCTCTTGCTGAAAGAAGAAAAAAGGCAATATAAATATCCACTCAAGGAAACTTTTTAAGACTCTTAAGACGGCAGTGTTCACATTTGTGCCCATGTGTCTCTTACAACAATTTTGATGGGATAAAATGTCTTTTTATTTTAAAAATATAAACAGCAGGATCTTAAAATATTTTTGGTTTTCTGTAAACATAGGCCCTAAGGTGGCCCTGTGATTATCATATATCTGAAAAAAGAAGTTTTTAAATTTTTATAGCATTTAAACTAATTTAAATTTAAATTGTTTTCTAATTCTATTCACAGAGATTGTGCATATTTGTTAGGACTATTTACAAATATTTATATTGTTTGCTGCTATAGAAAATTATTTTTTTAAATGACACAGTTTGTTATTTGGATGGTATATTTACTCCCGTTAGTGCACTAATTAAACAAAGCTGCAAGTCAGCTCTTACTCCAGCATGCCCACTTGACAACACTCCTTATATAAGATGATTAGACACAACAGAGGGAAGACTTAAAGGTAGGTGAGTCTGACTTCAGCATGAACTAAATACAACTCTATGAGACAAAAATAGAACCTCAAAGAAAGCGACACTTACTGAAAGTGGATGTATTGGCTCTTCAAAAATAGCCAGAGATCTATTTGCATAGCTATAAAATAAGAATGTGCATTTAAGAAATTAATTCGGGAACTGTTAATATCTTAGTAAAATATCTGCTTGGGAGTAGGGCATGGAGGGTGGAGAAAGATACCTCTTGTTTGCTTTGGTAAAATTTGTTCATCAAAAGAGTTTTTGCAAATTTTTCTCCTGGATCCTGGCCTTCAGAGGGTTTCTTGACCTGTTTTTCTTCAGCACATTATGTCCTGAACTGTGAAGTCTTTTCTACATTTACGAGCCAGACTTGCCTTTAAATATTGACCCCCACCACTAACAGGCAATGGTAATAAACTATATCTATTTTCACTCCTCTAACCTCATGTTGGAACACAAGGACATTTTATAAAGCAGTAGTGGTTGGCAATAAACTTCTTATAACTTTTAATAAATGTGAATGAGATTCAGATTTCCCAAATCTTCCTTTATTATATGTTTATCATATTTGTTTAAGTAGTTTGAGTTACAAACTTAATTGCCTTTTTATTTTAAAAGAGGCCAGTCTTTAATGAACTTTAAAAAAATAACACATTGTGTGCTCATTTAGGAAACCAGTGGTTCTCCAAATGTGGTTTGTGGACCCCTGAGATTCCCTAGGAGGCCCATAATGTCAAAAGTTCTTTTTTCTTTTTGAGACAGGATTTTGTTCTTTCACCCAGAATGGAGCACAGTGGTACAAACATGGCTCACTGCAGGCTTGACTCCCTGGGCTCAAGCGATCCTCCTGCCTCAGCCTCCCCTGTAGCTGGAATGAAATGTGCACACCACCATGCTCAGCTAATTTTTAATTCTTTTTTAGTATAGATGGGGTCTTGCCACCTTACTCAGGATAGTCTCAAACTCCTGGTCCCAAGTAATTCTCCCCCCTTGGCCTCCCAAAGTGCAGGGATTACAGGTGTCAACCACCACCTATGGCCCAAAATGTTCTTATAAGAATACTAATTCAACCTGAGAAGCTGATTGAAAATAAAACATAAGAATAATTTATTACTTTCTAAAAGTATTAAGACATTTCTTGCTTTTTCACTGTTCAACACTTGTAATGACTGTATAAAAGCAAAAGTGGGTAAAACTTCTTCTCAGTAAGAATAACGGCTGTGGTACCAAATTATACTAGTATTCATTACACTCTTCACTGTCCCTTGCAGTTTTTATTAAAGTATCCTGCTTCACTTAAGAATATCCTTGGTGAAACAGTAAAAATTAATGGCGTTATTAAGTCCTGAACTCTCTTTTTAGTATTCTAAGTAGTGTTGCAGGAAGTCAGGGACCCCGAACAGAGGGACCAGCTGGAGCCGAGGCAGAAGAACAGAAATTGTGAAGATTTCATGGACATTTATCAGTTCCCAAAATTAATACTTTTATAATTTCTTATGCCTGTCTTTTCTGCAATCTCTGAACATAAATTGTAAAGACTTTATGGACATTTATCACTTCTCTAATTATACTCATAATTTCTTATGCCTGTCTTTACTTCAATCTCTTAATCCCGTTATCACCATAAGCTGACAATGTATGTCACCTCAGGACCACTATTGTACAAATTGACTGTAAACATGTGTTTGAACAATATGAAATCAGTGCACCTTGAAAAAGAACAGAATAACAATGATTTAAGGGAACAAGGGAAGATAACCATAAGGTCTGACTGCCTGTGGGGTTGGGCAGAATACAGCCATATTTTTCTTCTTGCAGAAATCCTATGAATGGATGTGTGAGTAGGAGAAATATCACTGAATTCTTTTCCCAGCAAGGAATAACCCTGGGGAAGAAATGCATTCCTGGGGGGAGGTCTATAGACGGCCACTCTGGGAGTGTCTGTCTTATGCGGTTGAGATAAGGACTGAAATATGCGCTGGTCTCCTGCAGTGCCCTCAGGCTTACTAGGATTGGGAGATTCCAGCCTGGTAAATTCTAGTCAGACCGGTTCTCTGTTCTTGAACCCTGTTTCCTGTTAAGATGGTTATCAAGACAATGCGTGCACAGTGGGATATAGACCCTCATCAGTAATTCTAATTTTGCCTTCACCTTGTGATCTTTATTGCCTTTTGAAGCGTGTGATCCTTGTGACCTACTCCCTGTTCGTACACCCTCTCCTCTTTTAAAATCCCTAATAAAAACTTGCTGGTTTTGTGGCTCGGGGTGGTCATCACGCTCCTACCAATATGTGATGACACCCCCAGAGGCCCAGCTGTAAAATTCCTCTCTTTGTACTCTTTTTCTTTATTTCTCGGATTGGCTGACACTTAGAGAAAATAGAAAAGAACCTATGTTGAAATATTGGGGGCTGGTTCCCCCGATAAAGTAGGAAGTTCACATAAACCACTTCTGCATACTGAAGTATGTTAAAGAAAAGCACTTGTGATTTAATTGTGAGCTGAACAAGCCAATTTTTCACAGAACACCATTTCTATCTGAAAGTATGACTGACTGTCATTCTCAAAAAGAAGTCAAATGAGTCTGTCATTTCAAGGAAAATAACAAGTATTTGTTGTCTATAATAAAGCTAAAGCTTTAAAGCTAAAAATCAGGACTTGGAAACTCATACCTACTACGTGAGCTTGACAGCATCTCAATATTTGAAGACATTTTTATAATCATGGTGATACTAATGAAGGTGAGTTTTTGACACTATCAATGAACATGAATTAATATTTTCCAA
Source organism: Pongo pygmaeus (assembly GCF_028885625.2). Lineage (NCBI taxonomy): Eukaryota > Metazoa > Chordata > Mammalia > Primates > Hominidae > Pongo > Pongo pygmaeus. Next base: position 43,414,716 of record NC_072391.2, read on the forward strand.
ATAGCCAATGCATAATATTATAAAAGCCAGTAAGTGGAGAGATCCATTTATGGTACAAGAAAGATCAGTGAGTATTAGTGGAATTAATTCATTGATATGTACAATCCCATTATAACTATTTTAATAAATCAGCACTTGTGAAGTTTTGGTGTGGTTAAAGAATACCCACAATTACCTGAAAGCTTTAAAAATACACATTTTTCCTACTATATATTTGCATGAGGCTAGTTTATCTTTTTATTTCTTCTTTACAATAAATTGCAAACAAGACATAAACAAATACACTTCGGGACCCTCAATAATTTAAGAGTTAAAAGAGTCTTACAGACCAAAAAACCCACAAATGATTCACTTTAATACCATAAAATAAGCACTCTACAGCTTATGTCTATAGTTATGACCTAACAGCATGTTTCATATTATACAAAGTGATGAGCTGGAGTAACAAGGCAGGTTTTCAAAGAGCTCACCTGTGCTTTATGTCATAATATATTGCCAAAGCCACACTGTGGAGGGAAAAAAATATATTTGTAAGAACTGATTTTATCATTGGTTAGGCCTGAATACATGTTTTTAAAAGGGGGAGGAGGGAATTCTCTCAGTGGCCCTGAAATCCTCTTGTTCAAAACAGTACCATATGAGCACTTCTCTTTTGTTTTAGCTCTCTGGCTTTATAGTGAAAATAGGAGAACCAAAATGCTAGGCAATATGCTGCTAGAAGATGTTTCTGCTGATGGTTATTATATATAAATAATTACATATTTTCCCTGTCATTTGCTCTTCTGCCCACAGAACCTTTCACCCTGTGCAAGTCACTTACATCTATGTGTACATATGCTTACATTTAGGCCATATAGTAGTGTTTTGCTTTTTAAGTGGCTAGGCCCTGCATTTCAGCTGATTTAGTTCACCATTGCCTACTCACCCATTTATCATTATTTCCCTAAAAGCACATAATGATTGTGCTTTATACCAAATAAAGTAATTTAAAATCACTTCTGCATAATTATTAACAGAAAATTTATTTGTAAACATAATGCACACGAAAATTGATGACACTTGTATCTATCCTGAAATAAGCAGCACTAAAAAGCATAACACCGCATCATACAATATTCATGACAGGTATTTCCACATTTGTTTAAACAAAATATTAGTGAACAAATACAACTCTTCAAATGTATGTTACTGTGGTCGTAAGTCATCCTCAAATGTTGTGTGTCAGCAAACAGGGGCTTCTCTTGGATAAGTTCTGTGCTTCCATTTGCCCTCAGCATTTGAAATGAGGCTCAGAATAATTTGAGAAGGCAAATTTGAGTTGTAAAAAGTAGACCTTACAGCATTATTAGCATCTAAGATGGATATTTCTGTAGTGCCTCAAACAGTTTCATCTCCAAATTGATTTCAAAATCACAGAATTTGAAGTTACATGCTGAAAAGGCCACTGAACCTTACATGACACTCCATGAACCACCCATTTTACAAATAACAGAACCAAGGCTTCAAACTGACTTGCCCAAGGTCCCCACATAGTGCTTTTGTGAACTGCAGGAGTTCACAAAACACTATGGTATGGTTTAAATTTAAGCATATGCACACATACATAGAAATGACTTGCACAGACGAAAGGCCCTATGAGTAGAAAGAAGAGCAAATGACAGGGAAAACGTGTAATTTATACGTTAGAACCATCACTCCTCCACACAAAGGAAGCAGTGGCCCCTATGTTTGCTGCACACTGGACCACCCGAGGAGCTTTAAAAACAGCCTCACCACCAGCTGGAGACATTCTGATTTAATTGGCATTGGGTATGATTTGGGCATCAGGGTTGTCCGTAAAGTTCCCCAGGTGATTCCAATGTGCGGCAAAGTTTGGGAATGACTGAGTTAGGGTTAAGGTCAGAATCATCTGGGATGCTTTTATCCATATAATGATGCCTCACATACTTAACCATTTTTCTAAAAGGCTTGTGAGTGCCCAGAGATGGAGGGAATGTGGAGCTGGGAAGATGCATGTGTTTGCAGACATACATTTTGAAGAAACATGTATAAGGGATTCTAATATGGCTCACTCATCCCTTTGAGTACAATGGACTCCTAACCATGGAAAACATTTTTCAAAATCTTTCTAAAAGCCAATTTGCTGTATTAATTTGCTCAGTAAATCTTTATTTCATAAAAGTAAATATACAAAATGATCCCTTCTAAAATTTGAGAGCAAATTAAAACTAATTGTATTTCAAAAATAGACTTCTAGGCCAGGCATGGTAGCTCATGCCTGTAACCATAGCACTTTGGGAGGCTGAGTTGGGTGGATTGCTTGAGACCAGGAGTTTGAAACCAGCCTGGCCAACACAGCAAAACCCCGTCTCTAAAAAAGAAAAAAAATTCTATTTTAAAACAACTTGTAAGAATTAGACTATGCTGGAAGAAAAAGCAGAACCTCTACTTGTTTGAGCAAGGTGAAGCTTAAAAGCTACTTTTGAATTGCATACTGAAACATCAGAATCTTTTGAAATCAGAAGAAACCAGGGACTCTAGCCAAAACAGAGTGCCTTTTTACTTAGGGCTGAATACAAACATTAAGTGATGACTCTATAGAGGCCAAAATTCAGGGCTTTAGACACAGGCGGAGTCCAGTTCCTGCTGAAACACAATTTGATCTCAATAATTGTTATACAGGAGAGAGGAAAGTGACATTATTATGAGTGTAAATTTACCATTTTTAATTAAAGTAGAAGTTCCTGACAAATTAGCTTAAAAAGCTAGTACATTAGAAACAAAATCAAGCTTGTAAGCTAGTCATGTTTATAGACTGGAAAGTTAAGTTAGGGATAAGGACATTAACATGCTAAGGTAGTAGTTCTCAAACTGTTTTCCCAAAAATCAACACTCATAATCTAAGGAGATGTTAATAATGTTCCCTGGACACCTCAATGGAACTGGGTTTTGTTGTGACTTTTTAAATAAATTTGAACCCATCGTTTAAGGGTGTTTTGAAAAGGCATGTCTGATTGTGGCCTATGAAGTGCTCATGCATGATGGGAAAATGTAAATGCAGATATACTATGGCACCACTGGAGGACAAGCCGTTCCTTCTTCCAAGAGTAGTTTCCAAAGTAGTACCCATCGTCTTAGGCCTGTAGCCCATAAACAACAAGTAATTTTTCCCAGAAACATCCAATAAAAAGCACCTCTCCTTCCCATTAGGTTCAACACTGTCATAACATAAGTGCATCAAATAAATAGCTACTCTTTTTCTTGGATTGCTTATTTGCTATCTGGCTTTCCCTTCTACCACACAGCATCTAAGGTTAAAAGAGAAACAGAAAATTCATATTTAGGCCCCGGAAATCCATTTATCATTGACATCAATTTCTTAAACTGCTTGCTGAAAAGGGCAACCAAATGGCTGAAATGACAGAGGATGGCTGGGATGCTTTTAGCATATGGGGGTCTGTCACTCAGCCCTTGGCAGCCTTGTTTTACTCACCTTTCTAATGTGTGTCTAAGATCAGGCTGGCTGACTGTGCTGTTATCTAGCAATATGGTGGAACATAAGCTGTATTTTCTATCAAGATGCCATGAAGGTATCTGAAGGAGAAGGAAGATAGAGAAAAATGTCACAGTAGGCTGAACCTACAAAAGTCTGGGCTTTTTTCCTTAGTCAAAATGTCAAACAATAAAGCATTAACGTATTTCTTATACCCCATGACCTGCCTGAGTGTGGTATTGTGAGCAGCTCCATGGGAAACTCATTGGAGGTGCTTAACTTCCACAGATGATGTTCGAGGAATGGGTTATAAAATGCCGCCCTTGCTATGATACCAATCATCAAACCTGGCAAGCCTCTATTATGAATTCCCTTTATAAATAATGGGAAAAGTTTAAAATAAGATTTCATGTTTTTTTATTATGCAGTAAAAAGCAGCTGAGATTTTCTATTTCTATTATGCATTAACTACAACAAAATGTCATACATTAAATAATATTGGCACAACAGCATTTTTATTGCAGTAAATAAAGACCTAATACTACATTCACTAAATTACTAATCCTAAATATACTCATTCAAGTGACAGTGTGATGGAATCAGCATTTTAGAGTCAGAGACTCTGTGTGCCAGGACTGCTCAGTGACCAAACAATTGAGGGGCCATAGGTTTCTCTGGGCCTGTTTCCTTGGGGGAAGATAGAAGAAGTACTACTTTAAGACTCTCTCACATTTGAAAATCAGATGAGGAAAACAACTTCGGGAATTTAACTCTCACTTCATATTTACATAAGACTGCTATTACATTACTCACATGAGAACTTCCGAGAATACTTTGCATTCATTTCAAAAGTTGATTGATTTTATTCTGTAAGTAATTTGACACACATCATGGCACTGTCCTGCCTCACTCATGCTGCTCTCTGCCCGGAATACCTATTTCTTTCCCCCTTATCCCGGCAAGCTTCACCTCCTCTCCCTTCTGGGATGCCTCTGCCAGCAGCCACACCACAAAACATTTCCAGTTTTGTGTACTCGTCAGTCTAATTCACCGTGTGTTACATGATAGCAATTGCCTGCAAAGCATCCCCTGGTGAGAAAGTAAGCCTCTCCAGGGGAGGGAGGACCCTTCCTCTCCTACCTGCAGCTGCTGAGCACAGAATGTGGGAGAAATTAAGGAGTTCCATAAGTGCTTGACAGGTTATTTAAATCAGTTACAATTTGGAAGATAAATCTTCCTACAGTTACAAATTGGTGAAATTTATCTGCAGTGCTATCAGAGAGGTGACAGTGAACATTTTGAGCCCTCTAGAAAATAAACTATGTATAAAACTCTTTAAAAGTATCTATTCATTTGTCAAGAGTGCAACAGTCAGTATGGAAACTGCCTCATCTATGTTTTAAAAAATGCTCTTCCTGGCCAGGCACAGTGGCTCACTCCGGTAATCCCAGCACTTTGGGAGGCTGAGGTGGGTGGATCATGAGGCCCGGAGTTCAAGACCAGCCTGGCCAAGATAGTGAAACCCCGTCTCTACTAAAAATACAAAAATTAAATTAGCCGGGTGTGGTGGCGGGTGCATGTAAACCCAGCTACTCAGGAAGCTGAGACAGAGAATTGCTTGAACCTGGGAGGCAGAGGTTGCAGTGAGCCGAGATCACGCCACTACATTCCAGCCTGCGTGACAGAGCAAGACTCCATCTTAAAAAAAAAAAAAAAAAAAAAAAAAGCTCTTTCTTAAAAATAATGGCAGTAACCAAATCCTAGTCACCAAATGGTTGAAGAGATCAACGGCATTATTTAAAACCACAAAACACCAATTATTTTAGCTTTTAAAAAAATAACTCAGATAAGCCTCCCTTCTTCCTATTGGGATATGCTTGTCTGCATCATGTTATCACACTCTTCCATCAGGGTCTCCCACAAGTACATGAAAGACAGGGTAGGGAGGAGATCTAGCGGTTGTTTATAAAAGTACACAGTATTTAAAAATTGCCTGTAGCCAATAATCAGAAATATCCATACAGTCTAACACCATTTTGCTTGTTTCAGATGTTTTTACTGTAAATTCACTTACTTCTTAACAAAAATCCCAGATGTTTTTGAACAATATCACTATTTGAAGGGCCAAATTCTCCTTCAAGGTAGAAATGTTTTAACTCTAGCTAAAGACTTATGTCTCTTAAGGTATTCTATTAATGTATATACTTTACATTAACAGTGTATGTCAAAGATCAGATAGTTGTAGATATGTGGCGTTATTTCTAACGGCTCTGTTCTGTTCCATTGATCTATATCTCTGTTTTGGTACCAGTACCATGCTGTTTTGGTTACTGTAGCCTTGTAGTATAGTTTGAAGTCAGGTAGCGTGATGCCTCCAGCTTTGTTCTTTTGGCTTAGGATTGACTTGGTGATGCAGGCTCTTTTTTGGTTCCATATGAACTTTAAAGTAGTTTTTTCCAATTCTGTGAAGAAAGTCATTGGTAACTTGATGGGGATGGCATTGAATCTGTAAATTACCTTGGGAAGGATGGCCATTTTCATGATATTGATTCTTCCTACCCATGAGCATGGAATGTTCTTCCATTTGTTTGTATCCTCTTTTATTTCCTTGAGCAGTGGTTTGTAGTTCTCCTTGAAGAGGTCCTTCACATCCCTTGTAAGTTGGATTCCTAGGTATTTGATTCTCTTTGAAGCAATTGTGAATGGGAGTTCACTCATGATTTGGCTCTCTGTTTGTCTGTTATTGATGTATAAGAATGCTTGTGATTTTTGTGCATTGATTTTGTATCCTGAGACTTTGCTGAAGTTGTTTATCAGCTTAAGGAGATTTTGGGCTGAGACAATGGGGTTTTCTAGATATACTATCATGTCGTCTGCAAACAGGGACAATTTGACTTCCTCTTTTCCTAATTGAATACCCTTGATTTCCTTCTCTTGCCTAATTGCCCTGGCCAGAACTTCCAACACTATGTTGAATAGAAGTGGTGAGAGAGGGCATCCCTGTCTTGTGCCAGTTTTCAAAGGGAATGCTTCCAGTTTTTGCCCATTCAGTATGATATTGGCTGTGGGTTTGTCATAAATAGCTCTTATTATTTTGAGATACGTCCCATCAATACCTAATTTATTGAGAGTTTTTAGCATGAAGGGTTGTTGAATTTTGTCAAAGGCCTTTTCTGCATCTATTGAGATAATCATGTGGTTTTTGTCTTTGGTTCTGTTTATATGCTGGATTACATTTATTGATTTGCGTATATTGAACCAGCCTTGCATCCCAGGGATGAAGCTCACTTGATCATGGTGGATAAGCTTTTTGATGTGCTGCTGGATTCTGTTTGACCGTATTTTATTGAGGATTTTTGCATCAATGTTCATCAAGGATATTGGTCTAAAATTCTCTTTTTTTGTTGTGTCTCTGCCAGGCTTTGGTATCAGGATGATGCTGGCCTCATAAAATGAGTTAGGGAGGATTCCCTCTTTTTCTATTGATTGGAATAGTTTCAGAAGGAATGGTACCAGCTCGGATTCCCTATTTAATAAATGGTGCTGGGAAAACTGGCTAGCCATATGTAGAAAGCTGAAACTGGATCCCTTCCTTACACCTTATACAAAAATCAATTCAAGATGGATTAAAGACTTAAACGTTATACCTAAAACCGTAAAAACCCTAGAAGAAAACCTAGGCAATACCATTCAGGACATAGGCATGGGCAAGGACTTCATGTCTAAAACACCAAAAGCAATGGCAACAAAAGCCAAAATTGACAAATGGGATCTAATTAAACTCAAGAGCTTCTGCACAGCAAAGGAAACTACCATCAGAGTGAACAGGCAGCCTACAAAATGGGAGAAAATTTTTGCAACCTACTCATCTGACAAAGGGCTAATATCCAGAATCTACAATGAACTCCAACAAATTTACAAGAAAAAAACAAACAACCCCATCAAAAAGTGGGCGAAGGACATGAACAGACACTTCTCAAAAGAAGACATTTATGCAGCCAAAAAACACATGAAAAAATGCTCACCATCACTGGCCATCAGAGAAATGCAAATCAAAACCACAATGAGATACCATCTCACACCAGTTAGAATGGCAATCATTAAAAAGTCAGGAAACAACAGGTGCTGGAGAGGATGTTCAGAAATAGGAACACTTTTACACTGTTGGTGGGACTGTAAACTAGTTCAACCCTTGTGGAAGTCAGTGTGGCTATTCCTCAGGGATCTAGAACTAGAAATTCCATTTGACCCAGCCATCCCATTACTGGGTATATACCCAAAGGACTATAAATCATGCTGCTATAAAAACACATGCACACGTATGTTTATTGCGGCATTATTCACAATAGCAAAGACTTGGAACCAACCCAAATGTCCAAAAATCATAGACTGGATTAAGAAAATGTGGCACATATACACCATGGAATACTATGCAGCCATAAAAAATGATGAGTTCACGTCCTTTGTAGGGACATGGATGAAATTGGAAATCATCATTCTCAGTAAACTATCGCAAGAACAAAAAACCAAACACCGCATATTCTCACTCATAGGTGGGAATTGAACAATGAGAACACATGGACACAGGAAGGGGAACATCACACTTCGGGGACTGTTGTGAGGTGGGGGGAGGGGGGAGGGATAGCATTGGGAGATATACCTAATGCTAGATGACGAGTTGGTGGGTGCAGCGCACCAGCATGGCACATGTATACATATGTAACTTACCTGCACATTGCGCACATGTACCATAGAGCCTAAAGTATAATAATAATAATAATAATAATAATAAAAAGAAAAAAAACAGTGTATGTATGTCAATGTACATACTTTTATTGCCTGAAAAAAACAAAAATAGCATGAAAAACAAAAATGGACTCATTCAGATACTTTCATTCAAAGTGAAAGAAAGTATCCCTTAAGGTCACCACTATTAGGGGTAATACAGCATAATACTACGCGATAACAAAAGTCGATTCTGAGAAAAAATCCATATATGAGAATAAAAAGAACAGAAAAAAAAAATGCACCAAAACACAGACTAGTTGGTACAGCTTTAGGTAATACCTGTCCCCATTTTGTTCTATTTAAAATTTCATATAATGAACATATATTGGTGTGTGTGTGTGTGTGTGTGTGTGTGTGTGTGTGTGTGTGTGTGTTTTGAGGAAGTCTTGCTGTGTTTCCCACCCTGGAGTGCAGTGGCCTGAACTCAGCTTACTGCAACCTCCACCTCCCAAGTTCAACCAATTCTCCTGCCTTGGCCTCCTGTGTAGCTGGAAATACAGGCATGTGCCATCATGCCAGGCTAATTTTTGTATTTTTAGTAGAGATGAGGTTTTACCATGTTGGCCAGGCTGGTCTCAAATGCCTGGCCTCAAGTGATCTGCCTGCCTCAGCCTCTCAAAGTGCTGGGATACAGGCGTGAGCCACCATGCCCAGCTCTCAAGATCACTTTTCTCTCCCCATTTCTTTACAAGACATCTTTCAGATATTTTTAAAATAATTAATGACTTTTAGCTAACTTAAAAATTTCTAACACTTTGTGTACTAACAAAAACAGCTCCATCATGTAATGGCCTTCTTTGTCTCTTTTGATCTTTGTTGGTTTAAAGTCTGTTTTATCAGAGACTAGGATTGCAACCCCTGCCTTTTTTTGTTTTCCATTTGCTTGGTAGATCTTCCTCCATCCTTTTATTTTGAGCCTATGTGTGTCTCTGCACGTGAGATGGGTTTCCTGAATACAGCACACTGATGGGTCTTGAGTCTTTATCCAGTTTGCCAGTCTGTGTCTTTTAATTGGAGCATTTAGTCCATTTACATTTAAAGTTAATATTGTTATGTGTGAATTTGATCCTGTCATTATGATGTTAGCTGGATATTTTTCTCGTTAGTTGATGCAGTCTCTTCCTAGTCTCGATGTTCTTTACATTTCGGTATGATTTTGCAGTGGCTGGTACCGGTTGTGCCTTTCCATGTTTAGCGCTTCCTTCAGGAGCTCTTTTAGGGCAGGCCTGGTGGTGACAAAATCTCTCAGCATTTGCTTGTCTGTAAAGTATTTTATTTCTCCTTCACTTATGAAGCTTAGTTTGGCAGGATATGAAATTCTGGGTTGAAAATTCTTTTCTTTAAGAATGTTGAATATTGGTCCCCACTCTCTTCTGGCTTGTAGGGTTTCTGCCGAGAGATCCGCAGTTAGTCTGATGGGCTTCCCTTTGATGGTAACCCGACCTTTCTCTCTGGCTGCCCTTAACATTTTTTCCTTCATTTCAACTTTGGTGAATCTGACAATTATGTGTCTTGGAGTTGCTCTTCTCGAGGAGTATCTTTGTGGCGTTCTCTGTATTTCCTGAATCTGAATGTTGGCCTGCCTTGCTAGATTGGGGAAGTTCTCCTGGATAATATCCTGCAGAGTGTTTTCCAACTTGGTTCCATTCTCCCCGTCACTTTCAGGTACACCAATCAGACGTAGATTTGGTCTTTTCACATAGTCCCACATTTCTTGGAGGCTTTGCTAGTTTCTTTTTATTCTTTTTTCTCTAAACTTCCCTTCTCGCTTCATTTCATTCATTTCATCTTCCAGGGCTGATACCCTTTCTTCCATTTGATCGCATCGGCTCCTGAGGCTTCTGCATTCTTCACGTAGTTCTCGAGCCTTGGTTTTCAGCTCCATCAGCTCCTTTAAGCACTTCTCTGTATTGGTTATTCTAGTTATACATTCTTCTAAATTTTTTTCTATTCAACATAGTGTTGGAAGTTCTGGCCAGGGCAATTAGGCAGGAGAAGGAAATCAAGGGTATTCAATTAGGAAAAGAGGAAGTCAAATTGTCCCTGTTTGCAGATGACATGATAGTATATCTAGAAAACCCCATTGTCTCAGCCCAAAATCTCCTTAAGCTGATAAGCAACTTCAGCAAAGTCTCAGGATACAAAATCAATGTGCAAAAATCACAAGCATTCTTATACATCAATAACAGACAAACAGAGAGCCAAATCATGAGTGAACTCCCATTCACAATTGCTTCAAAGAGAATAAAATACCTAGGAATCCAACTTACAAGGGATGTGAAAGACCTCTTCAAGGAGAACTACAAACCACTGCTCAAGGAAATAAAAGAGGATACAAACAAATGGAAGAACATTCCATGCTCATGGGTAGGAAGAATCAATATCATGAAAATGGCCATCCTTCCCAAGGTAATTTACAGATTCAATGCCATCCCCATCAAACTACCAATGACTTTCTTCACAGAATTGGAAAAAACTACTTTAAAGTTCATATGGAACCAAAAAAGAGCCCGCATCGCCAAGTCAATCCTAAGCCAAAAGAACAAAGCTGGAGGCATCACACTACCTGACTTCAAACTATACTACAAGGCTACAGTAACCAAAACAGCATGGTACTGGTACCAAAACAGAGATATAGATCAATGGAACAGAACAGAGCCGTCAGAAATAATGCCACATATCTACAAGTATCTGATCTTTGACAAACCTGACAAAAACAAGAAATGGGGAAAGGATTCCCTATTTAATAAATGGTGCTGGGAAAACTGGCTAGCCATATGTAGAAAGCTGAAACTGGATCCCTTCCTTACACCTTATACAAAAATCAATTCAAGATGGATTAAAGACTTAAATGTTAGACCTAAAACCATAAAAATCCTAGAAGAAAACCTAGGCATTACCATTCAGGACATAGGCATGGGCAAGGACTTCATGTCTAAAACACCAAAAGCAATGGCAACAAAAGCCAAAATTGACAAATGGGATCTAATTAAACTCAAGAGCTTCTGCACAGCAAAAGAAACTACCATCAGAGTGAACAGGCAACCTACAAAATGGGAGAAAATTTTCGCAACCTACTCATCTGACAAAGGGCTAATATCCAGAATCTACAATGAACTCCAACAAATTTACAAGAAAAAAACAAACAACCCCATCAAAAAGTGGGCAAAGGACATGAACAGACACTTCTCAAAAGAAGACATTTATGCAGCCAAAAAACACATGAAAAAATGCTCACCATCACTGGCTATCAGAGAAATGCAAATCAAAACCACAATGAGATACCATCTCACACCAGTTAGAATGGCAATCATTAAAAAGTCAGGAAACAACAGGTGCTGGAGAGGATGTGGAGAAATAGGAACACTTTTACACTGTTGGTGGGACTGTAAACTAGTTCAACCCTTGTGGAAGTCAGTGTGGCGATTCCTCAGGGATCTAGAACTAGAAATTCCATTCGACCCAGCCATCCCATTACTGCGTATATACCCAAAGGACTATAAATCATGCTGCTATAAAGACACATGCACACGTATGTTTATTGCCGCATTATTCACAATAGCAAAGACTTGGAACCAACCCAAATGTCCAAAAATCATAGACTGGATTAAGAAAATGTGGCACATATACACCATGGAATACTATGCAGCCATAAAAAATGATGAGTTCACGTCCTTTGTAGGGACATGGATGAAATTGGAAATCATCATTCTCAGTAAACTATCGCAAGAACAAAAAACCAAACACCGCATATTCTCACTCATAGGTGGGAATTGAACAATGAGAACACATGGACACAGGAAGGGGAACATCACACTCTGGGGACTGTTGTGGGGTGGGGGGAGGGGGGAGGGATAGCATTGGGAGATATACCTAATGCTAGATGACGAGTTGGTGGGTGCAGCGCACCAGCATGGCACATGTATACATATGTAACTTACCTGCACATTGTGCACATGTACCATAAAACCTAAAGTATAATAATAATAATAATAAAAGAAAAAAAAAAAAAAAAAAAAAACAGCTCCATCTATGTTGCACAGCAATGGGACCACATGGCATGTATGGAGTTTGAACAGAATTCTTACACAAGGCCTGAGTGGAAAAGTGTAATATACTTATTGGAGGTATAAATAGAAATTGCCTGAATTAATGTCATAATTATGTTGAATTTAAACTTAGATTTATACTTATATATGGGTTAAATCATTAAATATGATGGATTGACCAGAAATTTATTTTCTCTTCCTTCTGAAATCTCATTAGAATTATTCATAAAACAAACATTATACACAGGACCAGGAGACAGGATTGATGGCAGATCATTCTGAGTCAATGCTGCAAGGTGAAAAGCTGATAGAGGAGTTGCAACTGACACGGAAGCACAACTTTGGAGCTGACAGGGAGTGACTTGAACAGAAACAAGCAACCTTGTTTGTTTTGAAGAACCCAACCCAGGCTCCAAAATCAGAGGCACATGGTACCTGGGAAGGCAGGGTGAAATACACAACAGAAGCCAGCAAGGTCAACTGTAAATCTGTGCTTAGAGCCCCAAGTCCACCGCTCTTCCCATCTTAGAAGGAATGTGGATGTGTATTCTCTGGATATATTATACCTGAGGGTTTCTAGGCTCAGAACTACAAGGGCTAAAACCTGGAAAATGGGAATAAATTGCACACACAAAGTGAAACTGCGCCTTCCTTCCCAACCCTGCTTCTGGAAAGCCAGCAGCCATGCTTGCACTGCCCAGGCAGAAAACTGGGAGGTCCTCCTTGGAAGAAAACTGAACCATTGCAAAGAAAATACCCTCATATAATACACTGAGTTTCCCCAAAAGAAAAGCTGGCTTGACCTCCAAATCCCCACAATGAGACCCCTCAGTGAACAAAGGTCCTGCTTCCAAACAGGGAAAGCCAAAGACCACCACACATCTCAGGGAAGCCTCCAGTGAGAGATCAAAACAACAGGAAAAAGGAATTCTGGGACCAGTAAAAATTCAAGAGCAAAACTTTTTCAAAAAATCTTAAAATACCCTTAAGGAGATTTTAAAAATTCAATAGAAGGGTTAGCGCAGAAAGTCAAAGAATCTCTAAGAAGCAGAACAAAAGACAAATTGGAAAATAGGAGGGGAAGAAATTAAAGATCAATGCAGAAATACTGGTCTAAGAGGCCGAATATTTGAATCATAAGAATACTAAAATAATAATAAAACAGAGAATATAGGACAATTCTCTAAAAGAGATAGTCTGCAGACTTAATGGCTGCAATAAAATAAAAGGTCCCCACGAAGCTGTATTATACAGCTTCCTGGATTTCAGAATCCCAGGAATACAGAAGGTCTTAAAAAGCTCAACAATGTAAAAATTGGTTACATATGATGTATCACACAATGGCAACAGTTTCAAGAACAGTATAATGAAAACACAATAGAGAAATGTCTTCAGAGCCATGAAATTTAGTTTTCACTCTAGAATTTTATACTCTATAACAAAGGAAGGGTTTTGAGAGAGGCTAGATCTCTATACATGTGTGTCCATAAGCCTTTCCTCGGAAACTGTGCTCCAGCACCACTGGGGAGTAACACAAGGCAGAAGGCAATGCACAGTCTAGGACTCAGGGATCCAACATGAGTGGGCGCATAAGAGTTCAGAGAGCGCTCCCAGGGAAACAGGCTCAGGGCAGCCTAGGGAAACACAGTCTACCCTGGAGGAGGATAACCAATGGCCAAGGAAAGTTCCTTCAAGAAAAAACACAGAACACATGTTTCAGTAAATAAAACATTATTTTTGATAGGCATGTGACAAATGTTACAACACTTGGGGAAGAATAGCTGTTAAAAAAGAGGCAAAGGAACATAGTCAGAAAATTAATTCCACACACAAAATAATGAAGGATGTGAAAACAAAGAGGCCAGCTGGGGGCTAATGGTCGCATTTGGCTTTATGAGCTATCATGGGCTAGGAAAAGGGGGGTTATCTGGGAGAAGTGCAGAAGTGTTCAGGTTTCAGAAATATTTAAGAAAAACAATGAAAGATGTACAAGGAGGAGGCACAGTCAGAACACTACATGACTCAGCAGTGAATAATATGTGCATAGTCATAATCATGTAAATATCAATGAGTGATTTAATAAAAAATGGGTTACAGATGGAGGAAACGGGGAGGGAAATAAGTTCACAGTGGAGTGAGGAAGCTACGCTTTCACCTGCTACGGCAGGAAGTCAGCAGAAAGTGTTGGAGAAAGTGGACTTAGCTATTTTTAATTTTATTTGAATACAAAAGATTAAATATTTAAGGCAGATATTTATATCACAACCAAATTGTGTAACTTAAATGTCAGACACCCTTAAAAATGGGCACAGTAAGCTAAAGACTTTCCTGCATAAATCTGATACTTAGGAAAATAGAAGAGATTTAGAAAATCCACCAAAAAAGGATCATGCTAACAGCACTGGCTCCCTGTTAAATTTTTAAGGAATCATGACAGACTTTTAATTCAAACAATTAATTTCTTAACTTTTCAAAAGCTTACTTACATAATATAGGTGAGAGCTGCTCCTCTTTTCTTGGACTAAGAATGAAAAAATAACTAATCAATTCTGGTATAAATACCATAGAATAAAAGTAGTTGCTAATCATCTGATTATCACTATATAAAATGAGCTAAAATTCCATTTTTAAAAATTCTTACCAACAAAAGTTATCATTTAAATAATCTGGCATAAAGTAAAATCTAAAAATATAGTTTTATTTTTGACCTAACAGATGTTCTATTACACAAAAATGAAAGAATCCCCATGTACACAAGGAAAGGCAAAACAAATTAGGCAACATGTATGCCCTCCAAATCTCGTGTTGAAACGTAGTCCCCAGTGTTGGAGGTGGGGAAGTGTTTGGATCATGGGGGCAGATCCCTCATGAAAGGCTTAGCGCCATCCCCTTGGTGATGACAGAGTTCCTGCTCTGAGTTCATGCATGATCTTCTTGGGTTTTTGTTGTTGTTCTGAGATGGGGTCTCACTCTGATACCCAGGCTGGAGCACAGTGCCGTGATTATGGTTCACTGCAACCTTGACCTCCTGGGCTCAAGTGATCCTCCCACCTTAGCCTGCGGAGTAGCTGCGGCTGCAAGCACGAACCACCACACCTGGCTAATTTTTAAACTTTTTGTAGAGACAGGGTCTCACTATGTTGGCCAAGGCTGATCTCAGACTCCAGCCTCAAGTGATCTGCCTGCCTCAACCTCCCAAAGTGCTGGGGTTACAGGCGTGAGCCACCGCACCACCTGGCCTGATCTGCTTGTTTAAAAGAAGGCAGCACCTCCCACTCTCTCTTGCTCCTCCTCTCACCATGTGAGAGATGACTTCACCTTCCACCATGATTATTAGGTTCTCGAAGCCCTTGCCAGAAGCAGATGCTAGCACCACACTTCCTGTACAGCCTGTAGAACCGTGAGCCAATAAAGCCTCTTTTCTTTATAAATTATCCAGTCTCAGGTATTCCTTCATAGAAATGCCAAAATACAGGACAGATGAGAAATTTAGCTAATAAAAAATTTACCTATTGTATATCTAAACCCCTAAGCAGTAGTGTTTTCTGATTCTACATTTACACATAGCTTACTTTCGTTACCAGGATCTAATAGCTGACAGCTCTAAGAACCAGTTTCTGGCCAGGAGCCAGTCTTTAGATGCACTAGAATCCCTGCAAGCATCCAATGACTGATCAGTCATCTACTAATATGTTACTGAAAAAATAAACGGGTCCTTACACAACTGAAAAGTGGCCTAGCTTAAACTCAAATGTTAACATGAGTGTGCCAACCTAATTGAACTTGGTATCCTCGGGACACAAAATCATTTCGTTCTAATACAGGTCCAAAGAATAAAAGCTACAAGGGGCACTTGGGCCACACTTCGTTCCCTACAATTCCTCCTCCTTTGAAGTTGAGCTGGTCTCACTGACACACATTTCTCACTGCTGACGAGACAGGGGCATGGGGTAGGTTTTCTTCCACTTCCACACACTCTATGTGTGAGAAGCCTATGGCTCTAGAAGAAACTGAGAAATACAACAATCCTAACCGGAAGTTACCAGCTCGAGACAGGCAAAGTCCATACAAATTATGAAAATGCAGGGGAGAAACCCATTTTTTATTGTGCTGCATTACTTCAGATGTTATTATAGAACCCCCACTTCTTGTATTCTTGCTGTTGAAAACAACTGAAAAACATGATGTATGGCTTTTTTGAAAATAAAGTAAGATTTAGCAGAATGCTACAAAAAATAAGCAGGAGTACAGAAAACTCCTACAGTTCTAATTCTCATCCTAAAACAAGCAGGATGTGGAAACTTTACACTAGTTTCACACACTAAGGCTAACCTGGAAAACAGCACAGGCCATGTTTACCTTTCCATTACATTCGAATGAATAAGTTCTGAGTAGCATGAACATGGATGTGACAGGCTCATGTGGTTAGAACACTGTGTAAAAAGGAGGTCAAAATCACAGATCCAATCTAGAACAACAGATTCTTTTGATTTGTTCAAGCGAAATCCAAGCTGTAGCCTAAATCCTATCACTCATCATTAAAATGTACTCTTTGGAGCAAGGGAAAAATGGCAAAGATGTATAAAGAAAAAGGCATACATCCATGACTACTACACTAAATCATGTGGCCAATTAATTGCATTCATAAAAATGTCATCAAACGTGTAAACATAAAGCCTGCATGTTTCCATGAACAGTGTCAACTAAAGGAAATTATGTCACATATTAAAATAAGGCAAGTAAATATATAAAAAGTTGAAATTTTTTACACTAATATCTGAGTTCCTCTAAATACTTTCTGTAATACACAAAACAGAAAGTTTGTAGTTTTTTGCTTGGAGGAAAAAACAATATTGTCTTACCACTCATTTGATATTTTCTCAGGAAGAGTGTAGTTTCCCCTGGATGGTCAGAAGCAAAATCTGTAGAGGAAGAAGGAAAAATGTAATAATTTAAGTGAGTAGAAAAGATTCTTTTTAAAGCTACACATCCATTTTAATCACTTTTAACAGTCTTGAGAAACGTTTTTAGTGATAAATGTAAAGAAAATAAAGGCCACAATGTCCCAATTCTACTGGAGAATGCAAAAATCACAGAAGTTCTCCACGTATGTGGAATAAAACCAGGCTGTGTCTGAGACTTCTTTTTAAAACTTGCGCCTAAATAAACTGATGCCACTTTTAGATGAATCATATACACGCCCTCCTCCTTCTACTTATCAAATATACCCACCCTCCTCTATGCTGCTATTACCAGCACATTTCAGGGAAAGTCTCAAGCAGCAAGTGATGCTGTGGTCAATTACTGTCAGACATCAGCTCAATATAGCAAATATGTTAAAACAAAGAGCTGTTTTGGGCAAAAAACCATTTTTTAAAGAGACAGGGTCTCACTCTGTTGCCCAGGCTGGAGTGGTGCAATGGTGTGATGGAGCCAGCATAGCTCACTGAAGCCTCAAACTCCTGGGCTCAAGAGATCCTCTTGCAGCTGAGACTATGGGTGCAAGCCACCATACCTGGCTAATTTTTAACTTTTTTTTTTTTGTAGAGACAGGGTGATGTATGAGACATACATGAAAATGTGTTGTAAATCCTAAAGAATGATATAAAGAGTCTATTTTGGGCTCTCATCCAACACTACCCATCTACTACCTAGTGTGTAAAACCACTCAGAGGCTTACCTTACACCACTAAACGAAAAACTTTCACAAGTACTTGCATGCTTTGTGTATAAAGGTACAATTCATTCACATACTATCTTTGTTCATTCTTTCACGATTTTTGAATATTCCGAGACTACAGTACTTTCCGGCTACAAAGCCACATTCATCATGAAGCTTAATTATTCAAACGTTTAAATAAATTAAGAGGTCAACCAATGTTTAAACAGAAGAGCTGTAAGACACTTCCTCTATAGCAATGAAATCTGTAGCACATATTTTCTATTTTGAAAACTTAGTTTCTGCCTAGCTTTGGGAGATGAGAAAGGGGCCAGAACTGGACACTGGGGTAGCAAGGAGGAGAGAAACCACCAGATGCTGCAGGGAAAAAAAATGGTTGCGGAGGGGAGGTGGGGGACGTAGGCACGAGGCAAGGCCAGTCCTCCTGCCTGGTGCCTGGGCCTAGGAAAGCTGGCTAGGGGCAGGAGGGAGGAGTTCGAGGCTGTGGATGCCTCTAGGGGGGACCTTGGGTCAGTGGCGGCCAGAGGCTCGCCTGAGGGCAAACACTATCAGTCGCCTCCTTACCTTTGGGCATCTCCTGGTCGCTGATGTGCTGCAGGTCATGGCCCTCGCGGGCTCCGAAATCCCACTGGGCAGGCTCCACAGCAGTGGGGTATGGGTCTACTGCCACCTCTGCCTCCGTGAGGTTATAGCTGCAGGGTGGTTCAGCCCACCGCACCCTGCGCTGGCTTTGCTTGGGGCTGGCATCAGGGAGCAGCATGTTCCATCTGCGGCGCCTCCGCTCCTCTTTGCCTTGGCCTACACTTTTGCTTGACGCTGCCTCATAGATGTCAGCGTTGCAGTACAGCTCCCCAGACCTCCTGCGCTGGCCCCGTTTGAGGCTGGCATTGGTGCCCAAGCAATAGCTCAGCGTGTTCCCCATGGGGTAGTCCGGCTCCTCTCCAGCAGCTTGGGCCTTCCCTTGCTTCCAAGTCTGCAGAGCTCAGCACTTCCACCTCTTCCCAGCAAAGACAGCTGGCAGGGCCATCCCCTGGCTATGGGGCTGCACCCCACTAGCAGCCCGCACCCCGCCTCAGCCGCCTCCCCTGAGCTGACTTGTCTGCAAGGGTCCCTTGGGAACCCGCTTGTTTTATTTAGAATGGGTCTAGATGCAACAAGTCTGAGAGCTGTGATTGCGGAGAAGAGAGCACAGAGGGAGCTCCTCCTCCTTCCACCGCTTCCCACCAACTGAAGGAGGTTGCCCTGCCAACCGCCAGTGCTCCCTCCCGGTTCCCAGGAACCAATCAGGCCCAGAGACCCCTCCACGCGCCCCTGCCCCCATTGTGATGTGGGAGCCTAGGCACAAGGCTCAGTAGGCCCTGCCATGCCGGCAGCCCCGCCCCCACCTTTCATTCATTGCTGGCTGCTGGGATCTTTCAGGTTTCTCCCCTGTGAGGAAGATCTTATGGTTTCAACAAAAGAAGAGGCTTATGTAAAAGAAAACTGGGCCGGGCGCAGTGGTTCACATCTGTAATCCTAACACTTTGGGAGGCCGAGGCGGGAGGGTCATGAGGCCAGGAGATCGAGACCATCCTGGCTAACATGGTGAAACCCCGTCCCTACTAAAAATACAAAAAAATTAGCCAGGTGTGGTGGCACGCGCATGTAGTTCCAGCTACTCTGGAGCTGAGGCAGGAGAATCGCTCGAACCTGGGAGGCGGAGGTTGCAGTGAGCCGAGATCGCATCACTGCACTCCAGCCTGGGCGACAGAGCAAGACTACGTCTCAAAAAAAGAAAAAAGAAGAGAAGAGAGGGGAGGGGAGGGGAGAGGAGGGAAAGGGAGGAGAGGAGAGAAGAGAAAACCACCACATAATAAGATTTTAAATGTGATCATAATTTTTTTTTTTTTTTTTTTTGAGACGAAGTGTCGCTCTTGTTGCCCAGGCTGGAGTGCAATAGTGCGATCTCGGCTCACCATAACCTCCACCTCCTGGGTTCAAGCGATTCTCCTGCCTCAGCCTCCTGAGTAGCTGGGACTACAGGCATGCGCCACCACGCCCAGCTCATTTTGTACTTTTAGTACAGAGGGAGTTTCTCCATGTTGGTCAGGCTGGTCTGGAACTCCCGACCTCAGGTGCTCCACCCGCCTCAGCCTCTCAAAGTGCTGGGATTACAGGCGTGACCCACTGCGGTCGGACAGGTAAGCACTTTTAATTAATTATGTACTAGGTGCATAGCTCCAGACAAAGAACAATGCCTAGAATTAGACTTCTGCTTATGTAGAAGGATCAAGTATAAGGGCATGAATTTTTAGACAACTAAAGCAAGTATCAGAAGAAAAATTTTAACTTAAATGATCTAGCAGGGACACTGATTAATTCGGAACAAATTTCTAAATTTTGGAGATATTTTTATTTTATCTCTTATCTTAAAACTATATATAGGAGATATGGGCCTCACTCTTGCCCAGGCTGGAGTGATTTATGTAATCTTTCTCATCCTTGGTTTATCTAAAAAATATGAATAATAACACAAATTTTATAAACTTGCTCTAAAGATTAAATGAGGGAAATATAATACTGCTCCCTCCATATATTGAACACTTACAAAATTGCAGGCACTGTATCTAGATTTTTACATGTGTACCATACATAAGCCACATAACAACCCCATCTTTTATAGGTGAGAAAACCGAGACTCAGATGAGTTAAAAACACATTCACAATCATATAGTAATGAGCGATGGAACTGGGACTCAATCCAGCTCTGTCTGACTCCAAAGGTGGTGCATCATCTTAACGAAGACCAAGTTATACCCAGCACATGAAGGTACTCAAAAGATGTGGATTCCCTTTTTCTATCCCCTTATGTGTGAATTTCAGTGGCTTTCACAACCTCAGAACAACCCCACACACCCTCTCAGGTTGCCTTTCAGTGGTTCCATTCTTCTTGGGGATGATTAGGAATCTGCATATTTAGACTACTTCTTCAATCATCTCCTTATAAACGTGTGGATAAAGTAATGAAATTTTCTAGGCCGTAGGTTACTAACTGTGAATTAATTGTCTAGCTTATTTATTGCAAATTTATTTGCAATACATTTTATTACATGAAAAAAAAATCACAGGATCTACTGAATTTGTGCAGAAAGATCCCAAAGTACACTGCAGGAACATCTTACTGACTACACAGGAAGACTAGCCCAAACACACAAAGCCTGAGTCCCTCCAAAGGCCAGGTGTGGGGTGGTTCTTTCCTGTAATCCCAGCAATTTGGAAGGCCAAAGAGAGTGAATCATTTAAGGCCAGGAATTCGAGTCCAGGCTGGCCAACACAGTGAGAGCCAGTCTGCATAAAAAATTACTTTTTATCATTATAATCAAAAAGAGTACCTCTAACATTGCTTTAGGATAGAGAGCTCTGGTCTAGAATTCAAGATATGGCGTTATGAGTCCCAATGTGGTTACTTAACGACTGTTGTGACTTTGGGCAATAATCACTGTGATTCTCAGCCCTTTCTTTGCAAATTATCAGCATTGGAATAGATGTCTTCTTAAAGCCCTGACCAGCTCTACCATTCAATGATTTTGTATCAGTGGATACCTGTCGAAACCATCATTTACTTGTCTAGTGATGCCCTGAGGTGTTCCCGTGGTCACAGGAAATGTGGAGATAATATAGTCATATTGGTTATAGGAATTATGACCATATGGTCAAATATGGTCGTAGGAAATAAATTTGACTTTGCTTTTAAAATGGGTGATTTAACCACATGGAATCTATGACTATTTTGAAAAATAACATGAGACAGTCCATGTGATGCAGCCTGATGTGGTCCCAAAGCATTTCTGCAGGATAAGAAACTCACTCACAAAAGCATTCACTTCCCCATGAATATACCAGTGAATCCTCCAGCCACAAAAACTTACAGTCCATATATGTTGTAATGTCTAATACTTGTGTGAATTACTGCATTTATAATGCACTCCTTGAAAGGGTATGGCCTGCTTCCCAAAGTCCTTGGTACTGGAAGCCCAACTTCCATTCAGTAACTGGAAAGCCCTCTCCCACCTTCTCCCATTTCCTTCCATGACTGCTGGATTATGAAGGAACTGAAAACCACAATAAGTGAGGACTGGTTAAAGAAACAAGTGATGTTTATCCTGAGAATGACTGACAACATTTCAGTGAAAAAATGAGAGTAGTATTTGAATAACTGAAGTTCTACCGTAGAAGAGGGTTTCAGCTGGACGTGTTCTGTGGACTCCTAGGATCCATGGCATGGTAAGCCCCTAGTGAATGTTTATTGAGTGAATAAATCCTGTACTGCTCTCACAGCATGCACCAAGACCATGGGCCACCATGGGGTCCTGGGGCTGAACTGGGCCCTAGCAGGGGCAGTCCCCTCACTCTCCTTTGATCAGAAGGCTGGGTGTGCTCTACATTTTAGAAGTAACCCTGTGAACTGGGACATCCAGACTCCAAATGATGAGTAACATTTGCTTCGAATTTTTTTAAAAGCTTTATTCATCTAACAGTTGGGTTATTAAAAGTTACCTTGGTAAAATAAAGTACTTTGGCTTCACTTTCTATAAACAGTTTCCTCAAACACTGACTATGTGTTACATCAGAAATCAATGTGTTCTGTCTACTTTGTCTCTGTTATCTCAAGAACCAATTTTCCTTACTTTCAATTAGTCTTAGTGTGATATGTAACAGAGTCAGGTGTTATCACTATTATCTCAAAAGCGTGTTTCTTTTTTTATTTTTTTTTTTTATAGAGATCAGGTCTTGCTCTGTTGCCTAAGCTGGTCTCGAACTCCTGGCCTCAAGCAGTCCTCCTGCCTCGGCCTCCCAAAGTGTGGGATTATGGGCGTGAGCCACCACAGCCAGGCTGAAAATCTGTTTCTTAAGGAGTAATGCAGAACACATAACATTCTTAAATATACCCCAGCCTTCTCTAATTAAGCCAAATTGTTTAAAAGTTCTATAATATTTAAGATTCAGGATACTGTATTTCAACCTCCCTAAAAACAATGTATTAAATCTTAGAATGCATGTGCCATAACCTCACTTTTCTGACAAATAGTAAAACATTTTGTGAGCTCGGTACAATAACTTGAAATAAAATGGTAAATTTAAAAAAATTAAAATATACATCCTGCTTTTTTTTTCAATTACATATGTCAAAAATAGTAACCTAGACCAAGACATCCATTTCAATCAGTAGATATTTCAAGCCACAAGATTTAATAATAAACAATATTGGGTGTATGTGACAATCCCCAGCTGGATCAGGGAAGCCCTAGCTCTACATGGTATTACGGTATAAAGATAATGTCTCTCTTCACTGGCAGAGAGGGATGGCCTATCCCTGAATACAGGATGGGGTCAGTCTCACTGCACCTTCATGAGCCATCTTATCAACCACACTTTGCATTTCTTTCCTAAGCTAAATACACATCTTTTTGGGAGACAACACAGCACTACATGGTACCAAATACTAACCAAAAAAATCATACAAAAAAAAAACAGATAAATAAATAATAAAGCATTCAACTGCTAAAACACAGCAACATTAAGCCACCTCAGTTTTCTTTTCCCAATGCTTGCAACACCCTCAATCCCTCATCTTATGATGAGGGAACAACATCTTATGATGGCAAACAACATGTGGTATGACATGGGGAACAACATTTTATGATGGGGAACAACATGTGATATGACATGGGGGAGTTACATCTCAACACCATGGAAAACTTTTAGAGCGCAATGTTAATTTCCAACAGAAGTAAACAGCTAATGAGTCTTTGAAACTTTTTTGTTCAATGATGCACTGGCAAAAATAGCTTATCCTCTTACAATATTTTCTGTTATCACTGTAGCTTTGTGAGAAAGAGATTTTCTATTTGTCTGTCTCAACTGAGAAGACTTCACTGTCTGATTCTTTCTTCAGGAACCATGCACTTCCTTGCACTGTCACTCAGCTACTCGGAACACCTCTTGAACATCTCTTGAACAATTCTGTTGTTGGAAGTTTATAATGTCAGGTGCCAGCACACTTGAAATGCGTGAAAATGAGGTGATACACACTTCTGTTCAGGTTTTGATTCAGCCTGCCTCAGTGTCCTGGCCTCTTTTCTCACTGGATGAAATGGACAGGCCATCAGCATCAGACTGTGTTCTGAATAATCAGAGGACACTGTGTTTTGCTTTCATCTGAAAAGATAATAAATAAATCAGGAAACCAGAAAAAGTCAAAGCCATGAGTGATTATAATGCCAGACACTGGCTATTTTTCTCAGGTTAACTGTCCACATGACCAGTGCTACCAGATAGTCACAATCTTGTCTGTTGGAATGTGAGAGAGAGAGACAGACCCGCTTACAGTAAAATGTAACAGTGTTTTCCTGGTTCCTTCCTGGTTTGTACTGATGTCACAGTCCTAAGATTAATTCATCAAAGTTTCATTAGGGATGATCACAGTTTTTAAATGGGCTTTGTAGAAAAGTTAAATCATTTTAAGAAACAGCAGCCCCTATTGCATTGAGGAGCTAACAAGTTTTGGTGGCTCTTCTGTTAAAGTAGCATAGATTTCTAACATTGTTTGATCTTAAACAAAACATTGTTTTTTTCATTTTCCTTAGAGTATGATTCATGAAATACTTTACATAATTTTAAATGTTCAAATTATAAACAAACCTTTCTAATACAAAATACAGAAAGTCCAATAGTATACATTAAAAGTTTGCAATCACATTATAGAAACACCATCTTTTTTTTTCTTTTTTTCTTTTTTTTTTTTTTTGAGAGTCTCACTTTATCCCCCAAGCTGGAATGCAGTGGCCTGATCTGCAACCTCTGCCTCCCAGGTTCAAGAGATTCTCATGCCTCAGCTTCTGGAGTAGCTGGGATTACAGGCACCTGCCACCACGCGCGGCTTTTTTTGTATTTTTAGTAGAGACAGGGTTTCACCATGTTGACCAGGCTGGTCTCCAACTCCTGACCTCAGGTGACCCCCCTGCCTCAGCCTCCCAAAGTGCTGGGATTATACATGTGAGCCACTGTGCCCGCCCGGAAACACTATCTTATTATTGCACAGCTTTAATAATGTAAAATATTTACTCACAACTGCTTATAATATTGTCAATAATTTATGATATTTTGTCTGTAACTTGTTCCCCAATCATTGTACTACAGACCACACTAGAAAATAACTGTCCACATAGCGGCTACAAACATTTAAATTTTAAGAAAAAGCTTGTTACTGACAGGTACTTGTACACACAAAGCAGGCTCTCTTTCCCAATAGAAATTCACATTGTATTGAAATAATCCACTTATTTATAGTAAAACAAATCTTGCTTTAAAAAAATTTACCTAGCCAGATGTATTCAGAAGTAGATAAACTTCATTTAAGGTTGGGGCTATTATATTGTCTGCTGCCCACATAATTTTAACTTTATAAATACGTCAGAGGA
Source organism: Pongo pygmaeus (assembly GCF_028885625.2). NCBI lineage: Eukaryota > Metazoa > Chordata > Mammalia > Primates > Hominidae > Pongo > Pongo pygmaeus. The sequence goes on from NC_072391.2 coordinate 43,440,186, forward strand.
AGACACTGTCATAATACACAGCATTTGGACTACTAAACCACTTCTTTTAAGATGAAGAGTTCTAAAAACATAGTTCAGGTGTCTAATTCGAGCAAAACCAGCGAGTTTCACTGGAATACTGCAGGAGACGCCCTTTCTCCCTCTAGGGATTAGTGGGTTTTAGTAGAAAAGAAGTGAGGATTGCCTGGGCTCTTTCTGTTCCTGAGGCCGTTTTGCAATCACCTTTTTTTTTTTTTTTTTTTTCACTTGAAAGGTTGCAGAGTTCTCAAGAACAGTCAGACTCACTGTGGAAGGACGCGAGTCCCGTGTGTTCAGCTAGTTTAGACCATCTCCTTGTTCTCCTGGGTAACCTGGCGAATGGACGCTGCCTGATGTGCAGGCTGCTGAGGTGCGCTGTCCAGACTGACAATGAGGGCTATTTTGCGCTTTTTGCACCCCAGGGTACCCAGAGGGATGGTGCAGCAGCCAAAACTTCCTGGGATCTGGGAAAAGCCTCTGTTCTGAATGATGGAAATCTCATTGTTCTTTATGGCAAGCTCCTGGGGGTGAGCTGCAGCTTCCTGGTTCCAAAAATTGGGGTCGCCATTCATTATTTGGGCTGTCAGATCCTTCTGGAATGTTTCAGAGAACCTCAGGCCATCATCCCCTAGCAGAGCCATGGACTGTTCCACCGCCGCAGCTGGCCTTGGGGGAGGTTGTGAGGGTCCTTATTCCACATGTGAGTGCCAAGTGTACCTGGAGGTTGCCCTTGGTGGTGAAGGCCCTACCGCAGATGGCGCCGCTGAACGGCTTCTCCCCAGTGTGGGACCGGGCGCAGGCCTGTGGAGGCCCCTCCTCTCCGCTGAGGAACTGCAGGCTGAAAGGGGACCCTCCTTGCCCACCGGCGGAGGTGGCGGGGGCGGCGGTCAGGTCCGGGGCGCCTCGTGGCCAGGGACGGGCGGGCGGGCGGGCTGGCTGTCCAGCCTCTGGGTCTTGAGCCCTATTCCCTGGGCTCCTCCAGGTTGCCCAGGTCGGGGACTTGGGGCAGAAGCGCTTGCCCAGCACCAGGGCAGGTTCTGTGCCCGAGTCTTCCGCAGCCACAGGTTGGGCGCTGGCCCTTGCAGCGCTTCGCGGGGGCGGACAGCAACAGGAGACATTGGCTGTGGCGCGATACCGACCAGCGGGCGGGGAAGACACTGCTGGGAGAGCTGAGGCAGAAGAGGACTTGGCAGGCTGGGCGCGGAGCTCACGAGGGGCCCTGGCTTCAGCGCTGAGGCGCGGACGCCAAAAAGGCTGCGAGACGCGAGACCCCGCGATGTTGGAGGCAGGGTCGCGGGTCGGTTCCGCGCTGGGGGCAGCCAAGGATAGGAGTCGGGAAGAGCAGCTGGGGAGCCGGGGGCGCTGGAGCGGGCGCAGGCTGGGACAGGAACCGGGAGCCTGAGCCCGCGGGGTTGGCTGGGGCCCCGGCGGAGAGCCGGAGCGCCCGGCGCAGGTTCAGCGGGGGCAGCTGGCCGGGCCAGGGCGGACGCGCTCGGGGCTGAGCGAGGGCGGCAGCCGCGGCGATGCCTGAGGGCCCAGGGGCTGCGGATCTGCTGCATGAGCTGTCTCTGGGGACCCTGCCTGCGCGGAGCCAGGAGCGGCTCCAGGCTCCCGGCACAGCCACCCCGCCGCCTGCCTGCAGGCGCCCTGGAGGAACCGCGCCGGCGCCACCTGGTGCTCAGCCACGTCTCCAGCTCCTGCGGTGCCGGGCGCTTGGGCCTCGGGCGGCGCCCAGGGCAGGTCCCCCACCCCCGACGTCTCTGCTTCTACAGGCTCGGCATCCTTCTCTTCGGGCCTCGCCTTGCCTTCCTGGTGGGCTTCTCAGAGACCACTCTCTTGGCCTGGTCGCTGGGCGAGCTGGTAGGAGAAGGTTCTGGAGTCCTCGGCGGGTGGGGCCCTAGGCTGTGTGCAGTGAGATCAGCAGGGGCGGGGTTCAGCGGCTCTTCTGCTCCAGGAAGTCCGGCTGCTGGAGCTCCGCACAGTTTCTCGCTGAAGTCGATCTCCGGCCTGCTGCTGCTCTCCACCTGCTGTCTGGGTCGTGGGGCTTCCCCCAGTGGCCTGCTGGGGAGTCCCCGCCGGGAGCAGCAGCTCCTCCTCCATCTTGAGGAGTGGGGCTTGGCCTGCTTGCACCCAGACAGACTGTCATTGGTGCCTCTCAACCGTCTACACACACACATATGCACACACAACAGCTCTGTGGCATGTGCATGCCTCACACACACATACATATGTTCAGACACAAGCTGATTGTCTGAAAGATTGAACAGCTCAGAAAACTACCAAGAAAAAAAAAACAGTCAGGGGACATCTCTGAGTTAACAGAAGGGAAGATAAGAAATCAGGTTGCTAGAATTGTTTATGTAATAAATATAAATCAAAAGATATATATTTTAATACATCCAATGTTATAGCAAAATTTTACCTTATGCTCCAGCATCCCTGCCTTCAGACCATCATTCAGAGCATGGTGACTCTCCGTTTATGCTGAATTCCAATGATACGGGAAATTTCTCATTCAAGGCAAATTGGAAGCAGCGATCACATATCTCTACCTTCATTAAATAGTCACACTGTCAGGAGATTGACCTTCACTAAAGATGGAACTATTTTATATTAGAATATGGTATACTTCTGACATGATTTTAGTGTATAATGTTTAAGAAGCAAAGAAAAATAAACCAACAGTTACAATTCTTTAAATTTGATTACTTCAAAATATATACATATTCATCCTAGAAAATTCACTTGTATGAGTTTCCCCAAAATGCTGAATATGTGAGACCTTGCTTCATTTAATTCTCCTTCTTTCTCTATGTAATATATTTTAGAATTCTAGCTGTTAATTTATTACTGTTTTATGTTTTTCAAATTACAAAGCGCTATCTGTAACCGGTATTTCAGAGTATTCCCAGAAAGACTACAAAGCCATCACTAATCTTTTAAAGAACAATGACTCACTAACAGATGGTTATTTTGACATTCATGTTGCTCCACGGTAAATACTTTAAAGACACGTTTCTGGGCATCTCATTATCATTATGGATAAATAGTTCCAATTTTTACTTGAATTACTCCACTTCATCAAAAAGTGAAAGATAAATTAGGAAAATTATTTCATTTTAAGAAGCATACTGTCAATAATATTAATTAGAAAAAGAGTCAATCAAAGGTTAAAGAGGTTACTTGTACTTTTAACAAATAAAATCATTTGTGTTTATGCAAGTTTGTTCATACAGAAAAATTAGAACAATATCTGTTAGGGAAGATGATGATAATGCCAGTACTCATGATGACACGGCAATGGTGAGAAGCAACTGAAACCAGAAGAAGACTGGAAAAAGGGTGAGGGGACACCACTCCTTAGTTTACACTTGGAAGTAGAAGCTTATTTGCTGAGCGTTTATCCTAAACTCATCATCCTAAGATTTTTGTTTCTATAAATTGAAATATAATAAATATAATGAATTGGTTCTGAACACCCATTAGAACAATCACACTAAATAATTAATATAATTTTTAAGAAAAATGGGATAAGTGAAAAATATGTGAAGGCAATTTAAAGAGAAATATGACAGTCCTATTAAACAACATACTTATTTTATAAAGTGTTATAAAATATTCATCTTAACTTGTAGTATTTCTGTACACTTTTACTTGACATATGTTGTTAAGTCAATATGTGAATCACAAAATACATAAAATCTCCTTTCTCTTAATGTTTTTACATTGACATGAGTTTATTGTGCTACAGGATGAATGTTTATGCCCTTCTCCCAAAATTCATATGTTGAAACCTAACACCCAGTGTGATGGCATTTGGAGGTGGGGTATTTGGTAGGTGATTAAGTAGTGAGGGTGGAGCTATAACAGTTTATAACAAATTTCCCTAAAATTTAATAGCTCGGTTAAAAATTTTTATTGTCTGTCATGGTTTCTATGAGTCAGAAATTTGAGAGCAACTTGGCTGTAGAGTTATAGCTTGAGATCTCTCATGAGTTTAAATCAAGTATTATGGACCCCTTCCACAGGTCTGCTTGAGTGTCCTGCTTGAATTTTCCACAGAACTAGGGATCCAACACTCTTAGTCAATTTTTTGAAATAGTTTTAGTAGGAATCTTACTAGATCTTCTTTATACACCTGGTAAAATTTGATTATGAATTCATCTGGTCTTGGGCTTTTTCTAGTTGGTAGGCTTTTTATTACTGATTCAATATCACAACTCATTATAAGTCTGTTAAGGAATTCAATTTCTTCCTAGTTCAATCTTGGGAGGTTGTCAGTTTCCAGGAAATTTATCCAATTCTTCTATATTTTCTAGTTTGTGTTTGCATAGAGTGGGAGTGTGTGTGTGTGTGTGTGTTTAAATCTCAGAAGTTTTGTATTACTGTGGGGTAGGTAGTAATGTCCCCTTTGTCATTTCTTGTTGTGTTTATTTAGATCTTCTCTTTTGAATCTTTTGGATTTTTTCATTGGTCTAACTAGCAGTCTATTAATCTTATTTATTCTTTCAAATTATTTCCCATTATTTTCAAAGATTTTCTAGATTTATTACTTGATCTTATTCTTTACCCTAAAGTCATTCAGGAGCAGGTTGTTTAATTTCCATGTAATGGTATAGTTTTTAGAGATTTTCTTAGTATTCATTTCTATTTTTATTGCACTCTGTTTTCAGAATGTGTTTGGTATGCTTTTGGTTTTTAAAAATTTGCTAAGGATTGTTTTATGGCTGGATGTCTGTTCAATTTTAGATTATGTGCCATGAGCAGATGAGAAGAAGGTATATTCTGTTGTTTTGGGGTGGAGAGCTCTCTAGAAGTCTATTAGGACCATTAGGTAGGTGTTAAGTTCCCAAATATCTTTGTTAGCTTTCTTTCTGGATAATCGAATATTGTCAATTGGGTATTGAAGTCCCCCACTATTTTTGTGTGATTATCTAAGTCTCTTCATAATGCTGTAAGATCTTGCTTTATATAAGATCTGGGTGCTCCTGTATTGGGTGCATATATATTAAGAATAGGTTTTTTTTCATTATGTAATTTCCTTGACTTTTTTGTTCTTTGTTGGTTTGAAGTCTATTTTGACTGAAATTTGAATAGCAACCCCTGCTTTATTAGTTTTCCTTTTGCTTGGTAGATTTTTCTCCATCCCTTTATTTCAAGCCTATGGATGTTATTGCATTTGAGATGGGTCTCTTGAAATTATAGTTGGATCTTGCTTCTTTACCCAAGTTGCTACTCTGTCTTTTAACTGGGGGGGCATTTAGCCTGTTTATATAAGTTTAATGTTGATATGTGTGGATTTGATGCTGCCATTTTGTTGTTAGGTGGTTATTAGGCAGACTTGATTGTGTGGTTGCTTTATACTTTCAATAGTCTATGTATATGAGTGTTGTGTGTGTGTTTGGTTTTGTTTTTTGTTTTTTTTTTTTTTGTATTTTTAGTATAAACAGGTTTTCACCACGTTGGCCAGGCTGGTCTCGAACTCCTGACCTTGTGATCTGCCTGCCTCGGCCTCCCAAAGTGCTACTGGGATTTCAGGCATGAGCCGCCGCGCCCAACCGCATGATCACATTTTTAAGAGGAGTATTTACAAACATGTACAGAAAAAAGAAGGAAGTTGTTAACAGTGGTTATCTCTGGCTGGTAGAACTACATGTGACTTTTAAAAAATATATGTTTTAAGTTTTCTAAAATTAACACATATCATTTACTAAAAAAAATAAAGGTAAAGGAAAACACTCAGTGGTATATGTATCAGTATATATGTAATGCTTTCTGCTTGGATACTGTTATGAAAACCTGAAATATCTTGAAATATGATAACAGGCTTCTCATGTATCACATAAACTCCAGTGAAAACTTCAGCTTCCAGCTCCTTGTTACTACCATAATATGTACATGAAACTGTTCACAGAACTCTGGAGGTTAATGCTTTACTTTGAAGGAAAAAAAAGTCATTCTACAGCTTAACAGGAAAAGGATATCCTCTCTGTAGTTTGAAAGCAAACTGGAGACAGAGCTTTATAAAAAATGCATTAGTTGCAAACCGAGAAGAAACCCATCTGAGGTGTAAGTGCATTTCACACATCAGTTCAAAAAACAATACCGCCAAGGCCTTTGGAATTTGGAGAGAAAGACTACCTAAGAAAAATAAAATATGGGGTGGGTTGTTATAAACAAATAAGTCCAAGAACCTGATGAGTTCAGGCCACGATTGTGCTCTCATATGCTGCTTCCTGATCTATGCAGTTTTACACAGACCTGGCAGGTGATGTGCTTTGGAGAAACAGATTTGTGACTCTCAAGCCATGTGTAGTGCTGACTCCCTCTGAATACTGTCAAACACATATTAGATTTGCAGTGCATGCTGGGCACTGTTTTTTTGTTTTGTTTTGTTTTGTTTTGTTTTGTTTTGTTTGCTCTTGTTGCCCAGGCTATAGTGCAATGGCACGATCTTGGCTCACCGCAACCTCCGCCTCCCGGGTTCAAGCGATTCTCCTGCCTCAGCCTCCCAAGTAGCTGGGATTACAGGCATGCGCCGCCACACCTGGCTAATTTTTTATTTTTAGTAGAGATGGGGTTTCTCCATGTTGGTCAGGTTGGTCTCAAACTCCCAACCTCAGGTGATCCACCCGCTTCGGCCTCCCAAAGTGTTGGGACTACAGGCGTCAGCCACCATGCCCAGCCACTGGGCACTGTTCTTAAGCTTCATTCCTGCAGTTGAACTCAGGGCATCCTCAAAACCACCTGTATTAGTCAGGGTTCTCTAGAGGGACAGAACTAATAGAATGAAAAAAAAATATATATATATATATGAGTTTATTAAGTATAAACTCACACATGATCACAAGGTCCCACAATAGGCCATCTGCAAGCTGAGGAGCAAGGAAGGCCAGTTCGAGTCCCAAAACTGAAGAACTTGGAGTCTGATGTTCAAGGGCAAGAAGCATCCAGCACGGGAGAAAGACGTAGGCTGGGAGGCTAGGCCAGTCTAGCCTTTTCACATCTTTCTACCTGCTTTATATTCTGGCTATGCTGGCAGCTGATTAGGTGGTGCCTACCCAGATTAAGGGTGGGTCTGCCTTTCCCAGCCCGTGGACTCAAATGTTAATCTCCTTTGGCAGCACCTTCACAGACACACCCAGGATCAATACTTTGCATCCTTCAGTCCAATCAAGTTGACACTCAGTGTTAACCATCACACCATCCTATGAAGTAGATACCACTGCTGTCCCCACTTAACAGATGAAAGAGGTGAGGCACCTTGTTCTAGCTCACATAACTAAGAAGGAGTTTTTTAGCTCACATAACTAAGAAGGAGATTTTTAGCCAAGATTGAACCTAGGGAGTATGACTCCAACTCACATTCTTAGCATCTGTTTTGCCTGTCAAGTAGCCTTATTAGTGGAGAGAAGCATCCAGAATAATCCCAGGGGGGACCTAGCCCATGTGATTTGCCTTTACAGTTTATACTTCAGTTTGCACAAAAGCATTGAACCAGGAATGATAGCACATGTTGATTAAATGGTTCTTATGAGCCAGGCATTGCCCTAAGTATTTTACAGATAACAATCCCATTATCCATTATAAGCCTAGGAGTACTATTATCCCCATCCCCACTTCACAGGTGAGAAGACTGAGTTACAGAGAGTTTAAGTAACTTGCCCAAAGTCACATAGTTAACAAGTAGCAGAGCCAGGATCCAACCCCAGGCCTTCTGATCTAGAGCCTGTACTGCTGATCTCTATGCTATGGGATGTACTTCTAGGGAAATGTGTTGTATACTGGTTCTATGTCAAGCCTTGTTTAAAGTGTGATATTTGGATCATCTCATTGGAAATGACTAACACACTGCCAGAAAGCGGCTGGGAAGTAGTTTCTTCAACCTAACAGCTGGTTCTCTATTAAAATGTTACCAGGCCGAGCGCAGTGGCTCACGCCTGTAATCCCAGCACTTTGGGAGGCCAAGGCAGGTGGATCACAAGGTCAAGAGATCGAGACCTTCCTGGCCAACATGGTGAAGCCCCATCTCTTCTAAAAATACAAAAATTAGCTGGGCGTGGTGGCGCACACCTATAGTCCCAGACACTCAGGAGGCTGAGGCAGGAGAATTGCTGGAACCCGGGAGGCAGAGGTTGCAGTGAGCCAAGATCGAGCCACTGCAGTCCAGCCTGGTGACAGAGCAAGACTCTGTCTCAAAAAGAAAAATAAAATGTTTCCAAGGGAACCTAGCAGAGTGATTCCAAGAGGGAGCTTTGTGATCAGAATGACCAGTGTGGAAATGAATACTGGCTATACCATTTTTTTTCTTTTTCGAGACAGGGTATTTCTCTGTCACCCAGGCTGGTGTGCAGTGGCACAATCTTGGCTCACTGCAACCTCCACCTCCCCGGCTCAAGAGGTTCTCCTGGCTCAGCCTCCCAAGTAGCTGGAATTACAGGCACACGCCACCACGTCTGGCTAATTTTTGTATTTTTAATAGAGACGGGGTTTCACCATGTTGGCCAGGCTGTTCTCAAACTCCTGACCTCAAGTGATCCGCCCACCTCAGTCTCTCAATCTACCACTTATTAATAAAGCTCTAGTGCCTTTTTTTCCTTCATCCCCACCCCCGACCCCCTACCCTCTCCATCATCCATCCATCCACCAAAAGAATTAGGAGAAATTGAAATGGCAGTCAAACTATCCCCAGCAAGGTGAAAGCCACCAAAATCACTGGGAGCCCCCACTTTTGTGGAGAGACATTTGCTGCAGGTGGCTGAGGGAGCAGGAAAGAGGTGAGGCTCTTGAACAGTGCTCCTCGAAATGGGATTCCCTAGACCAGCAACATCAGCATCACCTGGAAACATACTAGAAATGCAACGTCTCCAGCCCCAGCCCAGACCACGAGCTCAGAGGCTCTGGGAGTGGGGCTGGTGTGTTTCATGAGGCCCTCCAGGTGATCCTGGTGCACATTCAAGTTTGGGAACCACAGCCCAAGGAGATGTGGAAGACAGGACAAGGCCCCAAGCTCAGAGCCCTGAGTGGGATACGAGTAACTTGGAAGTAGTAATAATCAGGTGGGAACTCTCTCCCTCAGTGAATTGGAGCAAATTCAGTTTTCCCTGTAATAGCTTCACTGCCCCTTTCCTTCTGATGGAGGCATCTAGGTGGCATGACAGAAGCATCTGGAAGGGCCAGTCCTCCAGGTAAACCTCTGGAGGTGGGTCAAGCCTGGGAGCACAGAGAGTTGGTGTTGCTGTTGGGAAAAGTTTAATACTCGGTCCCCTCTTTTATAGCTGTTGGAATTGAGGCCCACTAAGGGCAAGGAAGAGACAGACCCAGGACCCGACACCGGAAACTCTGGCCACATAATCTGCCTGTCAGCACCTTTCCCCAAATCCTTTTTGGGCTCAGTTGTGTGTTCCTTGGACTTCGCTCTCTCCTCCCCTTGTGTGCATGCTCTGGAGTATACGTGCCCACCTAGGTCTGCTGGTCTTGACCTTCACTCTGCCCTCCAGAACCACCCTGAGTCCCACAAACATGATGTTATGGAAGGCCTCAGTTCCTCCTCAGTTCCTCTAGCAGCTCTGGCAGGTGCTCAGGGGAGACAGAGGCACCGAGGGGAGGCAGAGGCACCAAGGGGAGGTGGATCAGATGAATTTGGAAAGTTCTCCTGAAGAAGAGAGTAGGGAAGAGGAGCATGGCTTGGCAGAGAAATGTGGAAAGGCAAGACATTTGAGAAGACATAGAGGTGAAACCCACTGATACTTAGAGAGGCTATTTCTTAATGCAAAGGAAAAGTACTAGTAATATAAAAACAAAACTTTCACTAAAGCATATGGGCTGCATGATCCCACTTTATTTTCCAAAGATGTATATAGATTTACACAAGAGTCTGGAAATCTACATCAAAACATTTGCAGTGATTATCTCTGGATGCTGCAATTGTGATTTCTGTTTCCTTTGTTTCTTATTTTCTGCATTAAGCATTCATTGAATTTTTTTAAGATACAATTCACATACCATAAAATTCACCACTTTATTTTAAAGCGTGCGATTCACTGGTTTTTAGTTTATTCACAAAGTTGCACAACCATCATCACCATCTAATTCCAGAACATTTTCATAACCCCAAGAAGAAACCCTTCACCCAGGAGCAGTCATTCCCCAACATTGCTCCATTCCCAGCCTGAGGCAACCACTAATTACTTTCTCTCCCTTTGGATTGGTCTCTTCTGGACATTTCATATAAATGGAATCATACAATGTATGGTCTTTTGTGACTGGTCTCTTTCGCTCAGCATGTTTTCAGGGTTCAACCATGTTATAGCAGGTATCAGCACTTCATTGCTTCTTATTGCCATATAATATTCCGTTACATGGATAGACTGCATTTTATTTATCCATTTATCAGGCGATAGACCTTTGAGTTGTTTCCACTTTGGGGCTATTGTAAATAATGCTGCTCTAAACACGTGTGTACCAGGTTTTGTGCAGACATATATGTTCAGTTCTCTTGAGTATATGGCTAGGTGTGGGATTGCTGGGTCATATGGTAACTCTTATGTTGAATTTTTTTTTTTTTTTTGAGACAGGGTCTTGCTCTGTCACCCAGGCTGGAATACAGTGGCACAATCATACCTCACTGCAGCCTTGACCTCCTGGGTTCAAGCAATCCTCCCACTTTAACCTCCAGAGTAGTTGAGACTACAGACACATACCACCACTCCTGGCTAACTTTTTCTTTTTTAGAGACTGAGTCTGACTATGTTGCCCAAGCTAGTCTTGAACCCCTGGGTTCAGACCATCCTCCTGCCTCAGCTTCCCAAACTGCTGAGATCACAGGTGTGGGCCACCACACCTGTCCTATGTTGAACTTTTTGAGGAAACACCTGTTTTCCAAAGAATTTGAACCATTTTACATTCCTACCAGCAATGTATGAAGGACCTGATGTCTCCACACACTTGCTAATACTTGTGATTGTCTGTGTTTTATTATAGCCGTCCTAGTGAGTGTGAAGTGGTATCTCATTGTGATTGTGATTTGCATCTCTCTGATGATAATAATGCTAAGCATCTTTTTAAAAAATATATTTTTACATATTTTTATCTCTAATTGACAAATAATTGTATATAACTATGGGGTACGATGTGACATTTTGACATATGTGTACATTATGGAATGATCAAATCTAGCTAATTCACCTATTCATCACCTCACACACATCATTTTCTGTGATGAGAACATTTGAAATACATTCTCTTAACAATTTTGAAATATACTATACATTATTTTTAACTGTCACCATGTTGTGCAATAGATCTCCAAAACTTATTCTTTCTAGCTAACTGAAACTTTATATCCTTTGACCAATATCTCATTCCCTCCCCAGTCCACCACTCCCCACTCCCAGCCCCTGGTAACCACCATTCTACTTTCTAGGTCAAAGGGTTCAGTGTTTTTAGGTTTCACATAGAAGTGAGGTCACATAGGGCTGGGCGTGGTGGCTCATGCCTGTAATCCTAGCACTTTGGGAAGCTGAGGCGGGTGGATCAGCTGAGGTCAGGAGTTCGAGACTAGCCTGGCCAACATGGTGAAACCCTATCTGTACTAAAAATACAAAAATTAGCCGGGCATGGTGGTGCATGTCTATGATCCCAGCTACTCGGGAGGCTGAGGCAGGAGAATCACTTGAACCCGGGAAGCGGAGGTTGCAGTGAGTGGAGGTCATGCCATTGCACTCCAGCCTAGGTGACAAGAGCATAACTCTATCTCAAAAAAAAAAAAAAAAAAAGAAATGAGGTCACACGATGTTTGTCTTTTTGTACCTGGCTTATTTTACTTGGCATAGTGTCCTCCAGGCTCATCTGTCTTGTCACAAATGACAGGATTTCCTTCTTTTTAATAGATGAATATGTCCCCATTGTGTATATAAGCCACATTTTATTTATCCATTGATGGACACTTAACTTGATTTCCCATCTTGGCTGCTGTGAATAGTGCGGCCATGAACATGAGAGTGCAGGTATCTCTTCAACAGACTGATTTCAATTCCTTTGGATGTATACCCAGTAGTGGAATTGCTGAATCATGTTCTATTTTTAGGTTTTGGGGAATCTTCCATACTGTTTTCCATAGCCACTGTACCAGTTTACATTCCCACCAACAGTGGACAAGGATGCCCCTTTCTCTGCATCCTTGGCTACACTTGTTATATTTGATATTTTTGATAATAGCCATCCTAACAGGTGTGAGGTGACAGCTCGTTGTGGTTTTCATTTGCATTTCTTTCTTATTTCAGTAGCTTTAGGAGTACAAGTAGTTTTTGGTTACATGGATGAATTGTATAGTGGTCAAGTCTGAGATTTTAGTGTTCCCATCACCCAAGTAGTGTACGTTGTACCCAATATGTAGTTTTTCAATCCCTCACCCCCTCCCACCCTTCTCCTTTCTGGGTCTTTGATGTCCATTATACCATTGTATATGCCTTTGCATACCCATAGCTTAGCTTCCACTTATGAGTGACAACATGTGGCATTTGGTTTTCCAATCCCAAGTTCCTTCACTTGGAATAATGGCCTTCAGCTCTACCCAAGTTGATGCAAAAGACATTATTTCTTTCTTTTTTATGTCTGAGTAGTATTCTATGGTATATGTATATTACATTTTCTTTATCCACTCATCGCTTGCTGGGCACTTAGGTTGATTCCATATCTTTGCAATTGTGAATTGTACTGCAATAAACACATGCACACAGGTGTCTTCTGATAGAATGACTTCTTTTCCTTTGGGTAGATACCCAGTAGTGGGATTGCTGGATCAAATGGTTGATCTGCTTGTAGTTCTTTGAGAAATCTCTATACTGTTTTCCATAAAGGTTGTACTAATTTACATTCCCACCAGCAGGATATAACCGTTCCCTTTTAACTGTATCCACACCAGCATCTATTGCTTTTTGACTCTTTAATAATGGCTATTCTGGTTGGAGTAAGGAGGTATCTCACTGTGGTTTTAATTTGCATCTCCCTGATGATTAGTTAGGTTGAGCATTTTTTCATTGTTGGCCATTTGTATATCTTCTTTTAGAAATGTCTATTCATGTCATTTGCCTACTTTTTGATGGGATTGTTTGTTTTTTTCTTGCTGATTTGTTTGAGCTCCTTGTAGCTTCTGAATATTAGTCCTCTGTCAGACATATAGTTTGCAAATATTTTCTCCCATTCTGTGAATCGTCTGTTTCCTCTAATGATTACTTCTTTTGCTGTGTTGAAGGTTTTTAGTTTAATTAGTTCCCATGTATTTATTTTTGTTTTTATTGCATTTGCTTTTGGGGTCTTAGGCACAAATTCTTTGCCTAGGCCAATGTCCAGAATAGTTTTTCCTAGTTTTTTTTTTTTAGAATTTTTATAGTTTCAGGTCTTAGATTCAAGTCTTTAATCCATCTTGAGTTGATTTTTATTATGATGAGAGAGAGGGAGCCAGTCTTATTCTCCTGCATGTGGCTATCCAGTTTTCCCAGCATCATTTATTGAATAGGGTGTCCCTTCTTCAATTTATGTTTTTGTGTGATTTGTTGAAGATCAGTTAGTTGTAAGTATTTGACTTTATTTATGGGTTATCCATTCTGTTCCATTGGTCTATGTATCTACTTTCATACCAGTACTATGCTGTTTTGGTAACTATATCCTTGTAGTATAATTTGTAAAGTAATATGATGCCTCCAGATTTGTTCTTTCGCTTAGGATTGCTTTGAACTATTTGGGCTCTTTTTTGGTGCCATATGAATTTTAGGATTGTTTTTTCTAATTCTGTGAAAAACAAAGTTGGTATTTTTACAGGAATTGCATTGAATCTGTAGATTGCACTGGGCAGTATGGTCATTTTCATGATATTGATTCTTCCAATTCATGAGCATGGGATGTATTTCCATTTGTGTTATCTACGATTTCGTTCAGCAGTATTTTGTAGTTCTCCTTGTAGAGATCTTTCATCTTCTTGGTTAAGTATATTCCTAGGGTTCTTTTTGTTTTGTTTTGTTTTGTTTTGTTGCAGCTATTACAAAAAAGATCGAGTTCTTGATTTGATTCTCAGCCTGGCCGTTGATAAGTAGCAGTGCTACTGATTTGTATACATTGATTTTGTAACCTAAGACTTTACTGAATTTATTTATCAAATCTAGAAGTCTTTTGGAGGAGTCTTTAGGGTTTTCTACATATACAATCATGTCATCAGCAAACAGAGATAGTTCGACTTCTTTTCCAATTTGGATGTCCTTTCCTTCTTTCTTTCTTTCTCTTGCCTGATTATGCTGGCAAGGATTCCTTAATTTGCATTTATCTGATCTGAACATATTTCTCTGTGCTTATTGCAAAATAGGATTTTTATCTCTGTCTTGCTTAAGAGGGTACTGATCCTCCAAAAGGTTACGTGCCTTCCCAAAAATCATGTAGTAAAAATAGAATAATTGTTTAAATGCAGGCTCTGGAGCCCAAATCCTGGCTTTTCTACTTTTAGCTGTGATGCTCAGGCCTCGGTTACATCTGTAAAATGGGAGCAACCACAACTGCCTAAAAATGTGTTGTGAGATTCAGAAATAAAGTACATCAAATTACCACCACTACCTGACCCCTAAGAGAGTCACTCTATAAATGACAGCATGATTATCATCTTCGGACAAGACAGGGTGAGGGCTGCATGATGTGAGGTGGATTCTCCTGACCATTGCTGCCTCTGCATGTGGGTGGACTGGCCTCTCCCTTTGCTGAATGTTTTTCCCACAGATATTAGATAAAATATAGAGTTGTCATTCACAGAGGGAGACAGACAAATGGGAAATCTGTATCTCTCTTGATTCCAGATTAGTTGTTTAGTGAGCCCAAATAACCTGCTGTGGTGGTACCTGAGGGCTGGAATCAGAAGAAAAAACAAAAAAGAGCTCTTATTTTTTGGAATGATCTTTGTTTTTGTCAGTCCAGGTTGCTGTAACAAATTACCATAGGCTGGGGGGCCTAAAAAATGAACATTTATTTCTCATATTTCTGGAGGCTGGAAGTCTGAGATTAGAGTGCCAACATGATCAGGTTCCTGGCAAGGGCCCTGTTCCTGGCTCACAGACAGCTGCCTTCTCACTGTGACCTTACATGGTAGAGAGCAGAGAGAGAAGCAAGCTCTTTCCTTTTTTTTTTTTTGACCCGGAGTCTCCCTCACTCTGTCACCCAGGCTGGAATACAGTGGTGCTATCTTACCTCTGCCTTCCACACTCCAGCAATTCTCCTGCCTCAGCCTCCCAAGTAGCTGGGACGACAGGCCCAAAAATTAGCTGGGCATGGTGGCACACACATGTAATCCCAACTACTCAGGAGGCTGAGGCAGGAGAATCCCTTGAACCTGGGAGGCAGAAGTTGTAGTGAGTGAACATTGTGCCACTGTACTCCAGCCTGGGCAACAGAGTGAGACCTTGTCTCAAAAAAAGTAATTAATTAATTAATTTTTTTAAAAAAATTATTATGGAATTTGGAAAGATTGGGGCACTTGCAATTCAATTCAGGTAGGTCTTCTGATCTTGGAATTCACAAGTTATCAAGCCAAATGCTGCAGCTACCCAGGGAAGATGGAAAAAGTGAAACCTCTGCATGTTTCCTCACCCTGCCTGCTAACCAGCCCCTCCATCCCGCCAGTTCCATGCGGGGGGCGTAGGGAGGCAATATCCCTTCTTAGAACTGAGAGAGAGGACATGCTAAGGAGGCCTGAGACTTACTCTCTTTTTTTCAACGAATTTAATTCTTTTCCAAAGATAAAATATACACATGCAAAGATTCTCTGTAATAATGATGATATATGAGCTACCATTTATTAGATTCTTAACCCTGGGAGAGCCCACACAGATCTCTCAGCATGCGTTATTCCATTTAGTACTTACAGAAAACCCTGAGTTCAGAACCGATGCTAGAGATGGAGAAAATGAGGACCAGAGGCAAATAACTCAGGTATTATAACATTGCCCAAAAACTGAAATTCTTAACCATCCATTGTGACATCTAAAAACCCGGCCTCCTTCCTTTCTGCTGAGTTTCTCTTGCTCTACACCTGAATAATAGTTTCAATAAACTCCACCAGGTGTCATCTACATATTTTTTCACAAATATGTCAAGATACAGTTTATCATCCTCTGAATGCTAACAAATTCTGGAGATGCAAAACCTACAGGGTGTGTATAAATAATTTGACTCAGCGGTGTAAATATGAATTCGATGCTTTTTTTTTTTTTTTTTTGAGAAGGAGTCTTGCTCTGTCGCCCAGGCTGGAGTGCAGTGGCGCAATCTCGGCTCACTGCAAGCTCCGCCTCCCAGGTTCACGCCATTCTCCTGCCTCAGCCTCCCGAGTAGCTGGGACTACAGGCGCCTGCCACCAAGCCCGGCTAATTTTTTGTATTTTTTAGTAGAGACAGGGTTTCACTATGTTAGCCAAGATGGTCTCGATCTCCTGACCTCGTGATCCACCTGCCTCAGCCTCCCAAAGTGCTGAGATTACAGGCATGAGCCACCGTGTCCAGCCTCAATGCTATTTAAACAAATGAACAACCTGGTTTCTCTAAGTTGTTGTGTTACTTCTTCTCTCCTGGATTTTTTATTGGCTCTCTGATGCCAATAGGAACCTGTTCTAAAACCGATTAGCCCTGAGAAAGACTCTGTAATCACATAAATCTGAAGTTAGGCATGCTTTCAATTTTTGTTTAGAAGTGAGATTTTTTTTCCAAACAGGACGTGTTTCCCAAAGAAAGATTAGTGTCTTTTATATTCTAAAACATGTCTGCTTCTGTGATTTCAAAGGACAGTAGGTCCAATTCTGCTTGTAACTGGCCAATTTCAGTTACTGTGAAAGACCGGTGGAGGAAGTGGTTTGTGAATAAGATTTGAATAAAGCATATTATTAGATCTCAAGGAGAATCACTAGATTCTAACGTAGTTTTTCTTGCATTGCATTAATAAAGCAATGTTGTCATGAAGGCACTGCAATCTTGTCTTCTCTTGTTGGTTTGAAAGCTTGTTTTTTGTTGTTGATCAGCCTTTGGATAGTCTGTCCTAAGGACTAATTCATTTGGTTCTGCAATGCGTCATCGCTGCGACCATGCCTTAAGTCTCAGAACACCTAGGGAGATAAATGGAAGTTATTTTTGTTATCTGGGCTTTATCAATAAATTTCAGCTTGGGAAGATTACATGACATGCCCTAAGTCCCACATTCAGCCACAGGGAAGGCTGAGCACAGTTCTAGGCTAAGCCTTAACATACTGAAGACAGGAGGAATCTGGGGGATCCCAGGCTCATCCTTACTTTACTGCTGATGTCAAAGACAATCAATAGAGGCCCGGCACAGTGGCTGACACCTGTAATCCCAACACTTTGGGAGGCTGAGGCAGGTCGATCACTTGAGGCCAGGAGTTTGAGAGCAGCCTGGCCAACATGGCGAAACCCCATCTCTACTAAAAATACAAAAATCAGCTGGGCATGGTTGCAGGTGCCTGTAATCCCAGCTACTCAGGAGGCTGAGGCACAAGAATGACTTGAACCCAGGAGGTGGAGGTTGCATGAGTCAAGATCATACCACTGCACTCCAGCTTGGGTGACAGAACAAGACTCTCTCAAAAAAAAAAAAAAAAAAAAGAGAGAGAGAGAGAGGGAGTGAGAATCAATAGATTCTAATGTAGTTTTCCTTGCATTGCATCAATAAAGCAACATCATTATGAAGGCACTGCAATCTTGTCTTCTCTTGTTGGTCTGAAAGCTTGTTTGTTGTTGTTGTTTATCAGCCTTTGGATGGTCTGTCCTAAGGACTAATTTGCTTGGTTCTGCAGAAGCCAGTAGGGTCAGGGGCTGTTACAGACTGAATTATGGGCCCCCCTCAATCTCCCAGAATTCATATATTGAAATCCCAAGTCCCGGTGCCTCAGAATGCAAGCGGGCTTGGAGACAGGGTCTTTGCAGAAATCATTAAGTTAAAATGAGGACATTAGAGTGGGCCCTATTCCTAATACTAAAAGCTGGTGTTCCAATTACAAGTGGAAGATTTTGACACAGACACACATGGAAGGAAGAGAATTGTGAAGCCATGGGGAAAAGACGGCCATCTGCAAGCCCAGGAGAGAGGCTTAGAGCAGACCCTTCCCCCGCAGCCCTCAGAAAGACCAGCCCTGCGGACACCTTGACCTGGATTTCCAGGCTCCAAAACTGTGAGAAAATAAATTTCTGTTGCTTTAAGTGACTGCAGTCTGAGCATACTAATACCTGGGCCATCGCAGCTGCCTTACCGATGATGATTCAGAGGCCTAAGGTGTCCTGATGCTGAGCTCTACACACCAAGATGGTGCCTCTGAAGCTAACAGTGCCAAATCCAGAAACCACAGACTAACCAGTTGTTTGGTGCTTACACACCCCACATCTGTCCTAGATACCCTGGAGACACAGCACCAGGCTTCCTCCCCAGCAAATCTCAGTGGAAGGTGTGAAATTGGAGTCTTCTTGGCCAATTGGTCTGAGGTTGAGTTGACCTCCTGCCTTTCTCTCGACAATTCTCTGGCCAGGGAAGGTTTTCCTGGGAAATCCTCACTCATGTGTGGACTTGTGGAGGCTGTGCCCACCCAGGCCCTCTGTTCTGACATTTTGTTCAAGAGGGCCATGTTGTTCTTATAAGGCTTACAGCCATGCCGCCCTCTCCCCCGAGTCCCACCTGTTCCCAGCAGCCCTAACTCAAGTCATTTTGTGGACAAAGAGGAACAGAGAGTAACGAGGCACTGTGCTAAGCACTTTCCAGGCACAACTGCATCTCACCTTCACCGCCTCCCTGAGCGGAAGGCATCGTCCTCTCCATCTGCCAGATGGAGAAACTGAAGCGCAGACAGGTTAGGAACTTGCCCCGAGTTCACATGGCTCATGAGTGAGGGGAATGGATTTGCTCTTGAGCTTCTAAGGCCTGTGTTTTGCTGCTACACAATGCGAGAGAGGTGACCAGATGGCCTTGAGCTCCTCTCCCTCCAAGGTAACCATGGGGAAAGGCCCAGCCAGGACGTAGCCGGGTTAGTGCTTGTGATGTTTTGTCTCTGGAAATTACAGAATCTGTCACTGCAGAGGCTGGCAGGGACTTGCTTTTCACAGGGCACAGTGGCTCATGCCCATAATCCCAGTGCTTTGGGAGGCCAAGGTGGGAGGATAGCTAGAGGCCAGGAGTTTGAGACCAGCCTAAGAAACATAGCGAGACCCCATCTCTACAAAAACAAAAAAAAAGAAAGAAAAAGAAAAAGAAAGAAAGAAAAAAAAAACTGTGCCACTCATAGAGACCCAAAAGTTTGCTTCTGGATCCATAATGAGGCAAACACAGAAAGTGAGAGTAAGTGTTCAGGAGCATCCACACACATTTAACAGAGCAATGCTATGTTGCAATAATTTAGTAATAAAAAAGAAATGAGCTTGTATTTTGTATGTTTTTTTAACACAAAAATTTCCATTTCTCATCACATATTAGACCCCACTGCAAATAAAAACCTGGGTCCTTACCACTGATAGTTTGAGAAGCCTTGCTGAGACAGAGGTCTCAGTCACTGACTGAAGATACAATGACATGGAAAAATCTGGAGCCCAGGAAATGTAGGGATTCTCTCCAGCTGCCAGAGCCACACAGGGGATGCCCAGCCACCAGGAAGTCCAACATGAGCCCCTCAGCTACCAACTGCGCCCTTAGTAAGGGGCTTTCTGGAATGGTCAAATGGAAAGTGGCCTGGAAGTTGAGAATTTGGCTTTTAGCCCTGGCTTTGGGTTTTTTGTTTGTTTTTGAGACAGGGTCTGGCTCTGTCACTCAGGCTGGAATGCAGTGGCACGGTCTTGGCTCACTGCAGCCTCAACCTGCCATAGCCCTGCTTTCGTGGTGTGACCTTGGGCCAATAATTTAATCCTCTGTCTGCTGATTTTCTCATCTGTAAGCTGGAGATCATAATACTAGTGCCTGCCCCATAGGATTATTCTGTGGAATAAATGTGTTCATTTGGGAGTGTTCAGAGCAGTGCCTGGCATACAGCAAGTGCTATGTATGTTTTCACTATTAAATACATTAGGTAGAAGTCATTTTTCCTTCTCTAGCCTGTGTTCTACTGAAACCGTTTTTGAACTACTTTTTTTGGGATATTCCTTTGTGAAGAAAGTATTTCAAGACTTCCATACGCATTTGACTTACATTTAATTATTATTATTATATTATTATTATTTGAGACAGAGTCTCGCTGTGCTGCCCAGGCTGGAGTGTAGTGGTGTGATCTCAGCTCTCTTCAACCTCTGCCTCCTGGGTTCAAGCAATTCTCCTGCCTCAGGCTCCTGAGCAGCTGTGATTACAGGTGCATGCCACCATGTCCAGCTAATTTTTGTATTTTTAGGAGAGACAGGGTTTTGCCATGTTGGCCAGGGTGGTCTCAAACTCCTGACCTAAAGTGACCCACCCACCTCTGCCTCCTAAAGTGGTGAGATTACAGGCATAAGTCACTGTGACCAAGCTGTTCCAATTGTTTACCACAAAACTAAGCCTGCAGCGCTGGCCATTCATTTCTTAATTATCTGGGGAGAAATAGGGATGAGGCTGGGGGTATAGGAGAAGGATCTCCTGACTGGACAGCAGGAAACCAGCCCTGCCATTAACCACCCAGTGACCTCAGGCAAGTGCATGAACCTCCCTACCCTGAGGGTTTGGGGCTCTGCCACCCTCTGGATCTTGAGGCAGGTGCTTTTGACAGCGGCCTCTCCTGTCATTTAGATAAATGGTTCCCAATCTTTTTGGCACCAGGGACCAGTTTCATGGAAGACAATTGTTCCATTGACCTGGTGTGGGGGAAGGTTTCGAGATGATTCAAGCACATTACATTTATTGTTCACATTATTTTTATTATCATTACATTGTAATATATAATGAAATAATTATACAACTCACCGTAATGTAGAATCTGTGGGAACCCTGAGCTTGTTTTCCTGCAACTAGATGGTCCCATCCAGGGGTGACAGGAGATAGTGACAGATCATCAGGCACTAAATTCTCATAAGGAGCATGCAACCTAGACCCCTGGCATATGCAGTTCACAATAGGGTTTGTGCTCCTATGAGAATCTAACGCTGCCACTGATCTGAGAGGAGGCAGAGCTCAGGCAATAATGTGAATGATGGGGAGCAGCTGTAAATACAGATGAAGCTTTGCTTGCTCGCCTGCCCGCCACTCACCTCTGGCTGTGCAGCCCGGTTCCTAACAGGCCACAGGCCAGTACCAGTCCATGGCCCGGGTGTTGGGGAACCCCACTTTAGATAACCAAACAAGCAGCCAGGGCCTGGCATAGACTCATGTAGAGCCTCACCCTCTTCCCACTCCATTTTTGAGGCCATCCTAACCAAAAGACAGCAGAGAGAAGGAAGAGGCCCTGCGTGAACAGTCAGTCCCTAAAGAGGATCTCACCTCAAGGCCAGGCGAACTGTGATTTTGGGCTCCTGCCATTTGCCTGGGAAGCCTGAGTGAGTCTTTGCCATTGTTAACATCCACAGGCCTCTGTTCGACTGGCTTTCATCCTAGCCCACTTAACTTTCCTGCCCAACAAACACCTGTGGTTTCCACCAGCCACATGCTACTCCCCTTCCTGAAATGCTCCTACTCCTTTCTGCCTTCAGGGACCAACCAGACCCAGCCTGAAGGCCCAGCTCAGTCCCTCCTGCCTCCCTGCACAGCTCTTCTCCCTGGCCCTGTTTCACTCCTGCCTCTGTGCTATCCCTCAGGCCTGATATTTGCACCGCATTCATGGTTGCCAGGGCATGTCCACTGAACCCTCAAAATACATTGATTTGTCAGCTTCTAAAACAAATCACCAGCTCTGGCATCTTAGTGCTACTATAACAAAACACCATACACTGGGTGGCTTCTCAACACAGAAAGTGAATAGTTCTAGTGGCTGGGAAGTCCAAGATCAAGGCAGATTTGGTGTCTGGTGAGGGTGTGCTTTCCGGTTCATAGACAGCGCCTTTATGCTGTGTCCTCGCATGGTGGGAGGGGTGAGAGGGTTCCCTTGGGCCTATTTTATAAGGGCACTAATTCAATTCACGAAGCCTCCACCCTTGTGACCTAATCACTTCCCAGAGACCCTATCTCCTAATACCATCACCTCAGGGGTTAAGATTTTAACACATAAATTTTGAAGGCACACAAACATTCAGACCACACATCCGGGGAGCTGAGTGGGATTTTTGTCCCCACCTGCCTGTCCAGTGTCACTGGATAGCTGCCTGCAGTAGAGGGCTGGCTAGGGACTATTGTGCACTTTATGTACACACACCACCTCCTGTGAGCTTGGCATAACCCCTATGAGGTGGGTTGTGGCTTCTTTTTTAGAAACTTCAAAAGTGTAGCTCACTTTCAGTCTGGGCTCAGACTGGATATCTCGTATACCAAACCGTCTTACAAAGAAATAAGCAGAAGCAGATCACATGCTGAAGCTCAGGGCCAATGCAGAGCCCATAAGAGTCAGAGATAGGTCCAGCCCTGGGTCTATATGATGCCAAAGCCCCTCTCCTCCACCTCAGTCTCAGCCAGGCCTTGCCAGTCTGCCCCTCACCCTCCTCTGCCACACCTGACCTTGCCCCTCGGTGGCTGAGGCTCTACAAATCCCCTGGCAGTCAGGGAACACGGAACCCTAGAATCCTGTGAGGAGGATCTGGACAAGGCAAATTAGTTCTCCACCTGGGAGGCACACAAGGCCTCCTCTCCACCTAGAGAGCAAATGAGAGGTGAGGCTGTTGGGTACCAAGGGTGCACCTGTCCACTAGGAAATGTGCAGGGGCATCACTTTTGCTGAAGGTTGGGTTTGGTTTGGTCAGCACAGTGGCTTGGATCCAGAGCCACTCATATTTGACGGAGTTGAGGACAGCACTGCCAAACATCCTACACTGAGCAAGTCAGTCCTGCAGAAGGAAGGTCTGCCCATGCTGCTAGTACAGCCCCATGGGGAATCACTGAGTCCCATCAGATAGCTTTTCCTTTTGTATCCTCTCCTTATTGTTTATCATCTTGACATTGACCCAAGGGGCTCAGTCCAGCACTCTGGACTCCATTGCCTGCTCAGGCTGCTGGAGGAGGCAGGCATCCAGAAACACGTGACCGAGCCTCTGTGTACTCGCAACTTTTAATCTCCTTAGTTGAAATTGATTGACCTCTAGGGAGACAGCTCTGCATTGGCCCTCAGCTTCAGCATGGGATCAACTTTTGCTTATTTCTTTTAAAGACCAATTGACACACCATGGTATCCAATCTTCTCCCTGAATACTGGGCCTATTTGCCAACTAGAAGCAAAACCAGGAACACACACACTTACAAAAACAGCTCAGGAAACAAAAGCACCTGAAAAAAATAAGGAGAGAAATATTCTGCGTCATGGTGACTTAGCGTTATACAAAAGGCCAGTCAAGACCCCATTACCAAGGAAAGACGAAATCAGTGGGAAAGGAGAGATGGGAGGGGTTGGGGGAAGAGTAAGCTGCCTGAAGCTTACAAGATAAATAAGCTGGGCTGCAGTATATCTAAGAACTAGCTGCAAAAAAGATAAAAAGGGAAGAAAAGTGAAACACCTTTTTTTTTACTGAGACAAAGTTTTGCTCTGTCACCCAGGCTGGAGTGCAGTGGTGCGGTCTTGGCTCACTGCAACCTCCACGTCCTGGGCTCAAGCTATTCTCCTGCCTCAGACTACTGAGTAGCTGGGATTACAGGCATGCACCACCATGCCCAGCTAATTTTTGTATTTCTAGTAGAGACGGAGTTTCACCATGTTGTCCAGGTTGGTCTTGAACTCCTGACCTTAAGTAATCCGTCCACCTTGGCCTCCCAGAGTGCTGGGATTAAATTGAAAGAAAACCAAACATCAAGAGATTTATTTGAGAGTCCAGATTTGTGTTCATCCAGATACACCATGATCACTCTGAAGCAGCTAGAGCTGGTTTACAAACCAGCTTGGCAGGTAATGTCTCCTGGCAAAACCTCTGATAGGGCCCCTTACCTACCAGACTGATCATATATCCTGGACATATCTCTCTTTGGGCTCTCCTGTGCAATGCTGGTGGGTCATTTCACTATATGGATAGTGGGCTTCAAAAAAACAGTCCTAATTGGGGGGTGAGGCCACCTTGTGACTTCCATGTTCTCAGTTCTATTTCTGCACCAGCTGCATGGGGGTAACACAAAGGCAAAGAAGCAAGAGGCGGGACTGTCCAGGCGCAGTGGCTCATACCTGTAATCCCAGCACTTTGGGAGGCCAAGGTGGGCGGATCATGAGGTCAAGAGATCGAGACCCTCCTGGCCAACATGGTGAAACCCCATCTCTACTAAAAAGTACAAAAATTATCTGGGCATAGTGCTGCGTGCCTGTAGTCCCAGCTACTCAACAGGCTGAGGCAGGAGAATCACATGAACCCAGGAGGCAGAGGTTGCAGTGAGCCAAGGTCGCACCATTGCACTCCAGCCTAGTGACAGAGCAAGATTCCACCTCAAAAAAAAAAAAAAAAAAAAAAAAGAGGCAGGACCTCAGAGGAAAGGACGCACAGCACTGACAAGTCAATTCATCACTATTATGCATGAGAAATTCATTGCAAACACCTTGCTTCCTGACCTTCTGAAGATCAAATCCAGAGTCCAGATTTTAAAAGCACAAAGATCCAGCTTTTTTTGCTGTTGGAAAGCTCCACTTTCAAATTAATTCAAGGAGGAAGTATTTCTTAATCACCATGTTCCCTACATAGAGAAAGAAAAACATTTTGTCTACTCTCTTATGTTCAGTTACTGAAGCCTGCAAATTAAATGGATAAAAGCCAGATTAACAAGAGAAATATATGAAAATTATTTTAATGCTAATATTTTTTCTTGCACAGGAGGCCTCACAGAAAATAAGACCCCAGGCTGGGTGCATTGGCTTTCACTTGTAATCCCAGCACTTTGGGAAGCCGAGGAGGGTGGATCACTTGAGGTCAGTTGGTCAAGACTAGCCTGGCCAACATGGCAAAACCCTGTCTCTACTAAAAATACAAAAATTAGCTGGGTAGGGTGACATGCACCTGAAAGTCCCAGCTACTTGACTTGGGAGGCTAAGGCAGGAGAATCACTTGAACCTGGGAAGCAGAGGTTGCAGTAAGCCAAGATTGTGTCACTGCACTCCAGCCTGGGCAACAGAGTGAGACTCTATCTCAAAATTTAAAAAAAAAAAAAAAAAGAAGACCCCTAAAAAGTGATCAGACTCAGGGGCTTATATACCATTTTAACAACGGGTGATAAATTGTGAAGTCACTAGACAAAGGAAAGCAGAACATTTGGGCTTCTAGGAGTGGTAAATTGTGGAACAATAACCAAGAAATGTACAGTAGATAAGGGATGAATAGTAGGATTTGTTATGCAGACTCACCTTGGTACTGTCTCTAGTGATAAGTCATTTCCGTGATTAAGCATTATTCTCCTCTTCTGGTAGTGGAGAGAGGCACCATTTCACAAATCCTTTACAAATAGAAAGTTATGTTACCTTTACCAAAGGAAACATGGCCTGCTTTTAGGCAGAAAGGAGAAGGACAGAGAGCTTTTCCTGTGTCTGTATTTTCCCAATTGTCTTCAGCTCAAAATAATCCTTAAACCAAAGTAGTATATTCAGGGCCCCTTCACCTAGCAGCAGGAAAGTGACATAATGATGAAGAAGAGGGTGAACGCTGTAAAGACAAGGGCTGTAACATTATCCATCATCACTGAACCAGGGTCTAAGGGTGCTAAATGCATAGTAGACACCAATAAATAGATGTTGAATTAATAAATAAATCAGTGGGTGGATGGATGGATGGATGGTTGGATTGGATTGGATATTGGATAAAATAGGATTGAAGCAACTACATAGTGTGGAAAAGAAAATTGCAGCTTATTGAATGCTGGCTCCCATAAAATACCAAGACAATATGTTGATAAAGCAAAGCTCATGGCAGTAAGAGAGAGCACTACCCTGGCAGTCATAACAATGTCTGAGTGGGACAGGTAAATTCAGGGTGTTTATGGTGTTTAAGAGTCTGGTTTAAGGCAGCTCTTTAAGTGTGGGGCAGACTAAGATTGAAAAGGATTATGACATCATCCAGGATCATGGAGACAGCAAGGTGAGTTAACAGTCAATGGATGCAATCTACCAAAGTTAAGCAGTTTTAAGTAAGTTTGGGGAAAATTCCTAAAACAAACACTAAAGTTATTTGCAGTCTTTATCTTTCTGGGCAAGTGTTTCCTGCCATAGTGAAAACGTGTTGGTTGATACAGTTTGGATCTGTGTCCCTGCCCAAATCTCATGTCGAATTGTAATCCCCAATGTTGGAAGTGGGGCCCATTGAGAGGTGATTGGATCATGAGCTGATCCTTCATGAATGGCTTAGCACCTTCCCCTCGGTGCTGTTCTCATGATGGTGAGTGAGTTCTCACGAGATCTGGTTGTTTAAAAGCATTTGGCAGCTCCCCCACCACTTCTTCCTGCTCCAGCCATGTAAGACGTGCCTGCTTCTCCTTCACCTTGCATCATGATTGTAAGTTTCCTGAGGCATCCCCAGAAGCAGAAGCCAGTATGCTTCCTGTACAGCCTGTGGAACCATGAACCAATTAAACCTCTTTTCTTTATAAGTTGCCCCGTCTCAGGCATTTTTTTATAGCAATGTGAGAACAGACAAATACATTGGTAAAGACAGTGGAATAGTAAAGTCATGTTATGAAGACTGCATGATAGTAGTCATGTAATGCAGACATGAGGAAGCTTATATGGGTTTCAGTGGTTTCAGTCCTCAAGCTAATGGCCTTGAGTAAACTCTTCACCTTCCACAGTGTGGCACATACAGAAGAGTAAACCATGTCTGTCCACAGAAAGACAAGCGAACAAGCAGAGGTTACAGTGAGCCGAGATTGTGCCACTGCACTCTGGCCTGGGTGACAAGAGTGAGACTCCACCTCAAAAAAAAAAACATAAGTGTGCATGTGTCTTTATAGCAGCATGATTTATAGTCCTTTAGGTATATACCCAGTAACAGGATGGCTGGGTCAAATGATATTTCTAGTTCTAGATCCCTGAGGAATCACTACACTGACTTCCACAATGGTTGAACTAGTTTACAGTCCCACCAACAGTGTAAAAGTGTTCCTATTTCTTCACATCCTCTCCAGCACCTGTTGTTTCTTGACTTTTTAATGATTGCCATTCTAACTGGTGTGAGATGGTATCTCATTGTGGTTTTGATTTGCATTTCTCTGATGGCCGGTGATGGTGAGCATTTTTTCATGTGTTTTTTGGCTGCATGAATGTCTTCTTTTGAGAAGTGTCTGTTCACATCCTACACCCACTTTTTGATGGGGTTGTTTGTTTTTTCTTGTAAATTTCTTTGAGTTCATTGTAGATTGTGGATATTAGCCCTTTGTCAGATGAGTAGGTTGTGAAAATTTTCTCCCATTTTGTAGGTTGCCTGTTCATTCTGATGGTAGTTTCTTTTGCTGTGCAGAAGCTCTTTAGTTTAATGAGATCCCATTTGTCAATTTTGGCTTTTGTTGCCATTGCTTTTGGTGTTTTAGACATGAAGTACTTGCCCATGCCTATGTCCTGAATGGTAATGCCTAGGTTTTCTTCTAGGGTTTTTATGGTTTTAGGTCTAATGTTTAAGTCTTTGATCCATCTTGAATTAATTTTTGTATAAGGTGTAAGGAAGGAATCCAGTTTCAGCTTTCTACATATGGCTGGCCAGTTTTCCCAGCACCATTTATTAAATAGGGAATCCTTTCACCATTGCTTGTTTTTCTCAGGTTTGTCAAAGATCAGATGGTTGTAGATATGCGGCATTATTTCTGAGGGCTCTGTTCTGTTCCATTGATCTATATCTCTGTTTTGGTACCAGTACCATGCTGTTTTGGTTACTGTAGCCTTGTAGTATTGTTTGAATTCAGGTAGCGTGATGCCTCCAGCTTTCTTCTTTTGGTTTAGGATTCACTTGGCTATGAGGGCTCTTTTTTGGTTCCATATGAACTTTAAAGTAGTTTTTTCCAGTTCTGTGAAGAAAGTCATTGGTAGCTTGATGGGGATGGCATTGAGTCTATAAATTACCTTGGGCAGTACGGCCATTTTCACGATATTGATTCTTCCTACCCATGAGCATGGAATGTTCTTCCATTTGTTTGTATCCTCTTTTATTTCATTGAGCAGTGGTTGCCATTCTAACTGGTGTGAGATGGTATCTCATTGTGGTTTTGATTTGCATTTTTATGATGGCCAGTGATGATGAGCATTTTTTCATGTGTCTTTTGGCTGCAAAAATGTCTTTTTTGAAGACTGCCTCACACCAGTTAGAATGGTGATCATGAAAAAGTGAGGAAACAACAGGTGCAGGAGAGGATGTGGAGAAATAGGAACACTTTTACACTGTTGGTAGGACTGTAAACTAGTTCAACCACTGTGGAAGTCAATGTGGCGATTCCTCAGGGATCTAGAACTAGAAGTACCATTTGACCCAGCCATCCCATTACTGGGTATATACCCAAAGGACTATAAATCATGCTGCTGTAAAGACACATGCACACATATGTTTATTGCAGCACTATTCACAATAGCAAAGACTTGGAACCAACCCAAATGGCCAACAATGATAGACTGGATTAAGAAAATGTCGCACATATACACTATGGAATACTATGCAGCCATAAAAAATGATGAGTTCATGTCCTTTGTAGGGACATGGATGAAATTGGAAATCATCATTCTCAGTAAACTATCACAAGGATGAAAAACGAAACACCGCATATTCTCACTCATAGGTGGGAATTGAACAATGAGAACACATGGACACAGGAAGGGGAACATCACACTCTGGAGACTGTTGTGGGGTGGGGGAGGGGTGAGGGATAGCTTTAGGAGATATACCTAATGCTAAATGACAAGTTAATGGGTGCAGCACACCTGCATGGCACAGGTATACATATGTAACTAACCTGCACATTGTGTACATGTACTCTAAAACTTAAAGTATAATAATAATAAAATAAAATTTAAAAAAAGGATTGACTTGGCAATGTGGGCTCTTTTTGGTTCTATATGAACTTTAAAGTAGTTTTTTCCAATTCTGTGAAGAAAGTCATTGGTAGCTTGATGGGGATGGCATTGAATCTATAAATTACCTTGGGCTGTATGGCCATTTTCACAATATTATTCTTTCTACCCAAGAGCATGGAATGTTCTTCTATTTGTTTGTATCCTCTTATTTCATTGAGCAGTGGTTTGTAGTTCTCCTTGAAGAGGTCCTTCACGTCCCTTGTAAGTTGGATTCCTAGGTATTTTATTCTCTTTGAAGTAATTGTGAATGGGAGTTCACTCATGATTTGGCTCTCTGTTTGTCTGTTATTGGTGTATAAGAATGCTGGTGATTTTTGCACATTGATTTTGTATCCTAAGACTTTGCTGAAGTTGCTTATCAGCTTAAGGAGATTTTGGACTGAGACAATGGGGTTTTCTAGATGTACAATCATGTCATCTGCAAACAGGGACAATTTGACTTCCTCTTTCCCTAAATGAATACTCTTTATTTTGTTCTTCTGCCTGATTGCCCTGGCCAGAACTTCCAACACTATATTGAATAGGAGTGGTGAGAGAGGGCATCCCTGTCTTGTGCCAGTTTTCAAAGGGAATGCTCCCACTTTTTGCCCATTCAGTACGATATTGGCTGTGGGTTTGTCATAGATAGCTCTTATTATTTTGAGATATGTCCCATCAGTACCTAATTTATTGAGAGTTTTTAGCATGAAGGGTTGTTGAATTTTGTCAAAGGCCATTTCTGCATCTATGGAGATAATCATGTGGTTTTTGTCTTTGGTTCTGTTTATATGCTGGATTACATTTATTGATTTGCATATGTTGAACCAGCCTTGCATCCCAGGGATGAAGCCCACTTGATCATGGTGGATAAGCTTTTTGATGTGCTGCTGGATTCAGTTTGCCAGTATTTTATTGAGGATTTTTGCATCGATGTTCATCAGGGATATTGGTCTAAAATTCTCTTTTTTTGTTGTGTCTCTGCCAGGCTTTGGTATCAGGATGATGCTGGCCTCATAAAATGAGTTAGGGAGGATTCCCTCTTTTTCTATTGATTGGAGTAGTTTCAGAAGGTATGGTACCAGCTCCTCCTTGTACCTCTGGTAGAATTTGGCTGTGAATCCATCAGGTCCTGGACTTTTTTTGGTTGCTAAGCTATTAATTATTGCCTCAATTTCAGAGCCTGTTATTGGTCTATTCAGAGATTCAACTTCTTCCTGATTTAGTCTTGGAAGGGTGTATGTGTCAAGGAATTTATCCATTTCTTCCAGATTTTCTAGTTTATTTGCATAGAGGTGTGTATAGTATTCTCTGATGGTAGTTTGTATTTCTGTGGGATCGGTGGTGATATCCCCTTTATCATTTTTATTGCATCTATTTGATTCTTCTGTCTTTTCTTCTTTATTAATCTTGCTAATGGTCTATCAATTTTTTTGATCTTTTCAAAAAACAAGCTCCTGGATTCATTGATTTTTTGAAGGGTTTTTTGTGTCTCTATTTCCTTCAGTTCTGCTCTGATTTTAGTTATTTCTTGCCTTCTGCTGGCTTTTCAATGTGTTTCCTCTTGCTTCTCTAGTTCTTTTAATTGTGATATTAGGGTGTCAATTTTAGATCTTTCCTGCTTTTTCTTGTGGGCATTTAGTGCTATAAATTTCCCTCTACACACTGCTTTGAATGTGTCCCAGAGATTCTGGTATGTTGTGTCTTTGTTCTCATTGGTTTCAAAGAACATCTTTATTTCTGCCTTCATTTCATTATGTACCCAGTACTCATTCAGGAGCAGGTTGTTCAGTTTCCATGTAGTTGAGCAGTTTTGAGTGAGTTTCTTAATCCTGAGTTCTAGTTTGATTGTCTGAGAGATAGTTTATTATAATTTCTGTTCTTTTACATTTGCTGAGGAGTGCTTTACTTCCAACTATGTGGTCAATTTTGGAATAGGTGTGGTGTGGTGCTGAAAAGAATGTATATTCTGTTGATTTAGGGTGGAGAGTTCTGCAGAGTCTATTAGGTCCGCTTGGTGCAGAGCTGAGTTCAATTCCTGGATATCCTTGTCAACTTTCTGTCTCATTGATCTGTCTAATGTTGACAGTGGGGTGTTAAAGTCTCCCATTATTATTGTGTGGGAGTCTAAGTCTCTTTGTAGGTCACTCAGGACTTCCTTTATGAATCTGGGTGCTCCTGTATTGGGTGCATATATATTTAGGATAGTTAGCTCTTCTTATTGAATTGATCCCTTTACCATTATGTAATGGCCTTCTTTGTCTCTTTTGATCTTTGTTAGTTTAAAATTTGTTTTATCCGAGAGTAGGATTGCAACCCCTGCCTTTTTTTGTTTTCCATTTGCTTGGTAGATCTTCCTCCATCCTTTTATTTTGAGCCTATATGTGTCTCTGCACGTGAGATGGGTTTCCTGAATACAGCACACTGATGGGTCTTGACTATCCAATTTGCCAGTCTGTGTCTTTTAATTGGAGCATTTAGTCCATTTACATTTAAGGTTACTATTGTTATGTGTGAATTTGATCCTGTCATTATGATGTTAGCTGGTTATTTTGCTCGTTAGTTGATGCAGTTTCTTCCTAGCCTTGATGGTCTTTACAATTTGGCATGATTTTGCGGTTGCTGGTACCGGTTGTTCCTTTCCATGTTTAGTGCTTCCTTCAGGAGCTCTTTTAGGGCAGGCCTGGTGGTGACAAAATCTCTCAGCATTTGCTTGTCTGTAAAGAATTTTATTTCTCCTTCACTTATGAAGCTTCGTTTGGCTGGATATGAAATTCTGGGTTGAAAATTCTTTTCTTTAAGAATGTTGAATATTGGCCAACACTCTCTTCTTGCTTGTAGAGTTTCTGCTGAGAGATCTGCTGTTAGTCTGATGGACTTCCCTTTGTGGGTAACCTGACCTTTCTCTCTGGCTGCCCTTAATATTTTTCCCTTCATTTCAACTTTGGTGAATCTGACAATTATGTGTCTTGGAGTTGCTCTTCTCGAGGAGTATCTTTGTGGCGTTCTCTGTATTTCCTGAATTTGAATGTTGGCCTGCCTTGCTAGATTGGGGAAGTTCTCCTGGATAATATCCTGCAAAGTGTTTTCCAACTTGGTTCCATTCTCCCCATCACTTTCAGGTACACCAATCAGACATAGATTTGGTCTTTTCACATAGTCCCATATTTCTTGGAGGCTTTGTTCATTTCTTTTTATTCTTTTTTCTCTAAACTTCTCTTCTCACTTCGTTTCATTCATTTGATCTTCCATCACTGATACCCTTTCTTCCAGTTGATCAAAACGGCTACTGAGGCTTGTGCATTTGTCGCATAGTTCTCGTGCCATGGTTTTCAGCTCCTTCAGGTCCTTTAAGGACTTCTCTGCATTGATTATTCTAGTTAGCCATTCGTCTAACATTTTTTCAAGGTTTTTAACTTCTTTTCCATGGGTTCGAACTTCCTCCTTTAGCTCGGTGTAGTTTGATCATCTGAAGCCTTCTTCTCTCAACTCGTCAAAGTCATTCTCCACACAGTTTTGTTCCATCACTGGTGAGGAGCTGCATTCCTTTGGAGGAGGAGAGGCACTCTGATTTTCAGAGTTTCCAGTTTTTCTGCTCTGTTTTTTCCCCATCTTTGTGGTTTTATCTACTTTTGGTCTTTGATGATGATGACATACCGATGGGGTTTTGGTGTGGATATGCTTTCTGTTTGCTAGTTTTCCTTCTAACAGTCAGGACCCTCAGCTGCAGGTCTGTTGGAGTTTGCTGGAGGTCCACTCCAGACCCTGTTTGCCTGGGTATCAGCAGTGGAGGCTGCAGAACAGCAGATATTAGTGAACAGCAAATGTTGCTGCCTGATCGTTCCTCTGGTAGTTTTGTCTCAGAGGAGTACCCGGCCATGTGAGGTGTCAGTCTGCCCCTACTGGGGCGTGCCTCCCAGTTAGGCTACTTGGGGGTCAGGGACCCACTTGAGGAGGCAGTCTGTCCATTCTCAGATCTCCAGCTGCATGCTGGGAGAACCACTACTCTCTTCAAAGCTGTCAGACAGGGACATTTAAGTCTGCAGAGGTTACTGCTGCCTTTTGTTTGGCTATGCCCTGCCCCAGAGGTGGAGTCTACAGAGGCAGGCAGGCCTCCTTGAGCTGTGGTGGGCTCCACCTAGTTCGAGCTTCCCGGCCGCTTTGTTTACCTACTCAAGCCTCAGCAATGGCAGGCGCTCCTCCCCCAGCCTCGCTGCTGCCTTGCAGTTTGGTCTCAGACTGCTGTGCTAGCAATGAATGAGGCTGTGTGGGCATAGGACCCTCCAAGCCAGGTGCGGGATATAATCTCCTGGTGTGCCGTTTGCTAAGACCATTGGAAAAGTGCAGTATTAGGGTGGGAGTAACTCAATTTTCCAGGTGCTGTCTGTCACCCCTTTCTTTGACTAGGAAAGGGAATTCCCTGACCCCTTGTGCTTCCTGGGTGAGGTGATGCCTCGCTGTGCTTCGGCTCTCACTCAGTGCACTGCACCCACTGTTTGACATTCCCCAGTGAGATGAACCTGGTACCTCAGTTGGAAATGCAGAAATCACCAGTCTTCTGCGTCACTCACCCTGGCAGCTGTAGACTGGAGCTGTTCCTATTCAGCCATCTTGGCTCCTCCCCCACAAAAAAATTTTTTTTAACTGATAGATACTACCTTTGGAAAATGTGCTGAAATAGTGCCCCCTAATGGGGGTCTGTCACCACCAAAATCTGTTTTCACATTGACACCCCTTTGTTACAGGAAAGGAGTCCTGATCCAGACCCCAAGAGGGGTTCTTGGATCTCACCCAAGAAAGAATTCAGAGTGAGTCCATAGAGTAAAGTGAACACTTATTAAGAAAGTAAAGAAATGAAGAATGTCTACTCTATAGGAAGAGCAGCCCCCGGAGGCTGCTGGTTTCCCACTTTTTATGGTTCTTTCTGGATTATATGCTAAACAGTGAATGGATTATTCATGCCTCCCCTTTTTAGACCACATAGGGTAACTTCCTGACATGGCCATGGTATTTGTAAATTGTCATGGCGCTGGTGGGAGTGTAGCAGTGAGAACCACCAGAGGAACTCTCATCACCATCTTGGTTTTGGTGGGTTTGGGCCGGCTTCTCTATTGCAATCTGTTTTATCAGCAAGGTCTTTATGACCTGTATCTTGTGACGACCTCCTATCTCATCCTGTGACTTAGAAGGCCTTAACCACCTGGGAATGCAGCCCAGTGGATCTCAGCTTCATTTTACCCAGCCCCTATTCGGGATGGGGTTGCTCTGGTTCAAACGCCTCTGACACCTCCACCATTCCCAAGCGCCTCCTTTGCCAAAAATGTGCACCTAACAATAAGAGCTAAACTGAACACATTCTGTGTATCAAACTTGGCCACATGATCTCATTTCATTCTTACAACAACCCTGTAAGAGAAATATTATCTCCCCTTTGCAAAACAGAGAGCATATTCGGTGGGGGTTAAGTGACTTCCCCAACATCACAGGCTAGTTCGTGGGGTAAGATTCTTCCTTATCCACATGCTGTCAGGATCCAGACGAGACATTTATCCTCCTACACCCCAGCTTGAATTCCGAGGAACCACTGGGCCGGCTTCAAATGTAGGTACAGTGAGCTGATTTGTACTAATAACAGCCAATATCTGAGTACCTACCACATGCCAGGCAATGTACACAGAGTCTTTCATTTGACAACTCAATAAGATATATACGTCTGCAGCTCGATATCATAGGCTGATCTTTGTTAGAAAAGAAATGATTTGGGGGCTGCTTTTCAGTAAAAGGAAAACTTTTAAAACCTTACCGAGGACTTCCTTACCCTATCTGCCTAAATAATTTCTTTTTAACTCCTATATCAATAGCTTAATGCAGCCTTGAACTCCTGGGCTCAAGCAACCCACCTACCTCAGCTTCCCAAGTAGTTGGGACTACAGGCATGCACCACCATGCCTGGCTAAATTTTTTTTTTTTTTTTAGAATTGGGGTCGGCCGGGTGCAGTGTCTCACGCCTGTAATCCCAGCACTTTGGGAGGCCGAGGAGGGTGGATAACGAGGTCAGGAGATCGAGACCATCCTGGCTAACACGGTGAAACCCCGTTTCTAAAAAAAATACAAAAAATTAGCCGGGTGTGGTGGCAGGTGCTTGTAGTCCCAGCTATGCCGGAGGCTGAGGCAGGAGAATGGCGTGAACCCAGGAGGCGGAGCTTGCAGTGAGCCAAGAAGGCACCACTGCACTCCAGCCTGGGTGACAGAGCGAGACTCCATCTCAAAAAATAGAAAAAGAAAAGAAATGGGGTCTAGCTATGTTGCCCAGGCTCGTCTTCCTGCAGCTTTGACCTCCAGGCCTCAAGCACCCCTCCCACCTTCAACTCCCAAAGTGCTGGGATTATTGGTGTGAGCCACCACACTCTACCCACAGCTGTTCATAAAACTTCAGATGATAAGCAGTTTTAATGCCCAGAATTTAACTACATGGAGTATGTTCCCAGCTTCCTGTAGTTTCTAATCTCTGGGTAACACACCTCTCCCATTTTTGTTCTCCCAGTCCTTCCACCAGCTTTATAACTTACTTCCCTGTATTCAAGCTCTCTGTTTGAAATATCTAAGGTGATTTCTGCTTTTTCTACTGAACACTTACTAATAAACCCTTTTTCCAATTCTTTTCATTTATAGATTTGTGTAAATGCCCAAGGTTGTATTATTCAGGTGCCTGTCCTTTCTCCTTTTTGCTGAGTTCTTCAATGTGACCTTTCTGATTTAAGTTTTTTGTTTTTTGTTTTTTTTTTGAGATGGAATCTCACTCTGTCACCCAGGCTGGAGTGCAGTGGTGTGATGTCGGCTCACTGCAACCTCTGCCTCTTGGGTTCAAGGGATTCTCGTGTCTCAGCCTCCTAAGTAGCTGGGACTACAGGCACTAGCCACAATGCCCAGCTAATTTTTTGTATTTTTAGTAGAGACCAGCTTTTGCCATGTTGACCAGGCTGGTCTCGAACTCCTGACCTCAGGTGATCCACCTGCCTTGGCCTCCCAAAGTGCTGGCATTACAGGCATGAGCCACTGTGCCTGGCCCTTTCTGGTTTCAATTTTTTGGTTATCATTGTTTCTTCCCACCACCCTCTCAACATTGACAGGTGAGAGTTAATGCTTGCATTTTATTGCTCTCCTCTGCTTTTAGATCTCTGTTACATTAAACTACAAAGCAGCTAAAGCACTGGACAACCCAATCCCTTCCTCTGGGACACTGCCACCTGGGAGCATCGCTGAACATTTTGTTCTACTGGGTCATTAGAAACAAGATCTGCAGGCAAGGTGCGGTGGCTCATGCCTGTAATCCCAGCACTTTGGGAGGCTGAGGCCAGCGTATCACTTGAGATCAGAGTTCGAGACCAGCCTGGCCAACGCAGTGAAACCCCATCTCTACAAAAATACAAAAAAATTACCCTAGCATGGTGGCACATGCCTGTAATCCCAGTTACTCGGGAGGCTGAGACAGGAGAATCACTTGAACCCAGGAGGCAGAGTTTGCAGTGAGCCAAGATCATGCCATTGCACTCCAGCCTGGGCGACAGAATGAGACTTCATCTCAAAAAAAAAAAAAACCCACAAGATCTGCCCCTGTTGATGGGAACTATGCATAACTAATGAACAGGAAAATTAGTAGCAAAATGGCCTGATCCTTCTCAACATGCTTCTAATAACTTCCAAATCTTCCAAATCTCCCGATCTAGATTTCCTTATATACCTTCTTTCCTTCCTAGATGATTACTCCAAACCTTCAAACCCAGGCATTTTTGAGTCTACATTTGCTTTTCCTTTCCTCCCCATCATATGGCACTTTGCTCTGCAAAGGATTAACCCAGCTTCTCGGTCACATTGTACACACTTTTTTTTTTTTTTTTTTTTAGACAGGGTCTCGCTCTGTTGCCCAGGCTGGAGTGCAGTGGCGTGATCTTGGCTCACTGCAACCTCCGCTTCCCGGGTTCAAGCGATTCTCCTGCCTCAGCCTCCCGAGTAGCTGGGATTACAGGTGTGCACCAACACATCTGGCTAATTTTTGTATTTTTCATAGAGACGGGGTCTCACCATGTTGCCCAAGCTGGTTTTGAACTCCGGGACTCAAGCTATCCATCCACCTCGGCCTCCAAAAGTGCTGGGATTACAGGTGTGAGCCACTGTGTCTGACCTACCGTACACATTTGAAATAAGAGCTGGCTTGGTCTCTAGTTGTGGATGCTGAGATGTCAGAGGTACCCAACAATCCGGCAGATTTAAGACGAGACTTTATCTTGCAGCATTGCAAATACCACATGGGATAGATACCAGAACTCTGTTTCAAAGCTGAGGTAAATAATGTTGAAACAATGCAAGATATATGGGAACTCTCTGTATTAACTTCATGATCTCTCTGTAAATCTATAACCATTCCTAAAAATAAAGTTCATTTGGCCGGGTGCAGTGGCTCATGCCTGTAATCCTAGCACTTTAGGAGGTTGAGGCAGGTGGATCAGTTGAGTCCAGGAGTTCAAGACCAGCCTGGCCAACTTGGTGAAACCCCATCTCTACTAAAAATACAAAAAATTAGCCGGGCGTGGTGGTGCACACTTGTAGTTCCAGCTACTCGGGAGGCTGAGGCACGAGAATTGCTTGAACCTGGGAAGTGGAGGTTGAAGTGAGCTGAGATCGCACCACTGCACTCCAGCCTGGGCAACAGAGACTCTGGCTCAGAAAATAAAGTTCATTTAATTTACATTTTTGAGAAATTCCCCAGTTCCTCGAGTCAGATCTAATCGCCTGCTATGTGTTCATATAGCAATCTGGACTACTGGCTAAATGAATTAATTTATCACCGGATGTAATTATACATTTGTGCATTTTGCTCACTGTTGTATCTTAGTGCAAGGTCAGGGCCTGACTCTTGACAAGATCTTAGTAATAGACATAGACTAAGTGCAACATCACAGAATAAAAGTTTCATGACAACAGGATTTTGTCTGTTCTGTTCTCTGTTGTATCCCCATCACCTAGATGATGTCTGGCACATGGAACACGCTCAATCAGGATAAATTCCTCCCCAAGTGGAGTCGAGGAATCTTTTCCCTAATGATCCAGGGCTCCCAACCACCCTGGATCCTTTTAGGGTGGCCTGTCCGCTGTGGGTTGGGGCCACAGGCTTGTGGGAAGAGGGGACTGACTTCCCCGTTCCTGGCTGAGGCTCCACATCTTCCCTCTGCACTAGGATCTGCAGAAAATTTTCAGTTGGGGCAACGTGCTGCTCAAGTTAGCGCCATTTACCAAAATGAGGGAAAGTAAGAGAGGGGCAAGCGGGAGGTGCAATTTAAAGAAGATTCGTGAGACATCTAATTGACAAAATCAAGTAGGAAATTGCATACATCTGTCTACAACTCAGGGGTGGCGTAAAGCTGTAGATACAAAGCTGGAATTCATCAGCCTATAGTTGGGGTCTGAAACCAAAGAATGATGGGGCAGCCGCTGCGGGAAACAGCATGGCGGTTCCTCAAAAGATTAAACGTGGAATGACCATAGGATCCAGTAATTCCGCTTTTGGGTAATGTGGTCTATGGAATATTATTTGCCCTTAAAAAAAAAAAGGATATTCTAACCCATGCTGCATGGATGGACCTTGAGGACATTTTGCTAAAGGAAGTAAGCCAATCACAGGACAAATACTGTATGATGCAATTTCTAGGAGACCCCTACAGTAGTCAACTCATAGAGACAGAAAGTAGAATGATGGTTGCCAGAGGCTAGGGGAGGAGGGAATGGGGAGTTGTTGTTTCAGGGGCACGGAGTTTCTGTTTGGCAAGATGAAAAGGTTCTGGAGATAGATGGTAGTGATGGTTGCACAACAATGTAAACATACTTAATGCCACAGACTGTACAATTAAAAACAGTTAAAATGGCCAGGAATGTCGACTCACGCCTGTAATCCTAGCACTTTGGGAGACTGAGGCAGTGGATTGCCTAAGCTGAGGAGTTCAAGACCAGCCTGGGCAACATGGTGAAACCCCATCTCTACTAAAATACACAAAAAATTAGCCAGTCGTGGTGGCAAGAGCTGTAGTCCCAGCTACTCGGGAGGCTGAAGCACGAGAATTGTGCTTGAACCCAGGAGGCAGAGGTTGCAGTGACCTGAGGTCGCGTCCCTGCACTCCAGCCTAGGCAATAGCTCGAGACTCTGTCTCCAAAAAAAAATTAACAATAATAATAATAAGTAAAAAAATAAAAAAGGTTAAAATGGTAAATGTTGTGTGTGTGTATATATATATATATATATATTTTTTTTTTTTTTTTTTTTTTTTTTTTTTTCCAGAGACCGAGTTTCGCTCTTGTTGCCCAGGCTGGAGTGCAATGGGCGTGATCTTGGCTCACCACAACCTCCGCCTCCCGGGTTCAAGCGATTCTCCAGCCTCAGCCTCCCGAGTAGCTGGGGTTATAGGCATGCGCCATCATGCCCGGCTAATTTTGTATTTTTAGTAGAGACGGGATTTCTCCATGTTGGTCACGCTTGTCTTAAACTCCCAACCTCAGGTGATCCGCCCGCCTCGGCCTCCCAAAGTGCTGGGATTACAGGCGTGAGCAACTGCGCCTGGCCTTGTTATGCATATTCTACTACAATAAAAGAACTCATTATTATGTACTGAATGCTTCCTGTATGCCCAGCATCTTTTAAGTGCTGTCCGTGTTTCAAACTCATTGAATCCTCCTATTTTCAAGGTAGGTACATTATCACCCCCATTTTATAGGCAAGGAAAGTAGTGATCAGAGAAATTAAGTAAAAGGCCTAAGCTGTTTTGTTTTTGTTTTTAGAAGGAGTCTCGCTCTGTCGCCCAGGCTGGAGTGCAGTGGCACGATCTCAGCTCACTGCAAGCTCCGCCTCCCGGGTTCAAGCCATTCTCCTGCCTCAGCCTCCTGAATAGCTAGCACTACAGGCGCCCACCACCACGCCCGGCTAATTTTTTTTTTTTTTTTTTTTTTTTTAGGGGAAACGGGGTTTCGCCATTTTAGCCAGGATGGTCTCCATCTCCTGACCTCGTGATCCACCCGCCTCGGCCTCCCAAAGCGCTGGGATTACAGACATGAGCCACCAAGCCTGGCCTAAGCTGTTTTTAAAAATGTGCTAAGGATTGTTTTATGGCTGAATGTCTGTTCAGTTTTAGATTATGTGCCATGTGCAGATGAGAAGAAGGTATATTCTGTCGTTTTGGGGTGGAGAGTTCTCTAGAAGTCTATTAGGACGATTTGGTAAGTATTAAGGTCCCAGATACCTTTGTTAGTTTTCTGCCTCGATGATCTGTCTAATATTGTCAATGGGGTATTGGAGTCTCCCACTATTTTTATGTAATTATCTAAGTCTCTTCATAAGGCTGTAAGATCTTGCTTTATGAATCTGGGTGCTCCTGTGTTGGGTGCATATATATTAAGGATAGATTTTTTTCATTATGTAATTTTCTTCTTTGTCTTTTTTATTCTTTGTTTGTTTGAAGTCTGTTTTGACTGAAATTTGAATAGCAACCCCTGCTTTATTAGTTTTCCTTTTGCTTGGCAGATTTTTCTCCATCTCTTTATTTCGAACCTATGGATGTTATTGCATTTGAGATGGATCTCTTGAAGATATAGTTGGATCTTGCTTCTTTTTTTTTTTTTTATATACTTTAAGTTTTAGGGTACATGTGCACAATGTGCAGGTTAGTTACATATGTATACATGTGCCATGCTAGTGTGCTGCACCCATTAACTCGCCATTTAGCATTAGGTATATCTCCTAATGCTATCCCTCCCCCCTGCCCCCAACCCACAACAGTCCCCAGAGTGTGATGTTCCCCTTCCTGTGTCCATGTGTTCTCATTGTTCAATTCCCATCTATGAGTGAGAACATGCGGTATTTGGTTTTTTGTCCTTGCGATAGTTAACTGAGAATGATGATTTCCAATTTCATCCATGTCCTTACAAAGGACATGAACTCATCATTTTTTATGGCTGCATAGGATTCCATGGTGTATATGTGCCACATTTTCTTAATCCAGTCTATCATTGTTGGACATTTGGGTTGGTTCCAAGTCTTTGCTATTGTGAACAGTGCCGCAATAAACATATGCGTGCATGTGTCTTTATAGCAGCATGATTAATAGTCCTTTGGGTATATACCCAGTAATGGGATGGCTGGGTCAAATGGTACTTCTAGTTCTAGATCCCTGAGGAATCGCCACACTGACTTCCACAATGGTTGAACTAGTTTACAGTCCCACCAACAGTGTAAAAGTGTTCCTATTTCTCCACATCCTCTCCAGCACCTGTTGTTTCTTGACTTTTTAATGATTGCCATTCTAACTGGTGTGAGATGGTATCTCATTGTGGCTTTGATTTGCATTTCTCTGATGACCAGTGATGATGAGCATTTTTTCATGTGTCTTTTGGCTGCATAAGTGTCTTCTTTTGAGAAATGTCTGTTCATATCCTTCACCCACTTTTTGATGGGGTTGTTTGTTTTTTTCTTGTAAATTTCTTTGAGTTCATTGTAGATTCTGGATATTAGCCCTTTGTCAGATGAGTAGGTTGCGAAAATTTTCTCCCATTTTGTAGGTTGCCTGTTCACTCTGATGGTAGTTTCTTTTGCTGTGCAGAAGTTCTTTAGTTTAATGAGATCCCATTTGTCAATTTTGGCTTTTGTTGCCATTGCTTTTGGTGTTTTAGACATGAAGTCCTTGCCCATGCCTATGTCTTGAATGGTAATGCCTAGGTTTTCTTCTAGGGTTTTTATGGTTTTAGGTCTAACATTTAAGTCTTTAACCCATCTTGAATGAATTTTTGTATAAGGTGTAAGGAAGGCATCCAGTTTCAGCTTTCTCCATATGGCTAGCCAGTTTTCCCAGCACCATTTATTAAATAGGGAATCCTTTCCCCATTGCTTGTTTTTCTCAGGTTTGTCAAAGATCAGATAGTCGTAGATATGCGGTGTTATTTCTGAGGGCTCTGTTCTGTTCCATTGGTCTATATCTCTGTTTTGGTACCAGTACCATGTTGTTTTGGTTACTGTAGCCTCGTAGTATAGTTTGAAGTCAGGTAGCATGATGCCTCCAGCTTTGTTCTTTTGGCTTAGGATTGACTTGGCGATGAGGGCTCTTTTTTGGTTCCATATGAACGTTAAAGTGGTTTTTTCCAATTCTGTGAAGAAAGCCATTGGTAGCTTGATGAGGATGGCATTGAATCTATAAATTACCTTGCGCAGTATGGCCATTTTCACAATATTGATTCTTCCTACCCATAAGCATGGAATGTTCTTCCATTTCTTTGTATCCTCTTTTATTTCATCGAGCAGTGATTTATAGTTCTCCTTGAAGAGGTCCTTCACATCCCTTGTAAGTTGGATTCCTAGGTATTTTATTCTCTTTGAAGCAATTGTGAATGGGAGTTCACTCATGATTTGGCTCTCTGTTTGTCTGTTATTGGTGTATAAGAATGCTTGTGATTTTTGCACATTGATTTTGTATCCTGAGACTTTACTGAAGTTGCTTATCAGCTTAAGGAGATTTTGGGCTGAGACAATGGGGTTTTCTAGATATACAATCATGTCATCCACAAACAGGGACAATTTGACTTCTTCTTTTCCTAATCGAATACCCTTTATTTCCTTCTCCTGCCTAATTGCCCTGGCCAGAACTTCCAACACTATGTTGAATAGGAGTGGTGAGAGAGGGCATCACTGTCTTGTGCCAGTTTTCAAAGGGAATGCTTCCAGTTTTTGCCCATTCAGTATGATATTCGCTGTGGGTTTGTCATAGATAGCTCTTATTATTTTGAGATATGTCCCATCAATACCTAATTTATTGAGAGTTTTTAGCATGAAGCATTGTTGAATTTTGTCAAAGGCCTTTTCTGCATCTATGGAGATAATCATGTGGTTTTTGTCTTTGGTTCTGTTTATATGCTGGATTACATTTATTGATTTACATATGTTGAACCAGCCTTGCATCCCAGGGATGAAGCCTACTTGATCATGGTGGATAAGCTTTTTGATGTGCTGCTGGATTCAGCTTGGCAGTATTTTATTAAGGATTTTTGCATCAATGTTCTTCAAGGATATTGGTCTAAAATTCTCTTTTTTTGTTGTGTCTCTGCCAGGCTTTGGTATCAGGATGATGCTGGCCTCATAAAATGAGTTAGGGAGGATTCCCTCTTTTTCTATTGATTGGAATAGTTTCAGAAGGAATGGTACCAGCTCCTCCTTGTACCTCTGGTAGAATTCCGCTGTGAATCCATCTGGTCCTGGACTCTTTTTGGTTGGTAAGCTATTGATTATTGCCACAATTTCAGCTCCTGTTATTGGTCTATTCAGAGATTCAACTTCTTCCTGGTTTAGTCTTGGGAGAGTGTATGTGTTGAGGAATTTATCCATTTCTTCTAGATTTTCTAGTTTATTTGCGTAGAGGTGTTTGTAATATTCTCTGATGGTAGTTTGTATTTCTGTGGGATGGGTGGTGATATCCCCTTTATCATTTTTTATTGCATCTATTTGATTCTTCTCTCTTTTCTTCTTTGTTAGTCTTGCTAGCAGTCTATCAATTTTGTTGATCCTTTCAAAAAACCAGCTCCTGGATTCATTAATTTTTTGAAGGGTTTTTTTTGTCTCTATTTCCTTCAGTTCTGCTCTGATTTTAGTTATTTCTTGCCTTCTGCTAGCTTTTGAATGTGTTTGCTCTTGCTTTTCTAGTTCTTTTAATTGTGATGTTAGCGTGTCAATTTTGGATCTTTCCTGCTTTCTCTTGTGGTGATTTAGTGCTACAAATTTCCCTCCACACATTGCTTTGAATGTGTCCCTGAGATTCCGGTATGTTGTGTCTTTGTTCTCATTGGTTTCAAAGAACATCTTTGCTTCTGCCTTCATTTCGTTATGTACCCGTTAGTCATTCAGGAGCAGGTTGTTCAGTTTCCATGTAATTGAGCGGTTTTGAGTGAGTTTCTTAATACTGAGTTCTAGTTTGATTGCACTGTGGTCTGAGAGAAAATTTGTTATATTTTCTGTTATTTTACATTTGCTGAGGAGAGTTTTACTTCCAACTATGTGGTCAATTTTGGAATAGGTATGGTGTGGTGCTGAAAAAAATGTATATTCTGTTGATTTGGGGTGGAGAGTTCTGTAGATGTCTATTAGGTCTACTTGGTGCAGAGCTGAGTTCAATTCCTGGGTATCCTTGTTAACTTTCTGTCTCATTGATCTGTCTAACGTTGACAGTGGGGTGTTAAAGTCTCCCATTACTATTGTGTGGTAGTCTAAGTCTCTTTGTAGGTCACTCAGGACTTGCTTTATGAATCTGGGTGCTCCTGTATTGGGTGCATATATATTTAGGATAGTTAGCTCTTCTTGTTGAATTGATCCCTTTACCATTATGTAATGGCCTTCTTTGTCTCTTTTCATCTTTGTTGGTTTAAAGTCTGTTTTATCCGAGACTAGGATTGCAACCCCTGCCTTTTTTTGTTTTCCATTTGCTTGGTAGATCTTCCTCCATCCTTTTATTTTGAGCCTATGTATGTCTCTGCACATGAGATGGGTTTCCTGAATACAGCACACTGATGGGTCTTGACTCTTTATCCAATTTGCCAGTCTGTCTTTTAATTGGAGCACTTAGTCCATTTACATTTAAAGTTAATATTGTTATGTGTGAATTTGGTCCTGTCATTATGATGTTAGCTGGTTATTTTGCTCGTTAGTTGATGCAGTTTCTTCCTAGTCTTGATGGTCTTGCAAGGCCAGCAGACACCACCCCGCCCCCTCATGGGGACAGGGG
Organism: Pongo pygmaeus; assembly: GCF_028885625.2. Lineage (NCBI taxonomy): Eukaryota > Metazoa > Chordata > Mammalia > Primates > Hominidae > Pongo > Pongo pygmaeus. The sequence goes on from NC_072391.2 coordinate 43,485,120, forward strand.
GGCACCGGCAGCCTCCCACTTATTCTACACCTCTCATGTCTCTTCACCATGCCAGACTAGAGTCAAGCTCAACAGGGTCTTCTTTCCCTGCTGATTCCGCCAAGCCCATTCCCTTGGCTGTGGTTTCACTGGATAGTAGGTAGGGACAGTGGGAATCTCGTTCATCCATTCATGCGTGTCACTAATTAGATGACGAGGCATTTGGCTACCTTAAGAGAGTCATAGTTACTCCTACCATTTACCCGCGCTTCACTGAATTTCTTCACTTTGACATTCAGAGCACTGGGCAAAAATCACATCGCGTCAACACCCGCCATGGGCCTTCGCGAGGATCTTGCTTCTTTACCCAAGTTGCTACTCTGCCTTTTAATTGGGGGGCATTTAGCCTGTTTGTATAAGTTTAATGTTGATTTGTGTGGATTTGATGCTGTCATTTTGTTGTTAGGTGGTTATTATGCAGACTTGATTGTGTGGGTGCTTTATACTCTCAATAGTCTATATATATGAGTGAGTGTGTGTGTGTGTGTGTGTGTGTGTGTGTGTGTTTTGTGGGAAGTAGTGGTTTTTCCTTTCCATATTTAGCACTCCCTTTGGGACCTCTTGTAAAACAGGCCTAGTAGTAAAGGAATTCCCTTAGCATTTGCTTGTCTGGAAAGGGTCTTATTTCTCCTTTGTCTATGAAGCTCAATTTGGCTGGACAAGAAATTCTTGGTTGGAATTTATTTTCTTAAAAAATGCCAAATATAGGCTCCCAATCTCTTCTGGCTTGTAGGATTACATTTGAATGTAATCTTTCATTTAAATCTTGGAGAATATTATAGCATTTCTCAGGGGTTTTCTGCATTTCTTGAATTTGAGTGTTGGCCTCTCTAGTAAGATTGGTGAAATTTTTGTGGATGATATCCTCAAGTGTGTTTTCCAAGTTGTTTACTTTATCTTCCTCTCCTTCAGGTATGCCAATGAGCCATAGATTTTTTCTCTTTACATAATCTCATATTTCTCAAAGGTTTTGTTCATACTTCTTTATCTTATTTTTGTCTGGCTGAGTTTATTTCAGAGGATAAGTCTTTCAGATCTGGAATTCTTTCCTCAGATTGGTCAATTCCACTATTAATACTTGTGATTGTATTATAAAATTTTTGAAGTGAGTTTGTCAGCTCTATCAGATCAGTTTTGTTCTTTACTAAAATGTCTATTTTTGTCTTTTGCTTCTGTATTGTTTTGTTTGTGTCTTAGATTCCTTGTATTGGGTTTTAACTTCCTCCTGGATGCCAATGATCTTCATTTTTATTTATATTCTAATTCAATTTATGTTATTTTAGCCACTTCAGCCTGATTAAAAACCATTGCTGAAAAACTAGTATGATTCTTTGGAGGGGCAAAGACATTCTCACTTTTTAAGTTGCCACAGTTCTTGCAGTGTTTTTTTCTCATCTGTGTGGGCTAATATTTCTTCAACATTTAACCCTTTTCCTGTTTACCCTGAGAATACTCACCAGCAGTGTTTGTGGCTGCAGCATTTAGCCCAAGATAACTTTGTCACAAAATATATCACCTTTATTATTATTCTTGCATCACTCTAGTATATTGACTTTGGAAACAAAAGACATTATTCTACTTTTAGCATCTTGTTTTTAGTAATGGTATTTGCATTAAAATATATAGTATTTCTTGATTGTTGAAAATGACCAATCCTAGAAAACAGCATTTCTACGTGTGATGTTAACATCATTCTCAAACAATTGTTAGCTAAAGAGTCGTGTGATGAATTCTGATTTTTCTGAAATAGATGATTCTGATTATTCAAATGATTCTGATGTTAGTTCTGTTTATAAATAACTTCAAGCATAGTTTTTATATTTTATTTTCACATTGAAAATCAGTCAGATTTACTTCAGCCTCAAAGAGTATGTCTATGTAAAATTAAATGAATGCCTGCAGTAAGCTGTACTTTTTTTTTCTAAATGGGAAAAGAGTTAAAGTTGTTGTCAATTGCATGGGGATTTTTTGGCATTTATCTTCTGCGATTCCCTTTTGAGTTAATTGTAGTATAAGGTGGGTGCAGTTGACTGGGTTCATTTCTGGAAGATTTTAAGGTGCCAAGGCTCAACTCAGCACTCCTGGGCTGCATAGTCTAACTCTCAGGGGCTGACAGTAGAACCTTGGCTTTGTTCTCTGGCCTCTCCAGGATAAAAAGCTGCTGTGCTAGAGGGACTGAGTTGTTCTCAGTCCTCTGGCCACAACACTTTGATGGGTGGTGCTAGCCAAAGCACTTCATCAGGGTGATGGCAGCAGGATTCGTTCTCATCCATGCATGCTAGCAGTCATGGCAGTGCAGCAGTATGGATATGCATTGGCTGGGGAAGTGTACCTGCACAAATGAGGCTACAGTGCTTCTGCTCATGCTTATGCTGGATATGGGGTGCATGCTGGGATGGGGATGCTAGTATCCATGTTTGCAGTTATGCCTGCGATGGTGATGGTGGGACAATCATGGGTGTGGGGCTCCTGGCCTCCATGCATGCATTTGTACCTTTAGTGGAGATGGTGCAGGGGTGGGCAAGCTACAAATGGGTCTGTATAATAGTGGCTGTATTCATCTGTGTGCAACAAGAAGTGTCAGCAACTGCACAGATTCTTTTCTGTTCATCCAGTAAGTAATCTAGAGAGAGTATATTATCTAGCACAACTTCAGCTAGATAATTTAGAGAAGTCTGTTATGCAACTGTAGCCTTTACAGTAGAATCTGCTTCAGGAAGTTTTATGAGCGGTAAACTTTTAATCATTGCTTCATTTACTTCAAACCGTAAAAAGAGACCAAACAAATAATGCACATCCAGAAGAGTGAAGGCCTCTTGGCAACACTCTCTCTAACCTACGGTATATGTTAAGAGAAGTGGACCGATGTTCTGACTATGAGGCAACAAATATACTGTTTCAATTTCTCACCCATTTTGTCTCTTCATCATTTATATATCAAGGCATAAAGTCATCTCTTTTAAGCTTGGCTGTAAAATCCTTCACAAATATAAGTATATCCCTTTTACACAAGATCCATTTTATAGTTTGATTGTTTATAGAGGCAGGAGCAAGAAAAAAAATGAGGTAAGAGTGTCATAATAGTACAGAAGTCTTGATTTGTAATCTTGGGAAGGCTGTTTATGTTCAGGATGTTATCTGCTTCTGGGGAGAAAGTTTCCTGGTTAGCTTTACCTTAAGTTCTCTAATGAGTGCACAGTTCCAAAAGTCTTGATGGGACCTTCTGAGTTGTGAGATTATAAACCCAAGGTTTCAGGTCCTGAAACTTTTCTACAGTGTGAGTGACAAGGGCAGTATTTCCCTGATGTTGTTTCCAGAAGACAAAATCTCTGGGTTTTAGATCATGAATGGTTTAATTGTCCTCAATTGGCATATCACAACAAGCTGTTTTTATGTGGTGAAAATACATAGTGCATTAAGGCTTTGAAGCATTTGTTCATATCGGAGTTTAGAAGAAGAAGATGCATGAAGATGCAATAATGCATGCATGCATTATTAGGAGCAAAGCTCTTCTGGTGACTATTTCATAAGGGGTCAACTTATGTTTTCCACTGGAAATGGATCTGATTCTCATCAATATGTAATACCTTTGATCAAGACAATCCAGTCAATTCAGTTAGCCTAGTCTAATGCTATTTTATCTGTAATATTTAATTGTTTTGTAACTTATCAAGTAAGACAAGTACTTTTGTCACTGGAGATCTCTCCAGAAAGGTCACATGAGAAACCTCCTCCCCCGCCCCTTTTTTTTTTTTTTTTTTTGAGACAGAGTCCCGCTCTGTCTCTCAGGCTGGAGTGCAGTGCTGCAATCTTAGCACACTGAAACCTCCAACTCCCGGGTTCAAGTGATTCTTCTGCCTCAACCTCCTGAATAGCTGGGATTACAGGCACCCGCCACCACGCCCAGCTAATTTTTGTATTTTTAGTAAAGATGGGGTTTCACCATTTTGGCCAGAATGGTCTCGAACTCCTGACCTCAGGTTATCCACCCACCGAAGCCTTCCAAAGTGCTGGGATTATAGGCGTGACCCACCGCGCCTGACCAAAAATACATTTTAAATAATGTTTTAGCTATTGTTATAACATCAGCTCTCTTGCATGAGAAACCTTGCATATAACCAAAGAATATTAATTGAAAATGACAATCGGATGAGTGCAGCGGCTCACGCTGCACCCAGCCCGTTGTCAAACTTCATGGTTCCAACTATTTGACGTTCTGAAAAAGGCAAAACTATGGAGGTAGCAAAATAATCAGTAGCCTGGAGTTTGTGAAAACTGAGGAATAAATAGGCAGAGCACAGCAAAATTTTAAGGCACTACAAGTACTCTATATGACTCATGTATCCTATAATGGTAAATACATGTCCTTATACATTTGTTCAAACCCATAGACAATATAACAAAAAGAGTGAGACCTAATAGAAACAGTGGATTGTGGGTGATAAAAATGTGTTAATGTAGCCGGGATTTCATGCCTGAAATCCCAGCACTTTGGGAGGGCGAGGCAGGCGGATCACGAGGTCAAGAGATCGAGACCAGCCTGCCAACATGATGAAACCTCATCTCTACTAAAAATACAAAAATTAGGCTGGCACCCATAATCCCAGCTACTCAGGAGGCTGCGGCAGGAGAATCACTTGAACCCAAGAGGCAGAGGTTGCAGTGAGCCAAGATTGAGCCATTGCACTCCAGCCTGGATGACAGAAGGAGACTCCATCTCAAAAAAAAAAAAAAAAGTGTTAATGTAAGTTCATCAGCTGTAACAACGTAGAACTCCCATGGGTAGATAATGGGGAAGACTGGGTATGTGTGGAACAGGATGTATATGAGAACACTGTACCTTCTTCTAAATTTTACTGTGTAAACTTACATAACTTTACTGAAAGACATAAAAAAAAGTTTGAAAATCAATCACATCTTTAGATCAGAAAAAATGGTGAAATAAAGATCATAATGACACAAACTTGGTGCATTTAAAACCTAAAAGAAACATGTATTTTCAAAAATAATTTTCAGAATGGAGGGGATCATGGCGGATGGAAGGCAGGACTAGATTGCAGCTCCAGATAGAGCAGCATCTGGAGGCTTCCATTGTGAATTTTAGCTCCAGATTGACTGCAAGAAAAACCAGCAATACTGAGAGGACCCACAAACCACAAACCCTCTGAAGGAAGTGGACTGCTCCTGCAGGACCCAGGAGATACCTCAAATACTGTGAGTGCCCAAACGGCAGAGGCAGAAAAGGGAGACGCTCCTCCCCCTAACACACCCTCCCACTGGAGAAGCTTCTGTTTGCAGGAGAAGTTTTCCAACTTTAGAATGAATTAGAGAGGGTTCCTTCTTTCTCTATCATGTGGAATAGTGTCAAAAGTAGTCAAAATAGTGTCAAAAGGATTGGTACCAATTCTTCTTTGAATGTCTGGTAGAATTCTGCTGTGAATCCATCTGGTCCTGGACATTTTTTGTTGGTAATTTTTAAATTACCATTTCAATCTTGCTGCTCATTATTGGTCTGTTCAGGGTATCTAATTCTTCCTCATTTAAGCTAGGATGGTTGTATTTTTCCAGGAGTTTATCCATCTCTTTTAGGTTTTCTAGTTAATGGGCATAAAGGTGTTGACAGTAGGTTTGAATGATCTTTTGTATTTCAGTGGTGTCAGTTGTAATATCTCCTGTTTAGTTTCTTAGCAAGGTTATTTGGATTTTCTTTCTTCTTCTCTTGGTTAATCTTGCTAATGGTCTATCAATTTTATTTGTATTTTCAAAGAACCAGGTTTTTGTTTCATTTATCTTTTGTATTTTTTGTTTCCATTTCATTTAGTTCTGCTCTGATCTTGGTTATTTCCTTTCTTCTGCTGGTTTTGGGTTTGGGTTTGGTTTGTTCTTGTTTCTCTAGTTTTTTGAGGTGTGACCTTAGATTGTCTGTGCTCTTTCAGATTTTTTGATGTAGGCATTTAGGGCTATGAACTTTCCTCTTAGCACCACCTTTGCTGTATCCCAGAGGTTTTGATAGGTTGTGTCATTATTGTCATTCAGTTCGAAGGATGGTTTAACTTCCACCTAGATTTCATTTTTGACCCAATGCTCATTCAGGAGCAGGTTATTTAATTTCCATGTGTTTGCATGGTTTGGAAGGTTCCTTTTGGAGTTGATTTCCAGTTTTATTCCACTGTGGTCTGAGAGAGTGCTTGATATAATTTCAAATTTCTTAAATTTAGTGAGGCTCATTTTATGGCCTATCATATGGTCTATCTTGGAGAAAGCTCCATGAGCTGTTGAATACAATGTGTATTCTGTGGTTGTTGGATAAAATGTTCTGTATGTATCTGTTAAGTCCATTTCTTCCAAGGTGCAATTTACATCCATTGTTTCTTTGTTGACTTTTTGTCTTGATGACCTGTCTAGTGCTGTCAGTGGAGTACTGACGTCCCCCACTATTACTCTGTTGCTATCTCATTTCTTAGGTCTATCAGCAATTGTTTTATAAATTTGGGAGTTCCAGTGTTAAGTGCATCTATATTTAGGATTGTGATATTTGGTTACATGAGTAAGTTCTTTGGTATTGATTTGTGAAGGTTTGGTGCACCCATCACCTGAGCTGTATACACTGCACCATATTTTCAGTCTTTTCTCCCTCTCCTCCCTCCCACTCTTCCCCCCAAGTCCCCAAAAAGTCCATTGTATCATTCTTACACCTTTGCATCCACATAGCTTAGCTCCCACGTATCAGTGAGAACATTTGATGTTTGGTTTCCTTTCCTGAGTTACTTTACTTAGAGTAATAATCTTTCATCTCATTCGGGTCACTGCAAATGCTGTTAATTCATTCCTTTTTAGGGCTGCATAGTATTGCATCATCTATATATTACCACAGTTTGTTTAGCCACTCATTGATTGATGGGAATTTGGGTTGGTTCCACGACTTTGCTACAGTGAATTGTGCCACTATAAACATGCGTGTGCAAGTATCTTTTTTGAATAATGATTTATTTTCCTCTGGGTAGATACCCAGTAGTGGGATTGCTGGGTCAAATGGTAGGTCTACTTTTAGTTCTTTAAGGAATCTCCACACTGTTTTCCGTAGTGGTTGTACTAGTTTACATTCCCAGCAGCAGTCTAGAAGTGTTCCCTGTTCACCACATCCACACCAACATCTACTGTTTTTTAATTTTTTGATTATGGCCATTGCTGCAGGAGCAAAGTGGTATCGCATTGTGGTTTTGATTTGCATTTCCCTGATCATTCGTGATGTTGAGCATTTTTTCATATGTTTGCCATTTGTATATCTTCTTTTAAGAATTGTCTATTCATATCCTTAGTCTACTTTTTGACAACAGTCAGCAGAGTAAACAGACAACCCACAGAATGGGAGAAAATCTTCACAATCTATACATCTGACAAAAGACTAACATCTAGGATCTACAACAAACTCAAACAAATCAGTAAGAAAAAAAAAAATCCCATCAAAATATGATATAACCAAATTACCACCTGTACCCCAATAAATTATAGAAAATTAATAAAAATAATAAAAATTTTAAAAAGTATTATTCAAGAGAAAAAATCATATTAAAAATAAAATGGAGGGGCTTGTCAAGTCTGATATAAATTCATAATTACATGTATTATCCTAGATAGCTCAAGGAGGACAGGACTCCTAGGGGAATGTCTGGCTCTGGGTTGCCTGCAGCCCACTCTCCCACACCTCCCCCTACCCGCCCCCCGCTTCCCCGACCCTAGCCATTGCAGTCTTGCTCCTACCGCCAGGCCACCGCCATTTTTTAGAGGCCCCAGCCTGACTTCCAGGAGCCGAACTTAAGTCGGAGCAGCCAATGCGCATGCGCGAGACCTGAGCTGATTCTTAAGTCACAGTGACTTTCACGGTCCGCCTGGTGATGGGTCCCTGAGGCGTGGCAAAGCAGGACTCCTTCGTGGCAGTGCGTCGGTGTCACGGCTTCACCCTGACGTCTCCAGGGGGTCGCGAGGGATGGTCTCCGGACGCCAGGAGTCGCGGAGGGCCGACCAGGATGAAGAAACTTCAGGCGGAGTCCCAGGAGAGCAGCGCGGGATCCCAGCCTCAGGCCTCCCCAGAGGGTGTGTGGGCGAGTCTCCCCGCAACTCGCGCCCCCTCTGATTTACAGGACAGGCCTGCAGTATGCCCGTGGGCTGCTCTCTTACCCGATTGTCGTTCTCGCGGAGAGCAGAACCCGGCAGCCTCAAGGGCTGCCTGGGGTTGGGTGTTTCTGTGCCGCTGCTGTATGTCTGTGTATGTGTATGTCTTTCTTTCGCTCCTACCTCTCTCACTCCTCTCTCCTCTGTGGCTGTGTGTGCCCGTGTGCGTGTGTGTTTTGGGATGAATGTGCCCTGTGCGCTGGAGGGCTGTTTCTTGCATGTCGGTCTGTATTTCGTGAGACTCTTTCTGTGTCTCTGCCTGGGAAGTCTGACCAGTTGTTGGTCTTTTTCCCGGCGGTTCCAGTTTGGGTTTGTGAAGGCCTTGGCAATGCGGGTAGCTGCGATAGACCCGCAGGGGTTGAAATCTACTCCCCATCCTGAGAGGCCTCTTTTCTAGGATCAAGACGGCCGCACCACACCCAAGGATAGTATTTAAAAAAGCATCACAGGAGCCCATTGTCCTGCAGGAGAGGTGCAGACCGACCTCCAAGAAGATGGTTCTAACTCCTCCCGCCCTCTCTTCCCATTGAGAAATGGAGCCCCACCGCGACACAGGCTTGGAGAAGAAGTAGAGAACGGGACGTGGCAAGGATCTCTGTCACTCCAACGCTGGCCTTTCTGGCCAAGTCGCCCGTTTGGCACTCCTTCCCGGAAGCCCATGGCGGTGGCATTGTGCCGTATCCCGCCTGGGCTCTGACCTCTACACTGTCCTCCCTCTTGCTCTGTCTACCATGTTTCTGACGGGCCTGGATGCTTCTTGGTCTGGCTCAGTATCTTCCACAGAGAACACTTTTGAGTCCATCAGGGAGAAACTGCGTGGAAATCCATTTCGTGATTGTTGTCATCACAAATCATCAAAATGTCACCTGATAGAACATATTTTTCTAAGTTAATTTACTTATGAGACATTTACAAGGGTATAGAATAACGTACTCAGTGAATGTAGTCGTCTCATTTAATCTTTGATGTTTTAGATGACGGTATTTCTTTTTTTGAGACAGAGTCTTACTCTGTCACCCAGGCTGGAGTGCAGGAGGGAGATCACAGCTCACTGCAGCCTTGACTTCCCAGGGTCAAGGGTCCTCCAACCTCAGTTTCCCAAGTAGCTGTGGCTACACGCATGCACCACCATATCCAGCTTTTTGTAAATTTTGTAGAGAATAGGTTTTGCTGTCTTGCCCAGGCTGGTCCCAAACTCCTGGGCTCCAGCAGTCTGCCCACCTCGGCCTCCCAAAGTGCTGGGATTACAGGCATCAGCCATCAAACCTAGGATTTGATGACTTGGTTTTCTTATTGGCATATTCTATATTCACCAAATAAAGTATCTACAGTCTCAGTCCAGGTAGGGTAAGCAAAAATAAATAAATAATCTACAGTAATTTTGCATACTTATATTCTAAATTTATTTACAAATCCATAGCTTATATGGTCTAATTTTAAAGTTTTTTAAACAATATAAGTAATGGCTATGTAAATCTTTACATAGCTTTTTTAAATTAAAGTAGATTTGAAAGTATACCTAAATCGTTTTGGGTTTTGTTTTTGTTTTTGTTTTTTGTTTCTAGAGTGCAGTGGCGTGATCTCGGCTCACTGGAACCTCTGCATCCCAGGTTCAAGCAATTCTCTGCTTCAGCCTCCCCAGTAGTGAGGATTACAGGCGCCCACCACCATGCCCAGCTAATTTTTTTTTTTTTTTTTTGTATTTTTTAGTAGAGATGGGATTTCACCATCTTGGCCAGGCTGGTCTTGAACTCCTGACCTGATGATCCACCTGACTCGGCTCCCAAAGTGGTGGGATTACAGGCATAAGCCACCGCTCCCAGCCCCTAAATCTTGAAAATATAAAGAGACATTTTTAAAAAATCAGTTTTAAATGAGTTTAGCATTACATTTCCAATTGTTTATATTTCAATGAGGACTGACTGAATTGTATTTTTTAAAAAACCATCTGGACAGGCACAGTGGCTCACGCCTGTAATCCCAGCACTTTGGGAGGCCAAGGCAGGTGGGGATCATCTGAAGTCGGGAGTTCGAGACCAGCCTGACCAACATGGGGAAACCCCATCTCTACTATAAATACAAAAAATTAGACGTGCATGGTCGTGCATGCCTGTAATCCCAGCTTCTCGGGAGGCTGAGGTAGGGGAATCACTTGAACCCGGGAGGTAGAGGTTGCGGTGAGCCAAGGTCAAGCCATTGCACTCCAGCCTGGGCAACAAGAGCGAAATTCCATCTCAGAAAAAAACAAAAACAAAAACAACAAAATCTCCATGTAGCCTTGAATTAGTAACACATCTATCTTTTCTTTGATGTGGGGTCTACTTCTCTTCACAGAAAGTTTGCATTCTTTTCTATTAGCAGTGAAAGAGATGCTGTACATGACAGTCTCATCTTTTATTCAAATGGAAAGATTATCAAACTATTTCTCAAGACAATGCTTTTAAATATTATTTATATATTAATCTTTAAAGTAAACAATTTCTATCTTATTCCTTATATACTTGTTGTATTATACTTTATTTTTTATTTTTTAAGTTATATTTTTATTTGAGTCACAAGGAGAAAGATTCACTTGTGGTTCAAATCAAGTGTTCAGAATCATAACAGGACAGAAAGGTTTGATCCCGAGCAAAGCCCTCAAGGGGGAAACCAAAACAGACTGAAATAAGACCATACCCCATATAAAGAGATGAATGAGTGGCTACACACACACACACCCCGATGATGTGCACAGAGGCACATTTCACATGGTCATTTCTGTTTCTTTTTAAATACTGGTTTGTGGGGTGGGATTTTGATTTTTCCAGCTACAAGAAAAGGCCCAAAAGTGCATATGTGAGGGGGGAAAGGCAGAAATTCAGCAATAAAGTAGTTTTCCCTGGAGGAACATGAAGGGGAGGAAACAGAAAGCAGTGTTGGGAGAGTTCACTCTTCTCACCCTTGGCTTCCTGCATTTTATTATTGGTCCACAAAAGTTATATTCACATTGTAGCTTCCAGGCATCTTCCTTCCTGGGAGTAGACTGGCTGAAAGACCTCTGGGAACTGTAGAGAAGACCAGGGGCTCAGGCCAGCCTTCAGGGCTCTGTGCTTTTCTAGGGATGGATGGCTCTGGTAAGGAACAAAGACGCCCAGCAGCCCTGGGCCCCTCAGCACCACTGTGAAGGTCCCTTCTCTCTCTGGGGATGTGTAAGAAAATGGCCCCGACTTTGAGGACAAAAAGAGTAGAGGGAGGAGGCCCTACAGCAAGATTCCATGGCTGGCTCCCCTTGTCTGGGAAGGGAAAGTAAGCTGAGCGACCACAGGCTGTTTCCTGCTGCTCTGGGCCCTCCTCCCACCACTCACCATTCTCCCAAATGCAGGTCTTCTAATGGGATGTGTCCCTGACCTTTGGTCCCCAAATCCGCATTGTACTTTGAGAGCAAGAGGAAACAGAATGCACCAGCACCACGCCCAAGACTCCCAAGATCACTTCCCCAAGAGATTCTCTGCCTCCCCAGCCCCCAAACTGCCCAATATAAGATACTCTACCCACTTCCACCTAAGCTGGGGCCAAAAAGGAAAAGGATTGGTCAGGCAGGGGCTCCTTGCCCACAGTTATTTAGTCATTTCCTCAACCTCTGATTTGGGGCAAATATCCCCAAATACATTAACAAACAGTTGACAAAACAACTCATGATGACTAATGACTGAACAGGCCCTGTCCCTTGCCGGTAGGTTACAAGTGTGCAAAGGGACAGGAGGTCAACAGTAGGGCCTGTTTGGACTCAGGGTGAAGATGGGAGGGGGACAGAAGGGTGGCAAGAAAAACCAGAGATGAATAAAGTCAGGCCAGAGTTGTCACAGCCACCAACCAGCAGAGAAGGAACTTGAACACAGCACTATCATTCCCCTTCGCATCCTGGAGCCTGTGCTTTCAGTTTTGTAGCCCAGGGACCCTCTTTCTTGTTTCAAAGGGGCTTTATGTGAGGGACAGACCTGCAGGGAGAGCCCCCACAGTGAGATACACACAACGTGGGTGAAACAGGGTCCTTCTGGCACCCTATTCTGCAGCCCCAGACACAGATGGGAGAAGAAAATAAGCCTGGAGTGACAGAGCCTTCCCCCAGCCCTTACCCACAGTGAGCTGCAGACCAAAGGGCGGCCCCCACCTAGGCTACACCAGCCCCTTACCTTCTGCTCTGCACACTGCAAAAGCAGATGGCTGGGCTTTCCCCACTCAGAGATTCCGGTAGGAGGAATTCATTTCAAAGACAAGGGAAGGAACTTCTCTTCCCCCAGGGCCCTCTCCTCTCACTGTGGGTTTTGAGGAAATTATCAGGGGAAGAGGGCTCTGCACAGGCCCACATAACCCCAACTGCACACAGGCCCAGAGACACCTGCGGACATGCCGCCTGCCCCATCTCTCACACTTGCTTGTCAGACACCCGCAGACGCTCATGCTCCTGCCTCTGCACGCCAGGTCTTGGAGACACAGTGGCCCCTGCCGCTTTGTGCATCTGCAAGTCCACTTGGCACTGAGCTGGGGAAAGGAGGCCATGGAAGGCCCATGGCATCTTCCCAGCAGGAGCAGGGAGTGGCGGCCCACCTAACGCAGATCCCTGGAGCTGGGGGAACCGGGGGCGCTGCAGACCCATAGGCCCGAGGAGTCTTTGCCCTCCCCTCGGACCACAGCTCGGACCACGGCTTCCGGCTTCCTCTTAGGCTGGATGGGTCCCTGGAGACGGGGTAGGCGTGGGGAAAAGGGGCTGCAGGGGAGAACTCCCCGTTTTCCTCCTTCCTGTGGCTGTCCTACAATTAAGAAAGGCGAACTTGACCCAAATTGTGCTTCCTGGGGCGCCCTTTGTTCACTGCAGGCCTGCGTGGGCAAGAGGCAGAATCACTGGATGCGAGGAACGCACGGGGACGGGAGGGAGCGTTCGCCCCGCTCCTATCGTCGCCCTGGAGGAGGGAGAAAATGGAGAGGGAGACCCGGGTGGAACAGCAGCCTCCTGTTTGAGAGAGAGAGGCAGAGCCCCTCGCACCGGTTTCTACACAAGGCGGAGCCCCGTCCTCATCCCAGGGACAAGGAGTGGCTCCCGCTGTGGGGACTGCGTGGAGTCCCTGCCTGGGGGGTCCTGGAGTCTCCGCCTCCCCCAGCCACGGGAGGTGCGGGTGTGTGAGAAGCTGGGCGGGAGGATGTGAGGGGAGAAGGAAGGCGTCGAGGCCGGGGCAGGTCTCCCATTCCGGCCCCCGAGAGGCCCAGGCCCCTCCATCAGGAGAGACACCCAAGCCGTCGGCCAAGGGGAAGCCTCCTGGGAAGGAGCTCGGAGGCGGCAGGAGACGGCTTCCGTCGGCAAAAGCAGCCGGAGCAGGGACAGGGTCTCAGGATGTGGCAGGGTTTAAAGAACAGAGGCGCTGAAGACCGGTGGGGCGCCCGGGCTCCGAGGCCTCCACGCTGTCGGCCGCCGTCCCTGGGTCTCCCGTGCGCCCCCGGCCTGCACTTCCCGCCACGCGGATCGGCTGCTGGGCAGCCCGGTCCTGAGGGAGCGCAGTCCTGCCGGCGGCGCTGCAGTCGCGAGGGGCCGCGCTGCCTGGAGAGCTGGGCTGCGGCTCCCGGCGGCCACCCAGGCCTAGGCCCCCGGCTGCTGCGGGCTGTGGCGAGGCTGCCGCCGTCCTGGGAACCTCGGCGCTCCGGATCGGGCCCTGCCCTGCCAGACAACGCGCTCTTCCCCTGCTCCTCCCGGCGTCCTGGCTCCGGGCCCCTCCTGGTTCTTCACTCTCGGGACTCCGGGCGTGTCCCCACCGCGCCGGAGCCTCTGCCGGGTTCTCAGACGCCCGGCGCCGCTGACTGCGGAGCGCTCTGGGCTGCTGGAGGCTCCGCCAGGCCGGTTCACAGCCCCCAGGACGCCGGCTCGAGTTCCCTTCCAGTCCGCCGGCGCCTGTCCGGCGCCTGTCCGTCTAAGTGTTTATTCCACACTTAGAGTTTTAAACTTAACGAGCTTTTCAAAAAATATTCTCTCCAATTCTGTGGATTGTCTTATAGGTTTTTGTTTGTAGGTTTTTTGTTTGTTTTGAGACAGGGTCTCACCCTGTCGCCCAGGCTGCCGTGCAGTGGCGCGATCTCGGCTCACTCACTGCAACCTCCGCCTCCCAGGTTCAAGCGATTCTCCTGCCACAGCCTCCTGAGTAGCTGGGATTACAGGCACCCGCCACCATGCCCGGCTAATTATTTTTTATTTTATTTTTTGTAGGGATGGGGTCTCCTTATGTTACCCAGGCTGGTCTCAAACTCCTGGGCTCAAGCGATGCTCCCGCCTTGACCTTTCAAAGTGCTGGGGTTACAGGTGTCAGCAGCTGCGCCCAGCCCCATTTCTGAAATAAAAGATCCTCTTCTCACTGAAGTTAAATCCCCCACACACTGGAATCTATCCCTGGCTCGGAGTTGTGTCTTGTTTTGAACTTATAATTAGTCATATGATTAAATATTATATCCAGTCCCTTGTCCATCATTAATGACCGATTTTAATCTTGTGATTTGTTTATCTCGAGTATATCTCTTTTCCACAGATGTGTCCCATATGCGTTTCACATTATAAGTATTTAAAAATATTCACTCTCATGTTATTTTCCTGTCATATATACATATATGAAAAAAAGAAAGGATGCAGCAATATCTGGTGTTCCATAAGAAAAGAAAATTAAACCATAAATTTTACTTCTTAGTATGTTATATAGGTTAAATAAAATACTTTAGAAAGGAAATGCTTTTGAAAAAATATATTTTATGATCCTAAACCTTTGAAAACAGGTGTAGCACAATTATATTAATCTTGGAGAAGAGCTCAGTTAGATATATCTCTATAGACATGCGTAGATATATAGGCATCGATATAGAGAAATATCGATTTTTCTTTAGCATGAAAAGGGAAGGCATTTCAACAATGGTGAACCAAGGAAAACATATCTCATTTAAACTGCTTAGACTGATAAAAATTTAAATGAATAAATATTTCATGTGATGATGAATAAGGACAGAATTATCATACATTCCATATTAGGATTATAAAGTGTTTCACATTTAGGAGTTGGCAACCAGACAATATCTATTAACATTTAAAATACAGAAAAGGGTCCGTGTGCAGTGGCTCACACCTGTAATCTCAGCACTTTGGGAGGCTGAGTCGGGCAGATCACGAGGTCAGAAGTTTGAGACCAACCGGGCCAGCATGGTGGAACCCTGTCTCTACTAAAAGTACATTTAAAAAAAAATTAGCCGGGCATGGTGGCATGTGCCTGTAATTTCAGCTACCCAGGAGGCTAAGGCAGGAGAATTGCTTGAACCCGGGAGGCGGAGGTTGCAGTAAACCCGGATTGTGCCACTGCACTCCAGCCTGGGCGACAGAGCGAGACTCCGCCTCAAATAATTAAATAAATAAATAAAATACAGAAAAGAAGCACGTAGCAATGCTAGTCCTGAGAATCTCCCACCAGGGCCACAAATGCAGGTGAAAAGACAAGAGCACAGTGCTGGACCCCAGTGTTTCTACAGGGTGACCTGTATCTGCCAGGATTTACAGAGGTTTCCCCCCTTTCATGTATGCACTTTTTGCACATTTTCTGAGATTCCAACTTTATAATAAAATCAACAGTAAAACAAATTTAATTTTGATATATCATTTTTCAAAATAAAAAGATGTTCCAAAAGAGACCTTTTTTTGTTTGTTTGTTTGTTTGAGACAAGGTCTCACTCTGTCACCCATGCTGAAGGGCAGTGGCACGATCATGGCTCACTGGCAACCTATGCCCCTGGGTTCAAGTGATTCTCCTGCCTCAGCCTCCCGAGTAGCTGGGATTACAGGCACCTGCCACCATGCATGGCTAATTTTTTGTATTTTTAGTAGAGACGGGGTTTCTCCATGTTGGCCAGGCTGGTCTCGAACTCCTGACTTTGTGAACCACCCACCTCGACTTCCCAAAGTGCTGGGATTACAGGCATGAGCCACCATGCCCAGCTGAGGCCCTTTCAACTCACTGTGCCACTGAAGGGTATGCCTGAGGCTACCCAGGAGAAAAGTCATTAATAAAGGCATGGCAAAGCACTACTCTGTTTTTTCGGTCTCCTGTTTACGCCACAGTGGAGAAATAGCCTGAGCTGAACCCTGCTGACTTCTTCCCCAGCAGTGAGCCTGGACCTTAAAGCAGCATTGTTCCCTCGTCTCCACCAATGCCTCCCAATCTGCCAGGCTGTGTTCACTGACATCAACTGCATCTGAGGGTCACTAAGGCCAGTGGATCTAGGGGAGCTTTCTGCTGGGCCGGAATTCCTCCACTGTCACATGCTGGACACAGCAGTGGACACAGCAGTCAGCTCCTTCATAGTTGATTCTTATACGTTAAAATAATATTGGAGATTCTGAAACACACCAAGAAATATGGGACTTAATGTAACAGTGAAACAGCAAAATAATTCACATAACTAACTTCATTTCCGTTTAAGGCGTCTTCTTCTATTCCTGCACGTAGGTGAGGATAATTTTACAGCACTGAGATAAAATGAAAAGCAGCAATCATATAGTTTTTGAAACTAACTCTGAGGTTAAAGGGGAAGTATATAAACAACTATGTTTTGGTGGAGATTTACAGGAACATTGTGACCTGGCCAAGGACAAGGAAGTTCCCAACCTCCTCAGACCCTTGCTGGCTCCCAGGTGTCTGTGGTCCTTAGCCCCCTCTGGATCTCAGCCCCCTCCCCTTTGCTAGCCCTTTACATAAAAAGAGCCTGACATTTGTACCAACTTAAGCTGCTTCTTTAGAACATTAGTCCACTATCTTCTTCATTTACTGGATCGTCAAACTAAAGTCACCTTCCTTGCCCCAACTCCTTGTCTCCTGACGTATTGGCTGGTGTGCAGGAGCAGAATGAGGTCGGGTTGGACTTGGTTACATTACTTTCTCCTCACAAAAAGTTCAGATTTCCTTTTGCAGTGGAAGAACTGCTGTACTTGAGCCCTTCATTTTTTCTTCTAATTGAAACACTATCAAACTACATTTCTCAAAACAATTCACTGTAAATATCATTTATACGTTATTGTAAGTGAATAACTGATATTTTATTCTCTACATACTAATTATACTTTGAAAATATATGCACTTTATCAGTAAAGATTTTCAGTACTCTCTAGCAATATTTTTTCTAGAGTTATATTCCCAATAGTTATAAGTCATAAATTAAAGCCACATTTTTTGCTTAAGTATGTATACATTAAAAAACAAAAGAAGGCTGGGCGCAGTGGCTCACGCCTGTAATTCCAGCACTTTGGGAGGCTGAGGCGGGCGGATCATTTCAGGTTAGGAGGTCGAGATCAGCCTGGTCTACATGGTGAAACCCCGTCTGTACTAAATATACAAAAGTTAGCCGGGTGTGGTGGCGCATGCCTGTAATCCCAGCTACTCGGGAGGCTGAGGCAGGAGAATCGGTTGAACCCAGGAGGCAGAGATTGCAGTGAGCTGAGATCTTGCCACTGCACTCCAGCCTGGGCAACAGAGCAAGACTCCACTCAGTCTCAAAAAAAAATAGCTTTTTTGAGGGAGGATAGAGTTAATTGGTATGCTTAGATAGAAATTTATATAATTTGATATTCATATATTCATATTTTATATAATCATGGATATTTTCTAAAAAAACATTAAGTTCCACAGAAATTGTTTTCTTTTACTACATGAGTAATGTAGGGAGAGATTTTTGATGAGGAATAGATCCCCTCGGACAACACTGGAGAACTCCACGTTGCTACTCCTCAACCCATCTCAAATTCATCAAAAACATTTTTTAGTGGAAAGCTAAAAAAAGCTACAGGGGGCTTCTCTCCCCCAAAATTAAGCCAGGGTTCCTATCATTCATACATTTAGTCACCAGTTATGTCTCCCCATTAGGCAATGAGCACAAACTTGTCAGTGTCACAGTGGAAGGGAAGCAGCAAATGACACTGCAAGTAACTGGAAGGGGTGGGGGAGTCACATGAGATCAACGACAGAGACAGCATCACCAGAAATGCCTTTGCATCGCAGACAGAGTAATGAAGACAAAGGAAGTCCCTGTCTTCATGTGGCTGACATTTTAGGGAGAAAAGGATGAAACTCCACAGTACAATTAAATATAGAATGGAGCATATCAGGAGGTAATAAGTTTTATGGAGAAAAATGAGGGTAGATTAGGGCATGTTCCCGACAAAAATGACTGAGGTGAGTGTCTCATCAGCAGAGGTTTATTGAGCCAAGATTTGAGGCTGCACCCAGAAACTTACACAAGTCATAGGAGCATCTGTACTTTTTCAGCTGGGGATGAAATCATGGAGGTGTCTAAAACTGTCTCTGCAAAGTCAGTTCCTGGGAGGGGGTCTTAGGACCAGGTGGCATCTCTTGGTCTGCTGAAACACTAAATCAGAAAAGTATCTCAAAGACCAGTCCTTTAGGTCTCACAATTGTGATGTTATCTATAGGAGTGGTTGGGGAAATTACAAATCTGGTGACCCCCAGTTACATGACCCTGGGGCAGTAAACAACTTATAGAAAACAAGCTAAGCAATGGCAGGCACGGTTTAACCATCCCTGTTCTTTACAAACTTCACACCCTACCATAATTCTCATCTTGTCTTATGAATGCGTCTTCGATCTCTGAATGAGGAGGAGGTCAGCTTTCTTTGCTTCAAAGTTTAACTATACAGTAAATTCTTCTCATGGTTATCTTGGCCTTTATGATAGAATACGCAAAAAACAATTTAACCTGTGAGGTTAGAAGCAAGATGGAGTCAGTTATGTTAGATTGATCTCATGACTTAAAATTCTACAAAGATGGTTTCAACTTCCAACAGGGCTTGGCCACGGGTATGTGGAATTAGACTGAAGATTTCTCCTGGGAAACAGGTGGGAGAATGGACCTTAAAGATGAATGATAAAAACTTGCACAATGGGGCCAGGTGGGGTGGCTCACGCCTGTAATCCCAGTACTTTGGGAGGCCGAGGCAAGCAGGTCACCTGAGGTCAGGAGTTCAAGACGAGCCTGGCTAACTTGGCAAAACCCTGTCTCTATTAAAAATACAAAAATTAGCCGGGCATGCTGGTGCACGTCTATAATCCAGGCTACTCAGGAGGCTGAGGCAGGAGAATTGCTTGAACTCGGGAGGCAGAGGTTGTAGTGAACCAAGATTGCACTACTGCACTCCAGCCTGGGTGACAGAGAGAGACTGTCTCTCTCTCTCTCTCTCACACACACACACACACACACACAAAAAAAATCCTCCACAATGGGAGGGGGTTTGCCCATAACCCAGGGTTGGTAGGTTACAGCCACCCATTGCTAGGCCTTGATCCTCATTCCTCCTTCTTTTGAAATATGAGCTCAAAGACACCAACATAATCTGTGTAGCAACCCCCTTCCTTCACTCAGCCATGCCCAAGAATGACATAAAGTGAGACATCAGCCTCCAAGCCAATAACTGACAAATGGTTTAGTGGGGTTTCCTTGGTTAAAAAAGTAGAGAATTATTTTTGCCTCAGATGGACAAGTGTCTCAGACATGCTCCTTCAGTTTGGAAGTCACAACGTAACAGTGGATGTGTTGAAGAAGCCCTTTAATGAAAAGAAGCTCAAGGCCATGTCAAAAGCTCCAGCTTCCGAAAAGCTTTCTGCATTGGAATAAACAGTTGAATCAAGTGTATTTGAATGCATCGACCTGGCCAGTGGATCTGGGGAGAAAGGCAAGGGGTTTCATTTTAAGGACCGAACTTGTCCCCAGGAAACCATGCATGTGTAGCATTGAATTGATGTCTTGGGCAAAGTGGACACAGTGGCAAGATATTTGAGGATGAGATGAGACTCGTTCTGGGACTGCACTCTTATATACCCCTCTTCACGGGCCTTTCCACTGTGACTCTGCCTGAGGGCAGAAAAGATATGGGTGTGGACATGGGGCTGGGGTGGGGCAGGGACCATGTCAGGGCAATAGCTGACTGGGTTAAAGGCAGATGACTCCCTATTCTGGGACAATTCTGTTACCACTAAGCTACCAGTTGCTATGAGGACTTCCTTTTTCTATCTTTTTTTTTAAAGACCTGAGTCTGAGCTATTATGTATGTACATT
This sequence comes from Pongo pygmaeus, assembly GCF_028885625.2. Taxonomy (NCBI): domain Eukaryota; kingdom Metazoa; phylum Chordata; class Mammalia; order Primates; family Hominidae; genus Pongo; species Pongo pygmaeus. Next base: position 43,505,451 of record NC_072391.2, read on the forward strand.
TTTATAGCCGTGTTTTCACCCTGTTGCCCAGGCTGGAGTGCAGCAGCTATTCACAGGCATGATCATTGCACACTACGGCCTCAAACTTCTGGCCTCAAGGGATTCTCCACTTCGGCCTCCCCAGTATCTGGGACTACAGGCTGGGACTACAGGTGTGTGACACCATCCCCATCCTGATCTACTGCAGATTCTCTTGATTTCTGGGTAAACAGACTGACTGCACCATCCTATCCTGTCAAATCACTTGCACAAATACTTCTACTTTAAGAGTTCTTCCACCTTGTCCAGAACCATAATCCATCAACCCCATTATTTGATCTCTTAAAAGAATAAACAAATGACACACTGACCCATCAAAACACACATATCCTTTCCCCAAATACCAAACACAAAAAACACAGCTGGTCTTCTTCACTTCACCCACTTGAGAGAGTCACTTTCTTATGAGTATATTTAACTCCCTGATTTACTGCTGTGCTTTTTCTGGCACAATCCCATACCTGGATGAGCCCCACACTATGTTTCTTCAATGATGTCACTCAGCTGAGCCAGATACAATGTAGAAAAGTGGCCAGGTGGTATCAACACAAATTCAAAACTAGCTACACACCAGATTGGCCATAAACACTGTCCAGAACTTAGTAAGTTCACATTTGGCTGATAAAATCCTTTCCTCAGAAACCCAACATCTCTAACAATCTTCTCCATGTCCTTTGAACCTTTACTCATGTGGCTTTTACCTGGTATCTTGCCCAATAATTCATACAAAAATTAGATCCCACGAGGCAAGAACTGCCTCATCTTTCTACCATCTCTAAAGATAATATGCACAGGTCTGTACCTTTCTAGCCTTCTTTATTTCATCATGTCAGTAAAAAGATACACCATAGATAAGAGATTTGAGAAGACATCCAGTCTCATTTGTAAGGTAATATTATAATGAGATTACATTTTTCTTTTTTTTGTTTGTTGTTGTTGTTGTTTGTTTGTTTGTTTTTTGAGGTGAAGTCTCACTCTGTCGCCCAAGCTGGAGTGCAGTGGCATGATCTTGGCTCCCTGCAACCTCTGCCTCCCAGGTTCAAAAGATTCTCCTGCCTCAGCCTCCCGAATAGCTGGGATTACAGGCATCCGCCACCATGCCTGGCTAATTTTTTATTTTTAGTAAAGAGGGGTTTTCACCATGTTGGTCAGGCTGGTCTTGAACTCCTGACCTCAGGTGATCCACCCGCCTCAACCTCCCAAAGTCCTGGGATTACAGGTGTGAGCCACTGCGCCCAGCCCACATCTTTCTTTGTGCCATTATTATTTCTTCATGAAATCAGTGCTTCATTATGCAAACATGGTCCCATGGACTATCTTTTTAAAAAACGGCATTAATATGGTCCGTTCCTTACAAAACTAAACATGCCCTTAGCATACAATTCAGCAATTGTGCTCCTTTTTCTTTGCCGGAAAGAGGTTTTTTTTTTTTTTTAACTTTTAAGTCGGGGGTATATGTGCAGGTTCCTATGTTCCTATTACCTTGTTATATAGGTAAACTTATGTCATGGAGATTTGTTGTACAGATTATTTTATCAGCCAGGTAAAATAATCTGGGAGGCCAAGGCGAGAGGATCACTTGAGGTCAGGAGTTTGAAACCAGCTTGGCCAACATGGTGAAACTTCTTCTCTGCTAAAAATACAAAAATTAGGCTGATGTGGTGGTGCATGCCTGTAATCCCAGCTACTCAGGAGGCTGAGGCAGGAGAATCACTTGAACCCAGGAGGCGGAGGTTGCAGTGAGCCAATATCATGCCACTGCACTTCAGTCTGGGTGAGAGAGTGAGACTGTTTCTCAAACAAATAAATAAATAAATAATAAAAATTAAAAATCTACATATTTATTTTAATTAATTAATTACTGCCGTCATATCTCTCGCAGAACACTGATCCAAGAACAACAAAAATAATAGGGATGATACTCTCTGCTAATTAAGCAAATTTCCTTTTTTTCTTTGTGAAACCAATTGACAAAATTCTTCAGTTTTTGGTTTTTAGGAATAATTTCTACTAATTTATTTTCAGTGGAGTTTTGCAGATGCCCCAAACAAAAACACCAACAATGACCAATTTCACTGGGAAAGTACTAAATTTAACAAACTTTATTTTTTGATCAATGAAGACTCATTTTTAATTTTACTTAAACATTTTAGATTTAGCCTTGGATAATAAAATTAATTAATATAAGGAATGTTTACTAACATATATAAAGACTTGTTAGTTAGGATGTCAATTTAATATTGATCAAAGTTGCCTGACAAAAATAAACTTTAGGTAAACTTAAGTTTGATGCATTCTGTTTATAATCTTTTACCTCTGTTTTCATTCTGATTTGGCATGCTGCATAGTTGGGTTTTTTTTTTAATTTCAGGTGGATTATGGCCACTCTTTTCCTCTCTTAAGTCTTAGTTGATTGTTCTTCCAGAAACAATTTTAAAATTTGCAGAGCTGCATCTGGATCAAGCAGTTGGGTTGGAGGAATTTGAACCCTTAAATCACAGAAGAGCTTATTTTCAATTGTCATAGCTAACATTGAGTCTATGCCTAATTATGTAAGCAATGTGGATATTGGAATGTCTTTGAGTTTTGTATTCATTAATTCTCTAGCTCATCTGTTGATACTTAAGATGAAGAATGAGTAAAAACCATGTCAAACTCTTCCAGAAAATTGAATTTATCTTAGAATTCTTTGTAGAAATAAATTCTGTTAGATGGAACTTGGGAAACTTTTCCTGTAATTTCTTGAAATAAAATTTGACAGTACATTGTAGTCTGATCATTCTGCATTCTTCATTCTGATTTCCCAGCAACTTGCTTTTTGTAAACTGCTTAGATGTTGGATTTCGCAATAAAATAATCACAACAAAATAATCTCCTTTCTTTATAATAAACATCACCATTTCAAATCCAAAGCCAGAAAGCCCCCTTGACATGGCTTGTTGAGAATTATTCAGAATCAAGCATGATTCAAGATACTGATGGATGTGGGGTATTTGAAAAGTTAGTATTCCTCTGGTGGCTAAAATGCTTTGAAGATAATGTTTTTTCAGCAGTCATTCAAGATTCAAGGCTTTCCAGTTAATTGATTGTCCAGTGAGACCACAGTTCCTGTGATAGTAGCAGAACATGTCCAGCAAGGAGTTAGCAGCAGCATAGTTGGCTTGTATTGCATTTTCAATTAAAGCAGAGACTGTTGAATAGTACTCAGAATTATCAAGTTTCTGCCCTCTTGTCAAAAGGTGAAAATGTACTACTCCATCTACTTTGGGGCTTAACACTTCCTCCACTCAAGAAGAGATGTCAAGAGCTTCCAGGGGCCCATCGTTCAAGACTGTGGCACTAAAACAATACATCTAAGATTTTACTCGGGAAAGGTATTTACTATTAAATGCTCTGCCTTTTTCACCTCAGAAAGAAAAATGATATGACACTGTAGCCTGATCACTTTGCATTCTTCACTCTGATTTTCCAGCAATTTGCATTCTTTTCAAATGCTCATAAGTTGGATATCTCAATGAAATAATCACAACAGGCCCATCTCCTTGAACAGTTTGAAGGTTGCTCAAAAAACTAAATATTGATCTGCCATATCAACCATATCATTGAACAATCTCACTGTTTGGTGTATACCCAAAAGAAAGGAAATCACTTTATCAAAGAGATATCTGCACTTTTATGTTTGCTGCAGCACTGTTTATGATAACTAAGATTTGGAAGCAACCTAAGTGTCCATCAACAGATGAATGGATAAAGAAAATGTGGTACAGATATACAATGGAGTACTATTTAGCCATAAAAAATGAAAGCCAGTCATTTGCAAAAACATGAATGGAACTGAACATCATTATGTTAAGTGAAATAAACCAGGCAAAGAAAAGACCAACATCACACATTCTCACTTATTTCTGGAATCTAAAAATCAAAATAATTGAACTCATGGACATAGAGAGTAGAATGGTGTTTACCAGAGTTGGGAAGGGTAGTGAGAGGGTGGGGGGAGGTAGGAATGGTTCATGGCTACCAAAAAATAGAATGAATAAAACTTACTATTTGATAGCACAACTGGGTGAGTAGTGTCAATAATAACTTGATCATATATTTGAAAATAACATAAAGAGTGTAAGTGGATTGTTTGTAACTCAAAGAATAAATGATTGGGGGGATGGATATCCCATTCTCCATGATGTGCTTATTTCACATTGCATGCCTGTATCAAAACCTCTCATGTACCCCACCAATACTATGCATCACAAAAATTAAAAATAAAATAGAAAAAAGAACCATCTCCTTTCTGCACAATAAACATCACAGTTTGAAATCCAAGACTAGAGAGCCCCCCGATACAACATACTCTCCATTTGCCTTGAAGAGTTTCCCCTTTGCTCTATACAAAGGTATTTGTAGAAGTCGACATTCTGGAACATTGACTTCTAACACAGCGAGACGGATAGCCACACATGTGAGATATAATGACAGAGCAAGATTCACCAGTACATTCTGTTGAAACAGTGAGCAAGCCAAATTCAAGTTATTTTCCAAACTCATTGATTGTAGCCACTTAAAGGTCTGTGGGACACCATCAGAGTTTCTGTCAAACCTGGCTAAGACTTAGAATGTGGACTTGAATGTGATTGTGATCATTATGTAATACTTGCTATAAAAACTCAGGTTGGTGTTGGCCACATATGACTGTAACAGTCAGCGGGGGAGAGTCAAAGAGTGTTTCTTTGACAAGTTCCTCTATAGGTGGCAGTAAACTTAATGCCTTTCAGTGTCTCCTTTCTGCCATAGACCCAGAGAGAGCGAGAAACATTTGACAACCCCAGATTACTTCCTTAGCAGCCAAGGCCAGCATTTTACCTAGAATGGATTTTTGCTGTAGGGAGAACACGGCAAGCATGCAGAGATGTTTGGCATTTGGTAATACCTGGGTGAGAGTCTTCCAAGCTCTTATGAAGTATATGATGTACAAGGCCCATTTCTAAATATTGGAAACATCTTGCTGTGAAAGCACATGATGTCAGGAGTTAAGACCTTTGATGACGCCATGCACCATCACCAGTCTTTTCCTCTTGAATGGGCTTGCACATGGCTGCTCCTGTACTGCTGAAGTCCAGTGCCAGTAGTTTATGTTTCCCCATTATTTCATCAGCCCAATATAAGTTATTGTCAAAATTACACCCGGAGGTGCTAACAGGAAAATAATCTTCTGAGTAAATGCATATTTTATGAGTCTCAACTTCCAAAAATTGGTCATCGAACAGTGTGAGTTAGTGTCTTTCTATCTTGGCTGTCACCTTTATTATATTGTAGGGGTCTGAGGTGTGTAGAGTGAACACCTCAGAGTTCCAGTTGCCCTTGTGGGTTTTGCTATCATAAACCCTTTCAAAGCACACATGCCTGATTGCAGAAATGAATATTGTCCCAACAATCAATATAGAATTCTGGATCATTCTTCCCTTTACTTTTCCTAATAGCTTCTGCTAAGCTTGCAATATTCTGTGGGATTATATCACATGTATCTGTCATCTGAAATGTGATGCAAGGCACTTCTATCAAAAAGGCCCTTGTCATGCCAGAGAGAACAAATCCTAGATTGAGGTAATCCACATTTCTTATTGTTCTGTAAGTGAGCACTGTCACAGAATAATCAAGATTTTGGTCTTTTAAGGCCAAAATAAGTTGAAATGCCTCAAGGCCAAAATAAGTTGAAAAATGCCTCATGAAAATGCCTCAAGGCCAAAATAAGTTTAAAAAATGCCTCATGAAGAAGTGTTCCTGGGATCTCTTCATTTAGTTTTTGAATTCTCCACAGAATAAAACATAATGAAAGCCCTTTATTTCCATTCTCATCGTATCACTCATTCTCATCTCAGATGTGGACTTGTTTCTCTTTCCTGAAATCCAATATACTTGGAGTCATAAGGCAAATATTTAGCTATTTCAGATGTGTTGCCTAGAACTATTCATGGAGGCACTTCACCAGGGTTTCCAAGCACCCGAATTGTGATATTTGCTTCCACGTTTCCTAGAAACAAGTTATCATGAGGTTGTGTTTGTTTACTATACATGAACACAAACTGTTCAAGTCTTGATAAAATGGAGCCATATTTGTTTGCAAAGAAGCCACACACTTCACAGTGGCTTTCTGTAGATAGATTTGATGAACTTTATGTATATATTCATTTCCCTCTCCAGATTTTTGGAAACTATCAATTTGCCCATCTTTGGTGGAAAAACAGCTTTTCCTTCTATCTTTCTGCATCTTGTGGCCATGACAAATGCCATTTGCAAAAAACAGTCTAACAGCACTGAATCGATACGATATTCGTACATTACCCTCTGGATATCTTCATTGACCTTGCTTGTCGTTATGCCATCCTTTAGCTCACTGCAGAATAAAAAAGTGGCTTTTAACTGTTTGAAAATGATATCGTAGTAAAATCCAACATGGAAGAGGCATTCAGAAAGTTCATCACTCTTTGAAATCAACTTATACTTTCTAGCAACTCTACAAGGCATCTTCTTTCTTTAACTTAAGAATTTTGTAGATGGCAACTATATTAAAACTCTTTCAAGGTATCTTGTAGTGATTATGGATTCACGTCTTTGTATCTTGAGAGAATCATTTTTAATCTCTTTTATTAAGTCTAACATGATTTGGCAAACCATGTCTCAACAAGGGAACTAAATCTGCCTTGGAACTATACATTAAGTTTAAAATAAACTATTTTTCAACTTATCTAGAAATACTAAAAATAAACACCCCTTGACTCAAAAATCTTCCCTGGCACCACATGTGCATTTATACCGTCTTTCATTGTCATCTTGTGAAATGATATACTACCCGATTTTGCTGGTAAAAACTAATTAGAACATTTATATTTAAATCGTGCTTAACAGTTTACAGAAGTATTTTTCATTTTCTTCTTGTACCCAGTGGCAGAATTTTATGATTCTGAAGCACTTAGACTCTCATCATCTTTTTGCAGAGAAATAAAACAAAACTAACAATATGATTTTTAAAATCAGCAACTAGGATTTTGTAATTTATGTATTAAAACAAGCATTTAATTTGTTCTCTTTTAAGCTATTTGGCTGCAATGCTTTCTTAAAAACTTTATAGTTTTGCTCTTCTGTGATGTGTTGGGACATGAACCCAGATAAAGAAAGAAGGTTAGGCCTCATTTAACATGGGTCTATTATTACTTTTCTGTGCATTAAGATCATAAAAACACCATCAAAACTATAAGCCAAAGTGCATTGACTGAATTTTTAATAACAATGAGACACAAAAAACTAGTTACAATTTACTTATCTATTTTTGTTAAAACAAATATTTTATAATTTTTGTAATCTTTTCAAGAGACAGGGTCACGCTATGTTGCCCAGGCTGCAGTGCACTATCATTTCACACTACAACCTTGAACTCCTGGGCTCAAGCAATCTTCCTGCCTCAGCATCTGGAGCAGCTGGGACTACAGTTGTGTGCCATTGCACCCAGTTTTTGTAATTTTCCAGTGGTTGAAAGATGGTCAAACCTCAGACAAAGTTCTTAAAATAAGTCAAGCATAGTTGAACTATTTTTTTCCTTACCAATTCTATAATTGATACACCTTGTCATTATTGGATTCACTTTGAGATCCCCAGAAATGAACTCCTACTATGAGTGAAGTCACATGTTGATGCTACCTATCTGGCGTGATCCAGAGTGTTCTTGGTTGTCTTCTTCAAAGAAAGAATTCACTCAAAAGACCAATTAGTAAAGCAGGCAAAAGTTTTATTGGGGAAGTAAAAGTACACTCCAACAGAGGAGTGGGCTGACCCTGCTGGAAACAGCCCCAGGACATTCTGCATTTGATATTCTATGGTCTTGCTTCTTTCCTTGCCCAGTTCTCACCAAGGCTTGGGGGGATCATCCCTTACTGTGGTTCATGTACATGCACTGGACGCAGTGATCAATACAAATCCCACCCGATGGGGACGTTGCTCATTACTGCCACCCAGGAGGGTCATATAGCCATCAAATTTGTACTCATTGCACCTGTGTGGCTCTCAAGAATTCTGCTTTTGCCTTTTTTCTCCCTTATCAGGATCTAGTTAACCACATTTTGACAGTTTGACCATAGAATGAGTACTGGGCATCTTAAGAGGTGTTCTGGGCTGTTCCTTCCAACATGGGTACCTCCCCTTCTGCCTGCTAATATCTGACTAACTGCCTCCTTTTACGTTTATCCCTTAAGGAGTTGGGACCCAGAAATATTTTGGGAAATAGGGTGGAGGTCATTCTTCTGTAGCTACTTCCTGCTGAAAAGGGGCGTCAAGGGTCTTCTGGTCCCTCCTCCTTGCTTGCTGTCATGGCAAGAGGGTTTCAGAGGTTGTTGTTGTCTCTCAAAAGGTTTGACCCACAGTGTCCAGAGGAGACATACAGAAACTTGGTTGTCCTCGAGGGAGGAAAGAAGTTGACATCCTTGTCACAAGACCATTTGAAGTCTGATGGCTTCTAGATGGGATGAAATAAACTTAGTTAGTAGATTCAAGAAGCAAGGCCCAGAAAAGAGAAGAAGGAAGACAGAGATCAGGGGTCCCAGGAAGGGGAGGAGCCATGAGAATCAGAACCAGGTGACACCCCAGTAGCCCCTTCCCAAAGGTGAGAAGCCTAGTTTATGAGATCTCAAATGTGCTCCTGAGCCTGCCCTGACCTCTTAACCCAGATCAGCACTCTTCTCCAAGCACAGCCAAGTTCCTCCCTGAGCTGCAGCCAGCATGTCAAGACCTCTACCATGTTTGAGAACTGTAGCTGTGAGAGAACTGACTTGCCACTGTAACTCTGTTATAGCAAGAAGTCATTTCTATCTCTTGAGCCAATTCCAGAGACAGGCTGTGGTAGGTTCAGGAGTAAGTGCCAATGCTGGCTATTCCTATCATGGCACCTGTGGTGATGCCAAGCCCAACGAGAAAGGGAATTAATTAAATTGCTTGGTGGGCCCCAGTGTGAGGTTATAAATAAGAGCAAGGGCAGAGAAGCATCACCTGGGGCAATGAGATGCTAGGGGTGAGGTAAGCCAGCATGCATGTTCTGGTCCAGTTTGCAGACCAGAGGTGGCAGTTTGCAGGCAGAGGTGGGCCTGTGTCCCACATAGAAAACAAAGTTCTGTCATAGGTAGACAGGAATGGATATGGAAGAAGGCAAGGTCAATTCCAAACATTACCAATATCCTTGTTGGCTACACAAGATGTGATATCCTGTCACTAAAGTTGCAGCTGCTAGGGGAGCCAGACATGAGTGAGTAGTTTGAATAGGAGGATGGTTCTTATTTTCCCAGAAGAGCATGTGTCTAGTAATGTCAAGAAGAGCCTCCAAAGGGAGTTAAAGATTTGAAATTTTTGCATGACCCCTACTGGCTTGGTAAGGTAGAGAATCTTACTTGGTATTGGGAGATTTCAGTTGCTAGAAAAAAAGAAGTATGAGAGGTATTGACAATGGTGGTGGTTGTGTTGCAGTGCACAGGGTTGAGAGAACCCACCAAAGTTCCAGAATCTGTGGCAGTACTGATGCCTAGGAGTACCTGACTGATGGTGATGGGGGAAAACAAGGGGCCTAAAATAGTATAAGTGGGCTTAAGAAAAGCCTGAAAGTCCCCTTTGCTTGTGTTAGGTAGTGTATGCATCTCTGGGAAGGTCTTGTATAGAGAAGCCCCAGTGATAGGTGAAGCTAAACTGGGCTTGAGAAGTTGCCTATTCTTGTATCGTGGCTGGGTAGGCTGTTCCTGCCTTGGATAGAAATAATTCATGCGTAGCCCATAGGTTGAGGGATAGGAAGATTTGGTGAACTTCAGTAGTTGTTGAGCTGCTTGTAGATTTTTTTTGATATAGTTGTGGGCTGTTGGGGCCTATGAGGGTGATTTTAGCTAGAAGCATTAGTGAGCATAGAGCATTTGGCCGCATGGTCCCAACAAGAACAGATTAGAGCCAAATCAAGATGTCTGTTGATTATGGAAAAAGAAGCTGTTAACTCAGTGAGTATTAGAGAGAACATCACCCAGATTATGGCTTTGAGATTTAAATCCAGGTAGGGCAGAACAGACCTTTTCCTGGCGGTGGGTGGCGGTTGGTATTGGTTCACAGTAGCAAAGACATATTAGTAAACCTGCAAGGAGTATTATGATTCATGGTATAACAATCCAAAGCATTACTAATTTACTTATCTTTATTCTTTTGGCTTTGCTTGAAGAGGAGTTTGAGACCCTGGAGGGGCTCAGTGGTCCAGGTGTCCAGTGGGACCTTTACGACTTTCTCTGCCAGAGATGAGTCATACAGCTTTACCTTGGAATAGTGGATCCACTTGGTGATCCCTGGCACCATTACTGCTGTAGGAGTGGAGAACAAAACAGTGTAACGACCTCTCCAAATAAGACTCAGATGAGACTTTGGAGTTCCATCCTTCCAAGTCTTGATGAGAACTTGAGTTCTCATCAACTTGGAGAGTATAAAATTCGGTCAGAGTTTTCAGGATGTGAAAATATCTTTTGGCCTAGTTTTTGAGCCCCCTGCTGAGACTGGGATAGGAAAGTAACATAATTAGTGAGTTGGTAAGTTTCAGTATCCAACAGGAAAGCAAAGAAAGGATCTTCCACATAATAACTCGAAAGAACTGAGTTGTAAATTAGAGGTGGGTATGTTTTCAGCCTTAGTAGAGCAATATGTAGTAGCTCTGGTCATGGCTTTGAGGTTTCCTGGCATAATTTTTCCAAGGTTTGCTTGAGAGTTTGGTTAATTCTGTCAACCATTCCAGAGTGTTGTGGATGCCATGAGGAATGTAGAAAGTAACTGATTCCCAAGGCCAAAGAAACAAGTTGAGTAAACTGTGAAGTGAAGGCTGTACTGTTACAACTTTGCAGCTACCTGGGAATGCCAAACCGGGGGATGACCTCCATGAGGAGGGCCTTTACTACCCCCACTGCTTTTTCCATTCACATGGGTAAGCTTCTATCCAACCTAGAAAGGTGTCTACAAAGACCAGAAGATATTTATACAGGCAGGAAGTTGGTTTAAGTCAAACTGCCAGTCCTCCCCAGCATAAGTACTCCTCCATTGGACTGGCTGGAAAAGAAAAGGAGGTTTGGCTCCTTGTGGGATGTTTAATGTGCAAAGGGCACAGGCCCTGCAAACTTGTTCAAGAGTCTTGGAAAGATTTTTTTTTCCCCAAAAGAGCCATTTGCACATTATTGAAAGTTTTTTGTTGCCAAAGTGGCAGGAGTCATGCAAAACATAGCTAACTTTCCATTGAACATTTTAAGGCAGATGTAGGACCTCTCAGTTGATACCAGCCTCCAGGGCCTCGTGTCCCAGTGCCCATTCCTGTTCCTCTGGTGAGTACAAGGGACTGGTGGCTTTGGATCCTCAGTGGGAGGATGAATTAAAGGAGGATGAGGATGCTCTGCTGGGAAATTTCCTAAGCCATTTATAGGAGAATTATCCACTGAGGGGCTCACAAGAGCCAAACTAGCAGGGTCTAGTTTGCATTTTTGGCAGAGATTCTGATCTTCTTTTAAAGCCATAAAGGCCTGGACATAGGGTACCTCTGACCATTTACCCTGTCACCTGCAAAGTAGGTCCAACTGCAAGATGGCATTAAAATTAAGGCTACCATTTTCTGGCCAGCCTTCCTATAGTCACATAACTTTGTATTGAGGCCATGCAGAGTTACAAAAGAAAACTACTATCTTTTTCTTTAACGTCTGGGGATCAATCTTGTCCTAACTTTTGAGAATGCATCCAAGGGGTGAGTCCTACAGCGTGGAGTGTTGAATGTCCATCTGAAAAACAGAGAGAAGTAAAGGCCAGGGGAGAGTGAGCATCCTCGCTCTCTGTCCATTCTCATCCATTATGAAAGGGGAAGAGCATCCTCTCCATCTCTTTTCCACACTAGGCCACGCAACCCTAGCCTGTGAGGAGATTCACACTTCATGCACCCTTACTGCATGCTCCCAACCGAGCGGTGACCTCTTTCTCTCATTTGGTCTGTTGACCCCCCAGGTCCATAGGTCTCACCTCTAATTATAGATGACTGTGCCCAATTATAATTTCGTAGCTTTTTGTGATAACCCTCTGCATATAGGCAAAGCATGTCAAGGACAGTGGGAAGGGCCAGAGACAAGAGGGAAGTTGATTGGTAAATCCCGGAGAATTCAGTGGTAAGGACATGGAAAGAATATTGGGTACTAGCCACATCCAGGAGACCCCTAGACCGAGACCATAGCACCCGGAATTTACCTAAATTCCTTGGAGGTGGAATTAGTGCAGAGGAGACAGTGACAGAGCATTCAAAAAGTCACTCTATTGGAGCCTATCTGGGAAGAGAGAGGACAAAGTGGGTGGCATTGGCTAGCAAGAGAGATGCTGCGATGGCATAGGCAGCAGGACCAACTGTGAAGAAAGACAGGGTGGTGAGTCCCCAAAAGTTGGTTGTGAGAATGTGGAAGTAATCAGAAGCCTTAGGGTCTCTGTCAAGAAGAAAGCCTGGAGGGGCTGTTGGGCATTAGGTGAACGTGCTCCAGCTGAGCACACAAAGCAGCGATGCCAGGGAGCTTGATCTGCATGCTCAGCATTCTCATAGACTATGCTGGATAGGAGCAGACATGTGAAAGGAGACAGCAGGGAGCATAGCCCTTACCTCACAACAGGATGTGAGTCATAACACCGAGAGATGTTGCCAAGCCTGGAGTTCCAGAAAGTGTCCTCCGTTCTTGTCTTCTTGCAAAAAAGAATTCAGCCAAAAGATCAGTTAGTAAATCTAGCAAAAAATGTATTGCAGAAGTGACTGTACGCTTTAAGAGAAGAATGGGCCAACTTGGCTGGGAGCAGCTCCAATACATTCTGCATTTGATCTTTTTCCTCACTTTCTTCTTTGGGTTCCTGCCTGTGTTCTTGTCCAGTTCACACCCAGGCTTGGGGGACCCTCCCTTACTCTTGGTTAATGCACATGTGCAGAACCCAGTGATTAAGACAAATTCTACCCAGTGGTGGCATTGCTCATTACTGCCACCCAGGAAGATTATATAGCCATCACATTTGTACTCACTGTTTCCACGCAGCTCTTAAGAATTCCCCTTTTGCCTTTCCCCTTCTTTATCTGTAGTTAACACATTCTGACAGTTAACCATAGAATGAGTGATTACTGAGCACCTTAAGGGTCGTTTGGGGCGTTCCTTCCCACATAGCAACCTTTCCTCTTGCCTGCTCATAACTGACTAACTGCCTACCCTAACAGTTGGATTGCAAGGTTCTTGTTCAATTGAACCTTGAAACATTGAAAGGGTCATGTCCCAGGGAGATGGGAACCCTGTGCAGTTTTACATGCAATTCTGAGTAGGAAAAACAGAATGGATTCTGTTTGGTCACATTTGCTATTTAACTACTCTTGATATCATTGCCATCTTAGCTATAAATCATTCAAGTGATGGTAAGATAGACATAAGTGAACGTCACTTTACGAATTCAAATATTGCTTTAAGTATTTAAAAACTGCTGTACAATTGCACAGCAACGGGCACATTTTACAACAATTGATATTAAAATGCTAAAAGTACAATAACAATTAAGGATGTATTCATGTAAGAAAATCACAAAACTTTAAACTGAAAAACAGAAGAAATCTTTTTTAGTGTTACAAGTTCATAGAATTCATAAAAAGTATTTATCTTGGATTCCTTTACATAATAATCATCCATATGTGGTTAGGTGTTTGAATACCAATCATTTATATCTGATTAGAAGGGGGAAACTTGAGATGCTACAGGAAAACTTTAAAAACATTATGAACCCAAGCCAAACTAAAATCAATTAGAAAGCAAGCCAAAGCATCTCAAAGTATAGCTTTAGTTGTTAGGCAATACCATTCAATTTCCAAAATCTAACTTAAATGCAATTTTTACGGAAATTTAAAATGTGCCGGTTTAGTTACATTTATTAAATAAAGTTAACAAATGAATATCTCTTGACAATGAGAGCTCCAAGGACTTAAAAAAAAAGCTGTAAAGTTTGTTTCCTTTCCTTAAAAACACAGATAATTATGACCTTTATTTAAAATACATAAGTCAATTAGACAACTCAATATTTTGCCAAAAAAATACAAGAATTATATCAGAAGTCTGAGAAGGAAAGAAAAAATGATGCTATACCTAACCTTTGACAAGTCACTCTCCATTCTGATATTTGAAGACAATGAGCTTAAGGTAGGAATTCTTAAGGCTTCTCTTGGAATATGTATCCTGTTGAGACCTAAATTTTCATTAAGATTTCCATTGCATGCTGACTCTAGGACTGGCCTTGTAGTATGAGAACTAAATAAAGATCCGCTCCACTCTTTTTCTTGAAGAAGTTTGGTACTGACATCTGCTAGAATTTCTTTACGTCTATGAAGATTGCAAAACACAGACACTGAGTATTTTGGGGTTTTTTTACAAATTATGTCTAAATGACTTGCATTGTTTAAAAAGTCACCATGAGTCAATGAAAGATACCATAAACCATGTTTTAACTCTGAAAATGTATGAGAGCATGTGTCTTGTACACAGTTTTAATTTTAAAATTGTTCTAAAGAAGTACATGTACTCCTAGAGGATTTTTAACAAGTAATTCAAACAAAGTAGGGAGGGAAGAGCAAAAGCTATCAATGATGTACAGATTAACAGGTGACATTTGTTGCCTTCTGAAATGGCTCTATTTATAAGATT